>NC_134575.1:39792759-40162759 GCF_050947875.1 Dermacentor variabilis | reverse complement strand
GGGTGACCCCTGCTGTCGCACCGCCTGGTTCGGGCACAATGGCACATACACTCACACACGCACATGAAGACACGTGGCATCGGAACATGCCTGGAAACGCCTGGAAACGCCTGGCGGGGAGCGTTGCGGCGACGCCGAACGGGCCAAAATGTCTGCCGCCCCGCCGCAGTCGCGCCGGCAAAACCGCGTGTCGCAGGCGAAACGCAACAGCGGATGAGATTAAGAAGTTTGCAGGGACGGCATGGCCACAATTAGTACATGACCGGGGTTGTTGGAGAAGTATGGGAGAGGCCTTTGCCCTGCAGTGGGCGTAACCAGGCTGATGATGATGATGATGATGATGACCGTTTTTGAGCGCGTAGACAGTGTGCGTCAAGACCGATTGACACCCTTATTTTGATTCACATTTAGGGGCGCAAATTAATTCACAGTGTAGAACACCACTCCATCTCGTCACCACCTACAGATTTCTCCCCCCCCCCCACCTCAACCCGCACCAACTTCTCATAAACCTTGATCTCCTTCTCTCTCATAAACCTTCCGAGGCGTGCATTTGTCCTGACTGCTGGCGTCGCCTGCAGCGTTTTTGCGGCTGCCTCGCGAGGCAGGGATTAGCGCATAATCCCGGGACGACCTTAATCTTCGCATCTAAAAGCTGTTTATCTTGTCCCAGGGTATTTCACTTCATCGTCACATGCTAACGTTAACGTTTGCCTATTTAAGGAGAGTGTGTGATTTTTGTTGTACGCGAAGAGAGAGAGAGAGAGAGAGAGAGAGAGAGAGAACTGAATGCCGTGTATTGACCCTCTTCACGTTTTACACACCCGGCTGGCTTCGAAGAGACCTCCAGGGTTTTGCTCGCTGCAAACGGCCGCTAACTTTAGCGGGTAACGAGTACACTACAAAGCAGCGAAGTTCTCACGTGAAATTCAAAGAGAAAAAGAAAGAAAGAAAGAAGAATAAGTAGGAAGAGAGTTTAATTTTATCTGCTTATTAGATTACATGACACATTAGTAAACACTGCATTAGGCAAGCTTTCGTGGCGCCACACGAATAGAAGTGCAGCTTTCAAAGAATACAAGCCCAAACTAATTCACTGTTGTTCTCAGCTTCCCTTTAAAGTTTCTTTTTCATTCCGAACGTGCATCACTCGCCTGATTTTGGCCGTCACTGAAATGACACCAAAAAAGAAAAAAAAAGAAATTAGAAGGCATAAATGATACTTGTGTACGTTACAGAAAAACAAACAAAAACTTAAACGACTACGAGTTAATAACCTTATCCAATTATTAACGTAAATAATTGCGCACGTAATCGCACAGGAAGGGAAGGAGGGAAACCGAAAAGCAGAAGGCAGGGAGGTTAACCAGAATAACGTCCGGTTGGCTACCCTACACCGGGGGAATGGGAAAGGGGAAAACAAGGATGACAGGGTGAGAGAGGAGGGGAAGGAAAGGAGGAAATTAGCGGTGAGTTCGCCGACGCGCGTGGTCTAATAGAAATCGCACTAATAGTCGCAGACGTTCACGCGAGCCCGAATCGCACAGCAACAAGCGCTGCACACACTCCAGCTGTCGACATTCCAACGTGCTTGCTGTTGCTGGCAAGCATAGAACCATCCGCCATATTTTTTAATCTTCTTTTCTTTTTTTGTCGTTGTTGCTGGAGCCGAGCTCGGCGCTCTCCGCATCCGGGACACACACACCGAGCGTTCTCGTATATAGAGCGAGCGGTGCGAACGGAACCGGCATCTGGTCCTCGAGCCCCTTGGCCCGGGCCTTCGAATGTGGGGCTCACCAAAAATACACCCCCGCGCACGCTCGGATATCCCATGCCTCGCGCACGAAACAGCCGCTCCCCTCGTGCTCCGTAGCGCGACGTTCTGGAGCTGCGCGCCTTTTTCGTATAGCAGCGTTCGGTGTTCTGCGCCCACGTGAAAGGCCCGTGTCGAGGACGCGCGATAGATGTTTTCGCCGGCGCGGCTACGAGGACGTTCTTCGTACACCTTGATGCCGTGCAACTGCTCCTCGCGAATCGCTAAGTATACACATGTACTCGGTGATTCCGAACTGTACTGTATACGCATATGTGTGCACAGGTTGCCGTATATATACAGTGACGTGTAGGTTGCAAAAGTAGACTCAGTCTGGGTTGACCTCCCTGCCTTTCTTTCGTCCCTTCTCTCTCTCTCTATCATTTCTCAAGAACGCCAGAACACATCTTTGTTCGTATAAAACGGCTTATCTTAAGGACGCACTATCATTCGTAGGAAAATAACGCGAGAAGACGCATCTTAAGAAACACATCATTCGTAAGAACGCAACAAGTGTGCGCGTATTAAAAACGCGTCACTTATTCGCAAGAGCACAACGCGTATAGAAAGACTTCGCGTTTAGAACCCGCGTCATCGTTTGCAAGTACGCTGACGTCAGAAGTTAAGAACAAGTCGTCACCTTAAGAAAACGTCGTCATTCGTAAGAAGACGAAGCGAAAAAAACGTGGACTGAGCGAATGAAGCACGGAGCCGTCAGGCTGCCGTTCGCTTGTTCATTTGCATATATCGGCCAGTTGTTAACGACAGCTGTGCCGTATTTCCTCGTGTCCGTCAGGTCTCGTCCACGTGCGCTCACGCTGCATCGCAATATAGCGATAGAACTTCACCGGCTACCCCAGTTCCAAGCATTGTTCACGTTTAAACGCCCAACAAAACGCGTTTGGAACCAAGTGTGAGCTTCGTTTTGCCCCCGTTACGCGATCCCAGCCAAGCTAAAAAATTCAATTGTAGAGTTTTACGGGCCAAAACCACGATCTGATTACGAGGCACGCCGTATAGTGGGTGGGGACTCCGGAAGTTTGTACCACCTGGGGTTCTTTAACGTGCGCCTAAATCTAAGTACACGGGTGTTTTCGCATTTCGCCCCCCCCCCCGTCGAAATGCGGCCGCCGTGGCCGGGATTTGATCGCGCCACCTCGCGCTTAGCAAGTCCAACACCATAGCCACTAAGCAACCACTGCGGGTAATCCCAGTCAAGTGCGGCTACAGCCATAGTATGTGCGACCAACGGCAGCTATAGCCACTGAGAAAGTGCAGTTGTCAGGGGCCGTTGCGCATTTCCTTCATTTCTTCTTTAAATGTACGTTTTCCCTCTTTCTCTTGTTTGGCTATAGAGTTGCGTCATCTACACCACGGCACAGCTAACCAGAGTATAACGAGTAACAACAGCGAAACACTGAGGGAACACATTGTTCGGTATAGCCTCGTTTCGCCGAGGTTATTAATCACGAGCGACGAAAATAGAGCTGACCACTGTATTCGAGGTTTGTATACGTAACCGCAGCTAACAGCTCGTTTTATAGGGAAACAAGCTTTAAGTACACGCTGGAGAGGTTAGCTTGCAGCTGTTCGCGCGAGACACAGCTTATCTTTAGTAGTGTTAGTAAACGCGCCATATACCACAGGCATTTATGATTGTAATTCCGTTGTAAATAGAGTGTGGGAAATGTCATTGCGTTTCGCTTGGGGGCGCGTATAATACCAAGTGGTATAAATAAGGACGATAAAGAGGCGTAGAGGAAGAGGAATCCGCACGCTCAAATAAACGCCTGCAGGATGAATTGCGGGGGCTCGCTTAATAACACGAGCCATATTATTCTAATTATAGCTGCTTCCGGACTTTGGGAGAAAAACTTAGATATCTTATCGTTTCTTTTTTTTTTTTTTTTGTGTGTGTGTGTGTGTGTGTGAGTGCCACAAAAACTTTACCCCGACCAAAACCGCGGCGCCGTGACGATTATCGGACGAAGCTTAGAGGCGATGGCTGTGCGAACGAGACGGCCTAAGGAGGCCGCCCCGGCCTAAACTGCAGCGGCTGCAATTACGGCCCCGATACGGAGAGCGGTCCGGGGTGGCAGCGCCGGAAGCAAATTCGGAGGAAGCGTGGACCGCCAAATTGTGTGAGACGAAAGCCCGCGCTGACGGACGTGGCGTCATTATCTCGTTCCCGGGAAGATTTCCGACTCGCTCAGCCGTTACCGAGCGACGTAGCTCAGTGTATATACCGCAATTTATCCCCCTTAAAAAGTGAATAAGATTGAATGTAAATCGGTCGCATAACTCGCGCGCTTACACCGTTTATGGGTGTAGGAGTGTTCAGTTGTGGACCCATTAACACCGTTATTAACGCTTTTAAGTGTGTGTGTTTGTGTGTGCGTAAATTATTTTACATTGTAGTTGGATTTCACGTATGGATGACAGAACTTTTTCGCGTTGGAACAGCGTTTCGCCTCTTGTTCTTCGGTAACCGGGTCGAGAGAGGATACAGGTTCACGTCGTTTTTTTTTTTGAAGCGTACGCCTCAGGCTGGACGCGTGATCGCGCAATAGAAAAACAGCCATACGAAGAAAAAAAAAAACAGGCAACAGCGCAAGAATAGAGGAAGCTAATTGTTACGTTTAATTGAGGTTTAGAAAGACGAGAAAAAGGGAAAATGAAGGTGGACGAAAAGACAGCTTCGCCTGCAGGATATAGGAGTCGAACCCACACATATGTGCTCCGCATTATACCGCGCGTGGCGCTTTTACCAATTCAGCTGCAATACCGCTGCGTTCATCGTCCTCCCGCTGGATTTCTTTTTGTATTTGTGCGTATGTAGGAAATTAACCCCCCCTCCCCCCATGGGAGTGTTAGCCAGCGCCAGCCGTGGTTGTGGCGGCGAATAGTGGAACGTCCTTCTAACCGCAGGCGTCACGTGTGGTACTTGAGCTATGTATGGTGACAGCTGTACACAGGATCCCGCTTAATTTAGTTTCATTTCTCGTGCCGAATCACAAATGTTTAATTTTTAGTCAATACATTGTTTTGAAATCGAATACACTATTCCGGGCTTGATGAGACGACTTCTAGACGATGTACAGAACCGTTTAGGTGAGGTCCCTATATATGCGACGATGTTTGCGCTAACAGAATCGCCGTTGTGGTCTTCTGCGTAGACATCGCTCGTATGGGGTATGATTTGTCAGGCTATATATATATATATATATATATATATATATATATATATATATATATATATATATATATATATATATATATATATATATATATATATGAGCGCATGCAGCAGACGCACGGCTGTCGATGAACTCAAGGAAAACTTGTACGCACTCTCCAGTCAATCACGTTTAGCTCATTTCCGTGACGTGACGGCCGAGATCTAACACCTTTCAGTATCGGCTTCTCCGGGGGAACTGTGTTTCCGGCGCCGCGCGCATGTGTGCGCAGAAGGCACGGTGCAGGTCTTGTGTGGGCGCAGCTTTGCTCGCTTCCAGGGAATGTTTACTGTCTCGCCGTACGTACAGTTCACGCGTGCGAAGGTCACTCGCAAGCCGAAGATGCGTGCAACGTGCGTTACCTGCCTCGGAAAAAGCACACCGCGGACGCTTCCGTGACGACGAGTTAACGACGACGACGACGAGCCGCTTTTTCGGAAAGGCACCGAGGCATAGTGTAAACAAGCGCGAGAAGTCTTACAGCGGTACGTTGTGTGCCACTGTTGGCGACAAAGAAAAACAAAGAAACAGTCGCTCGCCGTTACGCGTGACCGAGCAGGCGGCCGGCCGGCGCGCTCTACGCATTGACACGATGCGTGCGACAGATCCATAGCTGTTCTAGTTTGCGCTTCGTGCATGCATGGGTGGCTCCTTTGACAGGACTGTACGCACCTCTGCTGTATGCAGTGACGGGTAATACCGAAGCATCGGTGAAGTTTCCAAGCTGTGAAAGAGGCACGTAAGTATGTGTATAACTCGGACCCTTACACCATGTGCATGAAGGTGTAAAAGTGCATATAACTATCACCCTTGCACCCTGTGAATAAGGGTATAAATGTGTCTCTAACCCACTCCGTTACACCCTTCTTAGGTGTAGGGCGTTGAGTTATAGATACATTAACTACCATTATTCACTTTGAAGGGTGTAAATTACAGTGCGATGGCAGTGGATTGCGTAGCGTGGTGGTGTTAGCAAATTTACAGATAGAGGACGGAGTGGGTTGACTAAAAACACGGTAACTCCCCGTGGCTGCTTAGCGGCACTGCAGTGTCGCACTGCTAAGCACGGGGTCGAGGCATCGAATGCCAGCCACGATGGCCGAATTTCGATGGGGGCAAAATGCAAAAACGCCTTTGTGGTTAGAATTAGGCGCACGTTAAATAACCCCAGGGGGAGGGGGGGCAAACTTAATCCGGAGTCCCCCACTACGGCGTGCCTCATAATCAGATCATGGTTTTGGCGCCTAGAACCCCATAATTTAATTTACAGACACGGTAATTGGAGATCGTTGAGGAGAGAGGCCTTTGCGCTGCGGCGAATGGAAAATTAGGATGGTGACGCAGTGATGATTATGAACCTCTGTGCATCTAGCATTTCAGTTGTCGGACCTGCCTGTCTTCGATGATGGCGCAACCATGTTATGACGTCACCCGTCTAAGGTGTCGCTACTTATTGCGGGGCTTGTTCGTTCGTACTTAACCTGCCGGAAAAGACTCGAAACCACGAGAAGAAACGATCGCGAGCAGGAAAGAAGTAACGTCACTTTGTACGGTAGAATGCCGGCGTGCACAAATACGTTTGCGGCCCGAAAAAAGACCAGATAGCAATGTAAGTGGAATTTCCGAAATTGGCGCTTATTCTAACATACACGAGCCACAGGCCTTCGCCACAGACCTTCCGGTGATACAAATACCTCACTTGTCTCCAATGAGATGCTATTTCCTGTCGGTTGGTTTCTCCGCGTGGTTCCGCGTCTTTTTTCACCGGAATAATGGCATATCTTAATTAGCATACTTCACGACGTCACGTAGCTAATTAACATAAAGTGAACAACCACTTGTTCCAATCAAATTTCCGCTTGGACTGTTACAACTTCATGGCGTCCCGCAGTAACCACAAGGCACGCTTTCCGCCGCGTCTGCAGGCGCACGCGCCAAACGAGCAGAGCGCGCAAAGGAGCGTGTATATGTAGCAAACCTATCTTGTCGTCTCGCCGCCTAGTGCTGTAATCGCTCGCGTGGCGAGATCCGCGACAAAAAAAAAAAAAAAACAAGAGCGTTCCGGGCCGTACACACAGCGGGACCGCGCCGCTCCCTCAGAAAGTTGTCGTCGTCGGCGTCGCCACGCGTTTAGGCGTCGCCAAGCGCTCCGCCGGGCAGCCATCTCGTACATATGTCGACAATGCGCGGAACGACGCTCGGGAATGAGGCAAGCGCGCATTGCGAAGGCTGCGGTGAGAGAGAGAGAGGGAGCAGGAAAAAACGAAGGCCTTTCAGAAGCTGCTGCTGCTGCTGCTGCTGCAGGGCCTCGACCTTGAGAATCGAGGGTGCGGGATAGCCCTCCCTTTCAGCGCGGCGTGAGACGGGCCTTAAATGTGCCAAGAGGGGGGGGGGGGGGGGGTGCTCGCTCTGAAGAGGAAGCCCCGCGGGCAAGCGCGGTGGCTGCTAGCTGTTAAAACAGCTCCGCGCCATGCGTGCGTGCCTTGCAAGCGATCCAATAAACGCGTACGCTCTAGCGTCTTGCCGAATCGGTGCAGCACAGCTAAAGCCACTGGTGGCACACGTCGGGCTTCCCACGAAACGAGAACCAGAGGGATAGGCCAGGAGCGATAGGTGCAATCTTTGTGGGGCGAGAGGGACCCTCGACCACGTAATATGGGAATGCACGCATACCTACCAAGGGGGGGGAGGGGGGGATGCACAAGGTAGTAGAGATACCTGGGAGACCCTGCCGCGCAGCTCGGACTCTTAGCTCCAGCTCTGGCTCGTCCAAGTGGCTGAAGGGGCTGCTGGGACCCAAGACCTCCCAGCATGCATCTGAGGCTGCGGCACCCGCCCCCTGACCTGCGTGTCGGGGGGTGGGTAGATGACCTTATCCGTTGGACAAAGTTTATCTGTCGCCCGCTGAATGAGCGGTTTGCCGCTTAATCACCGCTTGTGAACGCCGGATGCTCGGGCCAACGGAAGGGCCATGGAAGGAATAGTGACAGACATTTGAGTAGCGAGGTAGCAAACGGGAGCTGTATAGCTATTTGGTGACACTTCGTGACAGATAACGTTAATGCTTGCGGCATCGAGGAAGACGCGAACGCTCGTAACTTTCGAGCACGCAAAGAAAACACGGAGAGATGCGTGTCTTCGTTAGCGCCCAGTGTGTATGCAGTGACGTGGGTCTGCGTTCCCCCCCAGTGACTCAAGCACCGCGCTTTTTGACGTTACTGTATGAATGATCTACTCAATAATTAAGCTTAACGCGTCCCTAACTATAACACTAGAGGGGCTGTGGGACACGCCGCAGCTGGTAACTCTGTATTAATTCTGACCTCCCGAGGTTCCGTTTAAAAACGTGCGCCGAAGTCGAAGTATACACGCACGTGCGTTTTCTGCATTTCGCCCTCGCGGAAATATGGGCAGGGAATCGAACCCTGAACCTCACTTCCGCGCGGGAGAACGCCTTAATAGCCAGCTGATGTCCACATGTGGCGAGTAATGAATGAATCGCTTTCCTGAGGTCCCTCCGATACGCGGCCGGTTCTCTTTCCCGATTACAGCTGCGGCACCCTCGTATTAGCGTCCGCTACGCTGCACTCATGTTGTCGGGACGGAGTGAATGTAGTATCGCGCATTAATCCGTCGAGCAGGTGGCAATGCGCGAATGTGCTTCTTGACTGTTTGTGGCTCTTTCTTCTTTCTTTTTTCTTGTGTAATTGTTGCGCGGCTGTGAGTTTGAAAAGCCGCTGGCGCTTCGCCGAGTCCAATGACTGCGAGCACTCAAGTCTTATCTCAGATTCTGCGTGTTCTGTAGGTTAGTTTGCACCCTTGAAAGGTGAATAAGTATGCAAGCCTGTCTCGGGGTGTAAGGCTGTGAGTTGTACACCCTTATTCACTCTTTGAGGGTGTAAATTTTCTTACCGTGATAGGTAATTTCACGGACACTACGTACCTGTTATTTTTTAACGCGATAGCGTTAAGGAGCTCGTGTCGCAGAAAAGCCGGTGTCGTCGGCGTCGGTGTCGGCGTCGGCGTCCGCGGCGTTGGCCGTGAGCGATAAATCGCGGCAGGCACTTCATAAATAAAAAGCAACTTCCAAGATGGGCTGGGTGGGAATCGAACCAGGGTCTCGGGAGTGTGAGACGGAGACGTTACCACTGAGCCACGAGTTCGATGCTTCAAAGCGGTACAAAAGCGCCTCTAGTGAACGCGGTGTTGCCTTAGAAACGAGCTGTTTCTAAGGCTCAGGCGTGCGTCGCTTGCTCAGGCGCACATTTCGTTGTCGCGCCGAACGCTGCGTTGCTCGACGCTCACCGCGTCCGATGCGGGGCGCGTAGTCGCTGCGCCGTAGCCCATTGTCTTACACCCCTTGGCGGGTCGACGGGAACGCTGTCGCGTTCCACTCTTGAAGGCGAAGCTTAAGCGTCCTCCAATTTTTTTTTAAGTCTACAGAACTTTTTTTTTTTAGATCAGTTGTGGCAGAGAGAACAATTTTTTATGTTGAGCTATAGAATATTAGAAGCATTACTTGCAGGATTATGTCATAAGGCAGAATTGATCAAGTGACAAAACATCATTCATTAATATAGGTAACTAATTACTTTGTGTATTTACGTATTCATTTGCCAGTTGTAGCTGCTATGTTTGCAAGGCATACATTCACTCGGTAGGAATACTGGGGATATGGCACCGCTTCAGTTGCACCCGATACAAGGGTGGAGTGTAAGAACAATCTTGCAGTTAGATTTAGGTGTTCGCTAATTAAGGTTCCAATTATATTCTGTAGTTTTAGGCGCCACAATTATGATTTGGTTATGAGGCAGGCAGTAGTCAGCGACTCCGCATTAATTTCGAACCACCAGGGCGCTCTTTAACGTGCACCTAGTTCACGGTATACCGAGCGTTTCCTTCTTTCTTTTTTTTTTTGAAATTTCATTCCTATCTAAATCCGACCGCCACGGCCGGGATTCGATTCCGAGCCCTCGGGCTTATAGTAGCGCAACGCGGTAGCCACTGCGGCACTACGGCGGCTACTGAATCCGTAGCCCGAGCACCACCGTGGAGTCCATGACCCGCTGTGCACTTTGAGGGAAGCTATATAAACTGCGCAGTTTCTATATAAAACGTGCTAAATATTTTGCATGGGCGCACACATTTAGGTAACGCTGCTTCCTATATGCTTAGTCGAGCACGAGGTCGCGGGATCGAATCCCGGCCACGGCGGCCGCATTTCGATGGGGGCGAAATGCGAAAACACCCGTGTGCTTAGATTTAGGTGCACGTTAAAGAACCCCAGGTGGTCAAAATTTCCGGAGTCCTTCACTACGGCGTGCCTCATAATCAGAAAGTGGTTTTGGCACGTAAAACCCCAAATATTATTATTATTATATGCTTAGTCGATTGTCAACTGTGGAGATCAGTGAAGAAGCATCGAAAAAAAAAAAAGTGTACCACTCCGTTAATGGCGTTCTGCCGACTCGCGCCTTTACTGGGGCGACTGTCGTACCAGGTTTTGTTCGTCCTTGTTTCTGGGCGCAAAAAAAAAAATGGTCCGCTACATCTGAACCTTGGTTTGAGCTACACGACGGTTCGACATCTTATTTGGGGGTCGCGTGGCGCCCAGAAACAACGACGAAGGAAACCTGCGAAGACAGCCGCCGCAGTAAAAGCCGCGAGTCGACAGAACGCCATTAACGGAGTGTATATATATATATATATATACACGATGTCAAATAACACCGCAAATTTAAAGGGATCCTAAAAAGAAAAGTATAATTTCACCTGTATTTGTAACTTACTCTTTTACATTACCCGAAACACCAATCTTACTGCGAGAGGACGCTTGGTAAAACCAGGAGAGAGAGAGAGCATAAACATTTTTATTGGGTGAATGCTGCTTTGGAGAGGCATCCTCATTCCAGAATGCCTTAAGCTCGGGCCGCGTCCTGGGCCCTCGCAATCAGCCGTTGCTGATCCTCGAGGTCGGAGCTGGCCAACGCTATCTCCCAAAGCTTGTTAGTGGGGTAAGGGTTCGGAGGATTTAATGGTGTCACTCTGCAACCCCCTACTATGTGCCTGAGGGACCCGGGCTCTGCGCAGAAGCGGCCTTGCGGAGAGAATTGTGTAGGGGCTATGAGGTGATTTCTGGTTGGGTGGCTGAATGTATTAACCTGTCGAGCTCGGAGGAATCGCTCCTGCTCTCTAGGTAGTGACTTGTGTGGGGGTGCATATGTTTTGCGGGTTAGCTTGTAGTGTTGTGCGATGTCTCGGTACGAAATTAAAGGGTGCATGCGCTCGGGTTCAGGTTCCTCGGCGTCGGCTCGGTGGGTCAGATCTCGAGCCACGTGGTTGGCGACCAGAAAACGCACGAGAACCGAGAACGGGTGGCGCCGCCACCGTGGAGTTCCCGCACCAGTCCCCCGTGAGGTCACGGAATGACGTCACGGCGGACCATAAACAGCTGCTCGGCGCTCGTTTATTATGTATGGGTAGAAAAAAAAAACGGACTGCATTAGATTCTGAATGAGCCAAGGACTCCACATGGCAAATATCAGGAACTTTCACTGATCACCCCCGAACCCGTGAAAGTAACTTAAGAAAGTTACTTTGCAATCTCTGACGTCACACTGACGTACCAGCGTTGCGGCTTCGGCGCGAAATAATAAAAAAATTATACTTTGACGTTCACTTTCTTTTTGTAAACAAACGGGTATCGCGAAATTAACGACAATACAGTGTCCTCAAACAATTCTTTATCTATATCAAGTGAGAGGAGGAGTGGATTCGAGTGAAGAGAAAGGAGGAGAGAGGTCGGCCTGGAGAGTGTCTCTAGCCTGCTACTCCTCACTGGGGAAAGGGGAAGTGGGAATATAGGGAAAGGTAGGTGGCCTCAACTGAATTAGTGTTTCGCTTTAGTGTTCCTATTAAGACGCTGGCGTTTGTAAATATTGGTTTTTGCTGTTTTGCACTAACGTCCGGCCCCCACCGTTCACTGAAGGTCGCCGAGACTCACATTCACGCATTAGATGAGAGTGCACTCTCCAGAGAGTGTGCCGTGACCAAAGTGTGCTTTACACGCTGTGTTGCGTAAGGATGCTCGAAGCTAATGGGCTAATGGGGTCACAATCTAAACGAGGGACCAACGATGTTAGATACCTATGCTGTAAGCTACTACGAAACTTCGAAAACATGGGCATTTTCTTTTAAGTGCGGAGTGCGCGCCATAAGCAAATCTAGCACAATCGACACCCTTACCAGTGGCTACGTCGAAAATGATGTAATGTCATCCCACAAAAAAAAAAAAAGAGTGGTTAGTTAACCAAACCTGACGACCTGCGGCTTTCCAGCCATCGGCAATAAGTATAAAGCAAAAAAAAAAGACAAAAAATGAGCGAAGGACGATAATATTTTTTGTTCTTTAAGTACGGCATCTGAAAGTGCTTACCGCAGTACCACTGTGACTTAGAAAACAACTTCTATAGCACTGTCTTCCAGTACGCGCGAATCGTACGACATTAGTCGTAGCATTTGGACAAGGCGTATGTATAGGGTGCTCGGGAGCGTGGATATGCGACATTTACAAGTCTTTTTTTCTGAAGCTCTGTCCAAAATTTCGTGTGCAATTCCTGCAGTCATTGTCGACGACAATAAACGCCGAAACACCGGCTTGCTGCGTCGCACCGGTGACGCGCATGCGCGTAAACGTAAACGGAGCCAGCGGAGGCCGGCCGAGGCAATCAATGGAGGCGTCGTCACGTGATCTAACGTGGCGGCGCCCGCGGTAACGTGGGGAGTAGGGTCGGTATGCAGCCATCCATACACACTTGTATATGCACGTAAAGACGCAAAATACTCTGTAGAGAGTGCTTCAGAGATATTGTGAGGAACTTCTTCATTGTCGAAGATCGCGGCTATGATATATACACATGTGATGATGACATCAGTCGATGATGGTATGTACAGATGTACAGATGAGGCAGATGTGAAGCGAATGTTGTGCTCACACCATTTTCTTCTGTGCGTTTGTCGACTCGGTTACCGGCGCACTGTGTATATCCCTCTCCGCTACCGAACGTGTCCATCACCAGGATTGTTATCAATATAAAAAATTTCGTTCTCAAGTTAGTTATTTCTTGCTAGAGATGTACTAACGAAAATTCATTTCCGTTATGTAACGTGTTGGCAGGTAAAGCAAAAAGCGAAGCCAGTAAATAAAAAAAAAAACCGGGCTGTGCTTCCTATCCTAACAGTTGAAAGGCTTAAAGTAAGTATGCAAGTGGTGGTAGTGAACGAATTAAAAAGTACAGAAAAGAAAAAAAAACGCGAGCGCTGTCAGTATATAAAGTCCGTGCGATATCTTTATCTTGCTAATATTCTAACGCAACTATACCGCGCGTGCGATTTTCGACGAGCGAGTTTCGTCTTTCGTTAGTACAACTGCGTACTTCGTTTTCCCGAGTAGCGACTTCCCACGAAACGCGACGCCAAATCGCAATTAGCCTCTGGAGTCACGTGATCGGGTCACATGTCGCGCGGGTACACAAAGAGCGCCATTGATGGCGCGCAGCCCGACCGCGGAAGCGTTCTTGCAGCCGCGCCTCTCAAGCCTTGCCTCGGCTTGCTACACATATATGCGTGGCCTTCGGCGTGCTTCTATAGTAGCCGCCGCCACCCGGTCGTATCCGGTAACCGGTCGTGGCTACGAAGGGGTCGTATTTCCTTCCTTGCGAATGTTGACGTCCCTGGTTACGTATGTTGCCACACGTTTTCTTCCTCGCGTGGTATGCCGGGAACGGATTCGGCAGCTATACTCGTTGAATCCCTCGTCCGTGGACACTGCCAAAGCTGGTGGCGATCACCCGCTGCAGAAGAAGGGGGGCAAAGCACTTTGAGCGATTCAAGATGTCTTCGGGTATACTGGGCCCCCTATCCCGGAACCACTCGAATCAGATTACGAAGAAGGGAGTGTAAAATAAACTAAACGACCGCGTATTGTTTCAACCACTGCCAGTTCTGCTATGGGACGCCACCTTCCCTGTCTAATCCTTCCGTCATTCTTCGGTTCCCTTTCCTCCCACTTTCCTCCATCCCACAGACCCAAAGTCGTGCTTCCATTAGGGCTAGTATGTGTTTCTTCTTCACCTCAACGTCAACCTCGCCCCCCTCACCACCTATATTCTTCCAGCCGCAAAGTTTTCATCAGGTCCCGAGAGAGAGAAAGTGCTTAGGGGTGCCGGGATACGGGCAGACCGTCACACAGACCGGGAATGGTTACAATTATGGACAGTAAGTTCCGCAGGTCACTTATGCAGCCTCTTAACGAAAACGGACTACGCAGGTATGTTTAACGATAATACGCAGTATGTCAGACTGCGCTCAAAAAGGGAAAGAAAAAAAGTCCTACACGCCGCATCAGCCGTGTAAGTGTACATCCACCTCTGAGCAGCACACTCGGAACGCACTGGATGCACACTGAGAACGGGGCAAATTGCGCGGCCATTGTAGTACCATTGTAGCGCGAATGTATGCAGGGCCAGCGCAGGACCAATGCTGGCCCCATTGTATGTCCTATCGCACTGAAATAAAAGAGCCCAGCTGGAAATTTCCTGCGAAGCCGACTGGCCTATTACTTTCTTGCGATAGCTATAGGCACTACAGTCGGCGTTGAAAGATTCGGGGAGCTCGTGATCTGATTAAAAAGAAATCGAAAATTGTTGAATTTTCGAGGAGTTTGCGAGCGCAAAGCCAGTGAAACCGCGCAACGTCGTGTTGTTCCCAAATGCTAGTACAGCTATAGGCTGTAAACGGGAGGCCAGCCGCGCGTGCCCGTGGAAATATAAATCTTTTCTCAACTTCTTGGATCCTTAAACGTATTTATGTCTACTCTATACATCAGTGTATAGTGCCTATATTGGCCCGATCTATGTCCTATGTGGCGTATCGATCCGCTATGCTAAATTGGCGCAGATTCGATCATCCACGCCTTATGGGAAAGGGTCACTGACCTCCGTATTCACAAACGCATCGTAACTTGAAGCCCGCGTTCGACTTGATTTTCAATGACGCCTGTCATGAACGCAACAATGGAAACGCAAAGAGCCTCTCGGGTGCGTTCGCATCAGGCGTCATTTATATCAAGTCAAGCATGGGCTTCAGGTTAAGATGCATTTCTGAATACAGGGGTGAGTGCGAGTTGCAGCAATATTCCCACCGCCTTTTTCTGGCCCTTGGCCGAAACGCGTCGACCGGGGCAAACTTCCAAACACGGGCCAAGAAAGCGGTGCCTGTCGGCGCAACGTTGCTTATACAAAAAAAAGAATAATAATAATAATAAAGGCGAGGCGGCGACTTCGTCTTTAGCACGTGCGCTCATGCAACAGCGCTCAATGCCGGCGCTTTTATCCGACCGCGCGTCATCATTTCCTCGTCGCCGCAATGTCTTTTTTTCTTTCTTTCCTTTTTCTTAGCTCTCTGTTTTCCACTCGCTCGCATCTTCATCTTTCTCTTTTAATGTGTTCCACCCCTTTCTGCGTCGCCGTCGTGATGCTTTGAGCGACCAGACCGCGGTTTGTATGACTCATTGATGGCTCTTCGTGCTCTCCGAAGACGCGCGGTCCACAGATGAACGCCTGCGCACTGAGCATGTATGCACCGAATTTTGTACACCGTCCCGGCGGCCTCCCTCGGCACGGTGCGCTGCGCGACCGCGGCTGTTATTAGGATGCCTCTTCCAGTTGCGTGCAGTGCAGTGTCGCTTAGAGGCCGTGTAGAATTAAGGCGTAGTCCCAGCCCACTTCATGAAGGTCGTCTGCACGTTTTAAAGGATTACGTGCGTGGAATTTTCGACTTGTTATTCATCACCACCACCACTGCCGCCGCCGCCGCCGCTACCACCACAGCACTGTTGACTAGTCATATCAGAGTTGGTGGACCAATATGCCGTCAAAGAGACGACGCTAATGTTAATAAGGATAAACGGTATTAGTAAACGGCGCTTCTGCGATGTTAATGCGGCGACTGTTTTCCTGAGGGGGGAGGGGGGCGGCTTGGTAAGCTAAAGAAAAATAAAAGGGGGGGGGGGGGACGACGCTTGGCGACGTCGTAGTAAAGGCGACGCTCTAGCTCGCCATGAGGTCATTGACACTGGCAGCGTTTACTCTGGTATTGCTGGTTGTTTGTCAGTTAAGAAGGCCTATCCATTACTTTCTGAAGCAACCACAGTCTCCACTCAGCCTAAGGCGGCATGTGCAGAGTAATGCTGTCACGTCGTAGAACCCACTGTGGGAAGTGATTTACACCCTTGAAAGTAAATCTGTCTGTAACTCGCACGCTTGGGCCCTTTTTGGGTGCAAGGGTGTGGGAATTAGACGGGTTTACATCCTTTTTCACTTTAGGTGGTGCAACTTATTTGTGCAGTGTGTGAGACGTGTTCAGCAAGGACGTTGTCCAAGCACCTTCCATTTCCATATGAGTAGCGTGGGCTCCGTGATTATAGGGTCCGGCCGCTGTAGTTGCCACTTCAGACGATTGAGTTTCTGCCTTTGGAGCTGATTAGCGCAGCTGTTGTCTAGGGGGTACGGAGCCTGTGACATTAAAAGAAGAGAGAGAGAACTATTTACAATGAATTGACAGGCAAACGCATCATGCACCAATCACTCAGCCGCTTGCTGGCTATGTCTGTTCCCCTGTACTCGCCGTAGATGGCTAACTATACAGTCTTTTGCAAACAGCGCGAATAACGGGACAGAGAAAGAGGCACACGACACAGGCGCTGTGTCGTGTGCTTCTTTCTGGTGTCCCGTTATTCGCGCTATGTGCAAAAGAATGTGTTCGTACCAACAAGCCCGGCTAGCCACTATTCCGAAGTTCACTAAATGTACAGCTAACCCCACAGCGGCCATCTTAAGCCTCGTCCCAATACCGGACGAAGCCGGCAAAAGAGTGTCGCGAGGGCAGCATCGAGGTCGAGAAGGATGCAGGCTGCTTTGCTGTACAAACTCTTTATGATGGCGGATGAGCAGAATGCTCGAAAACTCTACGGCATGGCCGTCGATCTGCGCACAAAAAAAAAAAAAAAAAACCGCGAATCACGCTTTCTGAGGCGCTTAATGTAAGCTACGTTCTTTCTCTCCTTTTTTGTCTTATTTTTATGGATGGGTTCACACACGTGCAAACCCATGTGAGTACACAGCGATAACCACGTGCCTTTCTTAGAGCTTCTTCTTGTCGACACGAGGGGTCGCGTCGAGTCGCAAAGACATAAGATAATATAATAACATTTGGGGTTTTGCGTGCCAAAACCACTTTCTGATTATGAGCCACGCCGTAGTGGAGGACTCCGGAAATTTTGACCACCTGGCGTTCTTTAACGTGCACCTAAATCTAAGCACACGGGTGTTTTCGCATTTCGCCCCCATCGAAATGCGGCCGCCGTGGCGGGGATTCGATCCCGCGACCTCGTGCTCAGTAGCCCAACACCATAGCCACTGAGCAACCACGGCGGGTGTAAAGACATAAGAGGCGATTAGAGGATTGGTGGAAGAAAAGTAGGGAAACGACGAAAAACGGAGACGTACAAAAGCACGATTCGAAATAGGGGATCAGAAAATTTGGGTGGTGTAGTTCATAGTGTTCCTTTTTCCTCTTTTTTATTGTTTAACCTAGGTAGAACATTAGGCAGTATAATAGCAAGAGCTTGGTGGCTCAACCCATCGCCCCGTTCCAAAGGGGGCGCTCATAACATCCGTCCATCCTTCCACGTCGTCCGAAAGCGGTTCCCTTATGAACTCGCGCTTCTTGACTCGTCCTTCTTAGCAGTCACCGTAGTCTTCAATGCTGGTCAGAATTGGAAAGCACACAACTGCTATAGAGGCTTATGTAGCGTCGACCGCCGCCAACTTGCGCAATGCTGCACGTTATTTCTTAGCCAAACTGCCTGTTGCGAACGAAGACATCGAGACCGTGCGATGGGGGAAGAGCGTTGTACAGCACTCCCGAGACACGTATAGAAAGGAGTACACGCCGAGGGCAGGTGCATGGGTGGGCGCGGGGAGGGGGTTGTTGAGAGGCAAGTTATAGCGAGGAGACTATATACGTGCGCTCCGTTTTACGTTCGTGTCAATAGTTTAATGGTCCCTGCGTGCGTGATCGTATAGAGCCCTTTACGGACGGCGTATGTACAGCGGTGGGGTCGTTTGTGCCGCTGATGGCCTGCCAAAGATCAGGCGATGTAAGAGAATTTTTTTTTTATTTTTCACGTCTCTGTGTGTATTCACGGTGCAGTCTCGACAGCGCCAGCGGCGCTACACAAAGCCGGGCAATTACTCAGGGGCCGCGTTAACGGCAACGGTATATCGCGAACGCGAGGCGACCTTGAAACACGCGACAGGAAAAGAAAGCGACGCACACGAAAAGCGAAGCACATCTACACACATTCACATATAATGTGGATGTGTGTGTGTGTATAAATTTCGCTTTTCTTTCTTCTACTAAACATTCGAAACAAGTGAGCCCGTCCCTGTCACGTGTTTCAAGGTTTCAAGGCGCATGCGCCGTATACCCTTGCCGTTTACACACACGTACATATACATACATACATACATACATACATACATACATACATACATACATACATACATACATACATACATACATACATACATACATACATACATACATACATACATACATGCATGCATGCATTCATGCATTCAACACGCAGTTTTGAAAGAAGGAGCAGACATGCGCAAAATGAAAATGTTTAGTTGCTGACGTTTCGGTCATGGCACGGCATCTGTGCCGAAGGTCGTGTGTGCACGGGGAGACGTTATATATGTATATATATATATATATATATATATATATATATATATATATATATATATATATATATATATATATATATATATATATATATATATATATATATATATATACACACATATATATATATTACGCACATTACGCAATGTCATTCCCTCCGCGTAGCCGAGGAGACGCGGTAGCGACGCAGCAAATGACATTATACGATGCGGTCACGAACCGGAACTGTTCGTTATGCTTCAGGGACAGTGGAGCACATATATAGAAGCACGACCCTACCGAGGCGCGGTGGTCGCGGGGCCGTTCTTTGTCGGCCCCGTTTCGACCGAGCGGAGTCGATGGAAGACGCACTACAAGTGGCGCGTTGACGATTCCGTTCCAGTGGACACACGGGGCGTCGTCGGAGATCGCCGACGTGTCTCATCCGCCGAGGAGGCCCCGCGGGTCACCGGACCTGTGGCCATAGCGCCTCGCCTTGACCCGCTCCTGTCCCCCGCGTCCCGCCCCCCGACTGGGCCCGGGTGCTCGCAAAAGCGATCTATACGCCAGGATTTGCTCACGCGAGCAAATTCCAACCGACCTCGATGCTATAGACACATCATTAGCGAAAGCGCGCAGCCAACTGCAAAGAGCACGTATTGGAAAGCAAAAGCTTTGTGAATTCGGCGCCTGACTCGCGCCGCGAAAGCTCGAATCCGTGCGTAAAGGAGGCCAATCTGTGTGGCGTTCACGACTGAAAGAATATCATTCGATCAACGAATCAATCAATCAACCTATCTATCTTTTTTCTCGTCGTGTGCGCTAGAAACCTCCTCCTGCGTCATAAAAGCTGCCGTACGCAGCTGGACGGGTCCCAGCTATAGGAGTCCGCGTTTTACACCCACCTTATAGCGCGAGAACAGTTGGCACTTTTGAAGGGCTCGCACGGCGAAATACTAACGAAGCAAGGCAATTCAAACAACAACAACAACAACAACAACAAGGACGACGACGACGACAAGGACGACTACGATGACGACGACAACAACAACAACGAGGACGACGACGACGACAAGGACGACTACGATGACGACGACAACAACAACAACGAGGACGACGACGACGACAACAACAACAACGACAACAACAACAACAACAACGAGGATGACGACGATGACGACGACAACAACGAGAAATGTAGCAAAATAAATTTCTACGCACTCTTCACACTGCACGCGGAAGACAGCGTACCTTAAACGCAATATTCACGATGGCGTAATTATTTAACTGTTGTTTACAAGTAACACGAGACAGATATGAGAACTTCTTGAACAGGTAACCTTTGAACATATGGATACGAGGGCCGACCTCGTGTTTCGGCATCGGACCGGGGGCACTAGCGATGCCTCTCCCTGTGTATCAGTCCCAATCGCGCGTGGGGTGAAAATACATACGGGACCTAACGAATCCCACAAGACTATGCACCTGCCGCTGCATTAAGCTAATCGTGCCAGCGAAGAACGCACTAGACACAACGGAGCCCTTCAGTGTGCTTCGCGGCTACACCGTTACCTCGATAATCGCGCACTCGGACGCATCGGCATTGGCGTGTATACGCATCTACCGTCGTGTTAGCGCTATAGAGGAGGCGGTGATCGTCTCGGTCGACGAACGGTCCTTTAGTTTCCGCGTAGCTCGTGCTCGTTGCGCCCGAGGGTTACTCAATTCGGCGCTTGGTCGCGCCGTGGGGCCGCAGTATTTTGACAGAATTACAGGGGGCGCTACGTTTCACCTAACGCTACATCCACGGCACAGGCTCTCTCTTCGGTAGCATGCTCGATAAACCTGCGTACCTAACGCCGTCATAAAATCGGACCAATTTATTTGTTCGTTTATCGATTTATTTCTTTTTGTTTATTTACAGATACTGCGGGTGGCTCCATACTGTGGTCGTCCAGGAAGGAGTGGCCATACAAGGTACACATTAACAAGGTAAGCTATTCAAAGAGCAAAGAAGGAAAAAAAAAACACGCATGTCGATATTATAATTAAAGAAACGCAAAAAATAAGCGATCTCTGATATAACACACAATCTTGCTGCACACGGCTACTGTATAGCTGTGACGTTCACTGCGTGCTACAAACCTATGCCTTAATGGGCCATAGGGACAGCTTTCAAACTACGAGGCTTGTCACTCTGAGCCGGATACCGCAGAGAACATGGGTGTCTATACACGTTCCCGTGGTATGCGGTGGAGACTCAGTTACCGGGGAAGATGATCTGTCGAATTGCGTCATGCAGGGGAGGGGATCTTTGCGTCGAAGTGGTTCTCTTCGCTTGCAGAACCCTGCCGAGGTGATGTAATTGGCTATGGCTTTGCGATACCAAGACCGAGGGCGTGGGATCGAATCCCGGCCGCGGCGGCCGCGTTTAGAGAGAGGGGGAGTGGGGGGGGTGAAATGCGAAAACGCCCCCGTGGTACCCTGCATTAGGTCCAGGTTTAAGAAACCCAGGTGGTCAAAATTAATGCCGAATCCCTCACTACGGCGCGGCTCATAATCGAATCGTGGGTTGGGCACGTAAAACCGCAGAATTTAAGTTTTTTTTCCTCTTACAATATTTCTTTAGACAGTCTATAAAAAGTCCATTGATATTTGTCTATTTAACTGACGGGCTTTCTACAAACGAAATCTACCGACTGCTATAGACAAATTCTAGGCACTGTGTATATAGGCTATAGTAGTCTATAGACATACTTATGGCCTCGCACCTTTCATCCGGTATTGTCTATAGAATGTCATAGGCAACTTCTATAGATGGTCTAATGACTTATTGTTTTACAATTTTTGTAGACTATCGTCTATTGAGTATTTATACGCAAATTTCGATAGTATCTCTTATACTCTTTATATGTACATATCTCGCAGTTTTTATTGACTATTGTTTACAGAATCTCTATAGACAAGCCCTACGGTACGGTTTACGTGGACAGTCTATAGACTGTCTAAATTCATTTTTGTGTGGGATTGGGACATTAGCGGAACCCAAGATGTAATTTAAACGCTATAGCATCTAGTTCTTCACGAGAGTGATCTGAAGACTTAAATGTTGAGACTGAATATGCTCGGCTGTTCATTTCTTTTTTTTTTTTTTTTTTAGAGCGCCATTTTCGCCATCGCCGTCAGCATTCTTTGTCTGTCTTCCGCATTGTACTCGATCGGAATGGTCGCTATGAAATTTCTTGTTGCATTCCTGTTCAGTATTCTTTTTGTTCAGATGCAGTTGAATGGTACGCGTGATTTCTCTCGGGGGGCTCTGTATCCTCGATGCTGAACAGCTGCTGAGCGCTTTCATTCAGGCCGATCCTCTCAGCTTCTCTTCCATCACAGTGACGTTTCGAATAAACCTCCCTCGTTCTCCCTCAAAATGACTGCGGCGTTCCTGGATAAACGCAGCGATTTGGCTACGGAGGAGTCGAATTAACACTAAGCAGTTCAGCCGTAAAAGCCTGAAAAATTCACGGCCTGCGTGCCGTTGAACGTTAGAAGAGAGAGAGAGAGAGAGAGAGAGAGAGAGATAGAGAGATAGAGAGTACTCGGCTTTCCGCGGAACACGGTTAGATGTAGACGCATGCGTGCATGGATGCGGTGATCGTGTTTCAGTCAACGAGTCGCGAAAAAAAAGATTTAAAATAACGTGCAAAGAGACGGAGAGATTGGGGGGGGGGGGGAGGGGGGCTGGCATGTAGGAGGGAAAAAAAAACGAAGGAAACGAGAGGAGGAAGCAAAACGAAGAGAAAGAAACAAAGCGGAAAAAAAAAAGAAAAGAAAGACCGCGCAGTCGGAGTCGCTTGTAACAAGCCGCGCTCTGCACCGGCTGCATTTTTTTCGTGACGCGCCCATTTTCGCGCGCGCGCTTCCAAGTTGGCGCTCACGCGCCCGCACGCGAAGGACGACCGAGAAAGTACGACAAAACCCGGTAGCTGGCAGTGCAGTTCTTTCTTTCTTTCTTTCTTTCTTTCTTTCTTTCTTTCTTTCTTTCTTCACACGGAGCTCTGCTTCGAGATCAGAGGCGCTCATCGCTTATACCTCAACTCGGAGAGTGTGTTTGACGGCTATACGATGCGGATGCGCTGGCGTGCTGGGGGACGCGAGACTCGATCCTGGAATGGAGGCATGCTCCTCGACTCCCCCCTCCCCCCCCCCCCCCAACACGCACGCGCCATCATCCCGCTCTCACCTCCTCTGGGATAACAGCCGCTAAATTAAGGCGCGCTGAAGAAGGAACGCCAAGGAGCGTGCGCGGCTGCCCGGGCTGTCGTCGCATCGCGTATCACGCACGGCGCTGCCCCGTCGTTGACTGTTCGTTCACCTTGCTTTCTTGCACGGCACCAATCCATCACCACACCGCGCTCACCCCCTCCTCCCCATCGCACCTCCCCTTCTTCGCGGCAACGCTTCTGCCATTCTCGAACGGGACGTCCCATGCGCGGATCGCGGCGGGGCGCCGGCCAGCGGCGAGCTAGCTATTTAGCAAATGTAAAAGGTGCGTTTCTCTCCGCTCATATAAGCCTGCTCGTCTTGCTAAGTGGCCATCCTTAATATCGTGCCTCAAATAGATTTAGGAAGAACGGATGGTGAGGAGGGGGGGGGGGGGAGTTAGACATGATGCAGTGTAGCGTATAGGCGTCATGTTTTCGCAATTAATAATTTGAAATTTTTTTTCGTTCGATTGTAAGACCTTTTGTAAGACCAATTGCGCACTTGTCAGGTGAGAACACTCGCACGTGTGCTTTTACACTCACGTGTTCCCGTTAACAGTGGACCGGAATGTAGATTAACTTTGGGTACGCTGTTTTCAACAAAACAACACTGGCCTGATACCGGCACTATAGAGCCTGCCAGTCAATCTGTATAGCACGGCCATGACGTGAATGCGCGTGTCAGTGTGAGATACAGGCCGCTCCACATAAAACATATCATATCGCTCTTAAGCACAGCGTTGAGCACGATGACGAGCGTCTGTATATAGGCATCCCAGCTTTTACACTATAGTGTCACATTATTTCGAAAGAGTCACAGGCATTATTTCGTTTTGTCTAAACAAAAATTCTGGGGACCTTCTGCTACCTATTCTTACCTTCATCACACTTTCCGTTTGAGACGCGATTCAATATCAAAGGCTTTTTTTTTTTTTTTAGGAGTTGCGTTCCCTCGGCTAGTTTTTTAAGATGCCTTTCTCGAACGGGACGTCCCGTACGCGAATGCGACGAAGCAGCACGTCATCAATGGGAGCAGGGGGAAGGCGGGCAAGGAGAAGCGTCCTCCTCCCATCTCGCTTTTCTTCATTTCCTCTCCGCGAGCTGTCTTTAGGACCCATAAAAGTCGGGTCGACTCTCGCCTCCTGTGCATCATCTGCCTTTCTTTCCTGCCCGGGACGTCCCACGCGCGCACGCGGCGTTGCGGCGGCGGCTTCGAGGTAGCGCATGCACGTAGAGGGAGGGGCGCCGTTCTGTTAGTCTCCTTACTCTCTCTCCCTCATCTGGTCACTCTCCGCCGCGGCATTCTAGGTCTCGTGTCATTCGCATTACTCAACGTGTCGATCCCCTCCGCCTCGTGTACACCTATCCCTCGCGAGGCGTCCCGAACGCGGATGCTGTGCTGCACCAGCATGCAGCCGCAGGTAAAGAGAGAGACAGAGAGAGAAGTTACGTGTCTGCCTCTCCATCTATTCCTCTTCCTCTTCTCCTGCTGTATTCTCGAGCTCCCATCTTCATCCTTTCCCTACTGGAGCAGCCGTGTTTCTGGATGTTGCCCGGTATTCTGTCGCTCTCTCTCTCTCTCTCTCTCTCTCTCTCTCTCTCTCTCTCTCTCTCTCTCTCTCTCGTTCATTTAGCTCCGTTCGTCGAAATCGCGAACGGCAACACAGAAGCTGACCGAGATCTTCTCGCTCTGCTCTTCTTTCTTTCCCGCCAAATCACGCCGACCGAGGGGTGACGGAGGGCGCGTGCTTCGCGGCGTCTTTCCCGCGCTAATCTCAACACTGAGTGCGGTCGGTTTCCCGCCTCGGGTGCAATTCTGACGACGACGGTAGCGGAGGGACACGTGGGGAAGAAGGAAAGTCGCCGTAAGTGCTCCGTGTGCTCCGTCCCCGTGTTTTACACGGGATGGCGAGCGCGCTTCGTTCTCCAAGCATGCTTGCGGGCGAGCCCCCACCCGCCGTCTCCGAAAAAACACTCTCCTGCCGTTGTCAGACATATTGAGAGAACGCTTTCGTGTCCTGTGCTGGGCTGCCCAAGCGCTGCATTGATCGTTACCGCCTAATGGTGACGCGGCTTTTCACGGGAGATGAAGAAGCCCGTGGATCTGTGGGCGGAAAAGGGAGAAGAGGCTTTGGAAAGAAGGTGAATTAGTCGCGCATCGAGTGGCACCCGTTCCAGCTCATCTTCTACGTGTAATGCGTACGCTTACGAATGCCGTTATTGAAGTTCTGTTGCGTTTCTATTGAATGTTTCGATGTCCCGTGAACGGCTGTGATTGGTGCACTTACAAAGGTCGTTATAGACATCCCGATGTTTCTCCTTTGAGTTCTCGGTCGTCCTCGATTGACTTTCTGCTGAGACGCAATTGACTCTCGCGACTGGCGGGCGGATGGATTGTGAGCTCGGAAAAGCTAGGTAGGCATTAAGGATTGAGGGCCGCCATTTTGTTGGCCGTAACGGGGTTTGGTACGAGGCGGAGTGATTGAAGGTTGTGTGGGAAAGACGTCGTTCAATTTCGCGGACCAAATGAAGTTACATTTAGACTGGGCGTGGGTTAGGCATCCTCCTTTCGGAGGGACCGTTCCAGCCGAGTCGAGTTCGAGGAACTGTCCCGGATAGATTGAATACAAGTGCGATAGAGGCAAGCAAGCCTTGGAGGAGGAAGTTGGAAGCGGGCTGCTGCAGGCTTGATGGAGCTGGGGCGGATAGATTGATCGAGCGTTGGGGAGCATTGTAAGTGATAAAAAAAAAAGGCAAGGGAAGGGTGTGCGGAGTGAACTCTGCACTGAAAGTGTTGGGTGCCGAATATGCTACGGCGTCCCAGTTTGGAGCCATCTGGGATCTTTTGACGCTCACTCGCACAAAGCTTTCGCGCCCGCTTTCGCATAGCTGCGTAGCCAGCTTGCGATATGAAATGTGGCCGACCGGCCGCTCCCGCAGCGCAACTTCGTCGCCTTGATCTGCGGTAATGGGTTTATTGACCCACAAACTGCTTGACGGACGAACCTGTACGAGTCGAAGGCTGGGGGGAAGGTTCTGGCGCCTTTTACGTGGCTCTTAAGAGCGTCGTAGCTTCGGCTTTGCGAGGCTATAATAATGGATGCTTAGCGTCGGTGTCTCCTCGGACGAACGCGGATGCTTGGCGCCTGATCGCTGCCGATAAAGCTCGGAACACGAGGTTCGGGCAGCGATCTAGTTGTGCGTTGACGAGACGCAGGTCTGTTAGTAAACTTGGTTAGTTCGCTTCTGTATAGTCGACCTGGATCGTCATCCTCGTCGTCGTCATAACCTTCATTGATCGTTATTGTGATCATATTTTTTTGTTTTACTACTACTACTACTGCTACTGCTGTGGCTACTCTTACTACTACTACTACTACTACTACTACTACTACTACTACTACTACTACTACTACTACTACTACTACTACTACTAGTAGTAGTAGTAGTAGTAGTAGTAGTAGTAGTAATTGGCCGCTGCTAATATTGCTATACTACTACTACTACTACTACTACTAACTTAATTCTATTTTATGTCCACTAGCAGGGCGAAGGCCTTTCCCAGCGATCGCCAATTACCCCTGTCTTGGGCCAGCTGACGCCATTTCATGCCTGCGAATTTCCTGATCTCATCGCACCAGCCATTTCTCTGCCGTCCTCGACTGGGCTACTTCTATTTCGGCAACCATTCTGTAACTGTGGTGGACCACCGGTTTTATATTTATTCGAGTGCGCGTAGACATCGCTTAAGCTTGCAAGCTCGATGTACGCACGCGCGATGGTTCATTTCACGTTCCTTCGCTTTGTTTGACCGTAACAAAACGACGTTGCGCCACAAAATCAGTTGGGCAAATCAGCCGAAGGTGTACAGTGGACGGCCCCATGATCGCACGTATAATCTTTCCTGCTTCTTTTTTTATAGAATTTGCTTAAAATGTCTTACGCGTGCGGAGTATCTGTGGTGACTTGATTTATTGTGCTCTTGCGCAAGATTCTTTTTTTTCCCATAGTGACGCGTAGCGAAGTCTATTATCAGCGTGTGCTGTGATTGGAAGTTCGCCTCATGCACATAGATGGCGCACTGACTTCGCAGGCCGGGTCTGGGTTCGGTGTTGTTTCATTTCCTCCGATAATGTTTTTTTGTGTCTTTCTTTGTGCGTCTCTCTCTCTCTCTCTCTTTGTTCCTTCTTGACAGTTCTCAGTCGCTGAGGTTTATCTTTTGTGTACGTTTGGTGGCCAGCCGAAGAGTGGGTCTAAAAATTAATCTGCAGAAAACTCAAGTAATGTTTAACAGTCTCGGAAGAGAACAGCAATTTACAATAGGTAGCGAGGAACTGGAAGTGGTAAGGGAATACACCTACTTAGGGCAGGTAGTGACGGCGGATCCGGATCATGAGACGGAAATAATCAGAAGAATAAGAATGTACTGGGGTCCGTTTGGCAGGCATTCTCAGCTCATGAACAGCAGGTTGCCATTATCCCTCAAGAGAAAAGTGTATAATAGCTGCGTCTTACCAGTACTCAGCTACGGGGCAGAAACCTGGAGGCTTACGAAAAAGGTTCTATGCAAATTGAGGACGACGGAACGAGCTATGGAAAGAAGAATGATGGGTCTAACGTTAAGGGATAAGAAAAGAGTAGATTGGGTAAGGGAACAAACCCGAGTTAATGACATCTTAGTTGAAATCAAGAAAAAGAAATGGGGCATGGGCAGGACATGTAATGAGGAGGGCAGATAACCGATGGTCATTAAGGGCTACGGACTGGATCCCAAGGGAAGGGAAGCGTAGCAGGGGGCGACAGAAAGTTAGGTGGGCGGACGAGATTAAGAAGTTTGCAGGGACGACATGGCCACAATTAGTACATGACCGGGGTTGTCGGAGAAGTATGGGAGAGGCCTTTGCCCTGCAGTCGGCGTAACCAGGATGATGATGATGATGATGATGATGATGATGATGATGGTGGTGGTGGTGGTGGTGGTGGTGGTGGTGGTGGTGGTGGTGGTGGTGGTGGTGGTGGCGGCCAGCCGGCGCTTCGGTCACCTATATTTTTTCCTAAGGTCTCATCATTTAACCCTTTCGGCGTCGCTGTAGTACCGGTACGTTTCCACGTTTCTGTCCCGCCACGTACCTTCTGACATTCCCTTTTCTTGTCAGACAGGAATGCGAGAACCACACCAGGAGAGCATCTGCCATTATCCGTGTCGCTTTTTTTCTTTTCTTTTCATTTCTGCGCAACCAAAAATAAACAGGTATGTTCGTTTGACAATATCCGAGCAAATAATAATAATAATAATAATATTAATAATAATAATAATAATAATAATAATAATAATAATAATAATAATAATAATAATACTAATAATAATAATAATACTAATAATAACGCTGCCGGTTCGTCATCTCCGCAAAAAATCCGACACTGCGAGGTTTAATAGACAACGACAATTGCGTACATAGCAAAAAAAAAAAAAAAGAAGCACTGTTACGATACACTTTTCGCGATCGTATACTAAAGCCATCCCGCTATGCAAAAACCGCAACCGCGTTCTTCGTCGCGCAAAGCCGTGAAGCACGAAGCAGCCCGGCGTCCACAACGTCTCGCCAGCTCGCGTTGCGCAAGTCCTAACCCCCCCCCCCCCCCAACCTCCCGTGATTCCCACGTGCTCGCGGGGTGTTGTGTGTCGTCGTCGTTTCCCGTCGCCATCCTTGAAAGCCCGAGCGACGTGTGCAATAACCATTACGCGCCAGCGCTAACCCCGCCGCGTCTCTCGTTACGGTTGGTTAACGCTGCAACTGTCACTCGGCGCGCTATACAGCGCAGTGTGTATTCTCACACAGACGTAGAGAGATTGCACACGCGGCGCGCTGCTTATATATATATATATATATATATATATATATATATATATATATATATATATATATATATATATATATATATATATATATATATATATATATATGCAGAGTGCCCGCCAAGGCCGCGTCGTCGCATGTCATGGATCGCAAGACTTTCCCACAAGGAATTACTAGAGGGAAAGGTTTGGCTGCTCTGAGATATAGCGGTGCTGTAGGGTGATTTCCTTTGCACATGTTTTTTTTTTGTACACTGTTGCGAAGTTCCTAACGGGTGAAGGTCTTGTTAAGTTGTCTAGGCAGCTTTCTTTACTTTCACTCACCCCTGTGTCTGTATGTCGTATAGACAGAAAGTAAACATTGATTGATTGATGGATTGATTGATTGATTCATTCATTCATTCATTCATTCGTTAAAATGTATAGCTGTAATGTCTACGGCAGCTACGGGACACATATCCTTGTGACACCCAAAGTACATAATATCGCATATTGCATAAATCCTTTTCGAAGTTAACTCGGATACAATTGCAGTATATGCGACTGTTGTTGTGAAGTCAGTTTGACTATTTCTTGCTCTGTGTCACGCGAGTGTCTGACACGTAGCCCGGGACGACGTCAGACTGGTACGCCGCCTTTAGTCCCAGGCTATAATGCAGTGGTTCTCCAGAATAAAAAAAAACAAAATAGCGTAAAATATCCGAACGAAACACGAAGTGCAGCAACCTGTGGAAGCGTATACGAAAATGCCGACGGCCTTGTAGAAAAATGGACACTAATTCGACACGGTCAGTCGCGTCGTAGCGCGTGCGACAAGAAGCAAGCACGAAGTGTGCTTCGGATGCCGCGAAATCACGCCAGAATCCAGGGTGCAATTTCGTGCTTCGAGAACCCATCGAAATGACCTCGCACCCACTTGACTGGGGAGGACGAGGGGAATGAGGGAAGGAATGGGGCAAGTGGAGGGAGATGGGCGCGGGGGCAGGCCCGTATAAACGCAGAAATTTCGGGAGGGACACGCCTGCCCGGCCTGCCATCGGCTGGCTATCTTATGCTATACGTTCGTCACGGCGCCCCACGCCTTCGTATATGACCAAAGGTTACATAGACGGTGCCCCCTTTCTTTCTTACTACAAACGCCGAAAGCCTAACAACTTTTTCACGTTGCAGCCCTCGTTCCTCTTGCAATAGGTGCATACTGCGATGGGGACGCGAACGGTGCGACGCATTCTGCAAAGCAGGCCCCGCCGCCGCCGCAGCCCACACGTCTCCCGTATCGCCGGAGATTGGGACTCGGCTCCAGTGGCGCGTGGGGGCAGGGGGGGGGGGGGGTGCAGACGAGCGCGCGCCTGCGAGGCCGCTTGCCTGGCACCCACGCGGGCGGGCGGCGGAGGCAGGCCTTAAGTGGAGCAGGACGAGAGCGCGCCTTGACAGACAAGCGCATCCGTTGTGTTCCTTCTCTTCTCGGCCTGCGCGCGACAATCTAACAAGACGACTCCCCACCGCAGGAGAGGGGGAGGGGGACGCCCGATGCGGTGGCGGCCTACTTCTGTCTCGGCTCGTCGCCGAGCTGTGGGAGTCTATTTAGACGATGTCGTACATTGAAAGGTTTCATCGAGTGTCGAAAGGAAAAGGAATGAGGGATTTTACGGGTAAAGCACGGACACAGCTGAAGCGAGAAAAAAATAAGAAAAAAAAAAAACGACACGTCGTGGTGTGGCAGCCGAGCCGCGTGTCTGCCGATGCGCGGCTGAGAGAGAGCGAGGTCGCGGCGTTCGATGAAAATGCAAAACGGCTCGCGCGTACTTCCATAAAGATGCGCATCGAAGATCCCCCTCCCCCCCAGGTTGTCAAAATTAATCCAGGGTAGTCTCCCACTGTACGCCGCGTGCCTCCTAGTCCGATCGCGGTTTTTGATGACGACGACGACGACGACGACGACGATGATGATGATGATGATGATGATGATGATGATGATGACATTTTATGGCTCGTACTCACCAAGAGGGATGGGCCGGCAATTGTGCAGCAGGTGGTATGGTACGGTATTAAAAAACTTCATTCAGGTCTTTCTGGTCGCGCTTGCTTAATTCCTAGCCCGAAGAGGGCCACTCCCACGTCGGGATCGAAAGGCCTAGCCTCTCGGCCTCATCGCGGGCCCGATGGACTGACTGCTCATGTCTGTTCTAATCCGGGGCTACGGAGAACCGCGTCCCAACGCTCTTCGGTGTCGTCCTTGTCGCTGCGTAACGCGGAGCGGTGCCAGAGCTATGTTCTAGTTAAGCTAAACAGCAGGAGGTAGCGTAAGAGAATGTTTATTCGGAGAGGAGAACCGCAGATTAAAAGGATAAAAAAAAAGGAGGTATTGCAGATACCAGTGCGCGAACGGACGACGACTACGAAAAGGAAATAAAGGAACGCAGGACGAGCGTTTGCTATTAACTGAAGGTTTATGCAGAAAAAAAAAAAAACAGCCTTCATACAAATATATTTGTGTATATATATATATATATATATATATATATATATATATATATATATATATATATATATATATATTCTTAGATCGTATAGCAACAGCAAATTTAGGAGTTATCAATAAAAGCTACCGTTACCTATATATGGACCGTCTCGGCGTAGGAACAAAGAAATTCTCGAAACTTGCGGGGTCGAGTCGATTCCTTTATAATGTGACCTTTGTCCTTTTGCCGATAAAGACGAATACACCTGCGGGTATAGGCGCTGTCGCAATTGAGGACTTCGAGACTTAGCACTTTTATTATACACACACAAGAAAAAGAAATGAAAAGTCGAATATTTCAATACTCCTTTAAGCCATCCTACAGCATAGTGCAGCTTTCCTTCCGTAAGTCCCTTTTCACCCTCACGATGAAAAGATATTCTATTCTGTTTTATTCCAACAAAACATTGCTCCTTAGCGTCCCATCAATGTCATCCAGAGAGAGAGAAAGCAAGGACAGGAAAGACAGGGAGGTCAACCAGAAGAGCACCCGGTTTGCTACCCTGCGCTGGGGTGGGGGAAAGGGGAATAGAAAGAGGAAAAAAGGGAGAGAGTAAGCACTGAGTGCGTGTGGGAGGGACACTATAAGCGGTCTCTTAAGCCGGTGCACTTCAAGTATTGTACAAGTGCACGAGTCGCTCGCTTTTCGTTCCAGTGATGGGTGTGGCCACAGTCCGAGTATGTTTGACTCGGTGAACGGTCTCGAGTCCAGTCGGTGTAAGGTTGTCCGCAGAGAGAGGCGTTGTACGTCGTAGCGAGGGAAGGTACACAATAGGTGCTCGATGGTTTCCTGGCACCCACAGGAGTGGCACATCGGGATCTCGGCCATTCCCAAACGATAGTAGTACGCGTTCGTGAAAGCCACTTCCAGCCACAAGCGGCACAGCAAAGTTGTTTCGCCGCGGGAAAGGCTAGATGGCAGTTGTAGCCGTAGCGTGGGGTCCAGTTTATGTAATCGGCAATTGAAAGAACTTGAACTCCAGGGATCTTGTGACTTTTTGCGTGCAAGTAGGCGAAGTTCCCTGGCAGCATCCGACCTCGCTAAAGGTGTTGGACGCATCTGGGTATCTTCGTGGGCAGACCGGGCAGCCTTGTCAGCTAGGTTGTTGTCGATGATGCCACAGTGAGCAGGAATCCATTGAACTATAATGTTGTGCCCTTTTTCCAGAGCATGGTGTTGCACTTCCCTGATGTCAGATATCATCTGCTCGTAAGTTATGTGATGTAATGCAGACTTCATACTGTGAAGAGCTGCCTTGGAATCACAAAATACGACCCATTTCTCTGTTACCGCCTCGGTGACGTACGTCATAGCGGCATGGAGAGCTGCATGTTCTGCCGACGTAGATGTAGTCATGTGTGACAATTTGAATCTAACTGTAACCTGCTGAGCTGGAACGATGAATGCGGCAGTTGAGTTGGTAGGTAAGGTCGAACCATCGGTATATATATATATATATATATATATATATATATATATATATATATATATATATATATATATATATATGGTCATGATACGTCTGGTGCAGTAATTGGAGCGTAAGTTGCTTCAGAGCCGGCGATGGATGATTGGACTTTTTTGTAATTCCAGGAATAGCAAAATTCACTTGAGACTGTCGCAGGCACCACAGGGAAGGTGAAGGCTTCGCCGCCGGTGTAAAAGATGACGGTGTACACTCTTGATGAGTGCTAATCACTCTTGAAAAGGTGGCTTGAGGTCTCTCGGCTGGATATAGCGAGGCCAAATGATGGTAGGGGATCCTTGACAGATGGCGAATGTGCGTTCTGAGAGAGTCGACAGCTATGCGTGTGTCTGGATCATGTGGTCTCCCGCGATGGCAATTGTTGCTGCTGTTGAGGCTCGCCGAGGCAGCCCTAAACACTTTCGCAGGGGTCGACCTTGTATGCTATCCGAAGCGCGAGAGTTGGTCTTGCATGCATTTGACAACACTGGTGGACTGCCAACGTAGGAGTCCGAGAAACAGTACCCTGTACAGCTGCACCATAGACAATGCCATCAAGGATGTCAGCTACATCGGGCGCGCGCCCGAGACTGTAACTAACGCATTTCATTCGCGAACACAGTATAGGGCCATCCCGTCGAAGCATTTAGCTGGAAGCGTGGCGATGCAGGAAGTTTCGCGCCGCAAGCTCTTCGCGCAGGCCTCCTTCTCGATGGCAACCCTGCGGTGCGGTGGGGGCCACCGCAGCGCACGTTCCGAGATATGCACGCGCACGCCGAGCGCGGACAAGAAGAGGACACGCGCATCAGCGGCTCGCGTGCTTCACGTGACGTGGTTGAGGACGGAGAGAGGGGGGGGGGACACCCGCGGAGCGTGTCGTGTTCCGTCGTCGTCGTCGTGTCATGGAGACGGGTGCTCTGGTGCGACGACTGACCCGGGTCGCTGGCCGGGGGATACGCGCTCTTCCGCGAAGGAAAGAGAACGAGCCACGACGCCGACGCGGCGCGACGCTGCAGCCGAGGAAGAAGAGCCCGAGAACGAGCACGATCGACTGCGCCAGCGCTCGGGGACGGCCGAAGTGAACTTCGCTCGTTCGGCGTCGCGACCCACATGGAGCGTATCGCGGGCGTATTTCTGGCGTTACGGCGCGCATTCGCGGTTCTCGCGATGTCGCGGTCGCTGGAACGCGCGTTAGCCTTGCTCGTTGAGGTGACCGTCGCGCGGATTCGGCTCGCAGCCTTCGCGCGCGACGCCATACGCGACGCGTGTATATACTGGACGCGGGGGCGCGTGATGTACGTCGGAAATGCGCGCCATGTGGGTTGGCGGTTTCGCGCGATCGCGCAACGTGCGTGGCCGTGCGTCCACACTCAGCACACGCACGCTTTGACGCGAGATACGAATGTTCCGGAGACAAGGATCTTGCTATGCTGCCATCGTTTTTGCCAGCATGGCAAGAGAATATACACGCGGACATCTTACGGTCAAGAAAAGCGTGTAAAGTAATTAAGGAGTTTTAAGGAGTGAGTAAGCGGCGGGGAGAAGGCGGAGACACCCGTGGAAAACCGCGACGCCTCACGCCACACATACCCGATAGCTGGTTCAGCTATATTTCGCCCACCAAAGACTCGTCGCGGAGAAGCAAGGGGAGGGCGTAGTGGATCGAACAGGATTCTCAGGTTCTGCTGGCTTCTGCCGTTATAGTCTCCTCGGGTACATTTCTTTTTTCGTTCATCACAGGTTTCTTACACGGAAATCACATCAGCACGTATTCTGCACGCAGTGCCCGTCGCTGAAAGCCGAAGTGCGGCGGCTCAAAGTTTAGGCTGCTGTCTTCTCCCTAGGTCTCGCTATTCTTCTCGCGTTTTCTAGTGAACAGTCCGGATAACTCGTATAAGTGCACATCATATTCCTCGCGGGAGCGTATTTATCGACCAATTCCGTAGGTGTTCACCCGCCGCGATGTCTATAAATGGCGCTATAGGGTGTTCTACTGCTGGGCCTGAGGTCCCGGGCTCGATTCCCAGTCGCATGCGCTGCGTTTACGATGCGTGCAGGAAATCGGCGAGCGATCGCATGCTTAAATTTAAGTGCACGTCAGCCTACTTTAGGCGTTCAAAATTAATCCGGCCCCCCCCCCCACTACGGATTTTTTCATAGTCTAGCTCGCTCTTTGCCTTCCTTCATCAATCAATCAATCAATCAATCAATCAATCAATCAATCAATCAATCAATCAATCAATCAAGTCAGTCAGTCAGTCAGTCAGTCGATCGATTAGTCAGTCAGTCAATCAATCAATCAATCAATAAATAAATCAATCAATCAGTCTAATGCTGTTCGCCCAGCATACGAGTGACCGAAAACGTCGCGCCATGCAATAGTCACGTGACAGTGAGAACTGAGAAGCCTATAGGCACCTACTCGTAGATTGGCAGGTCGCGTGCGCTGTGAGGTTAACGCACCGGCCCGCACGAAGGCGACGCGGGGGTACACAGGGTGGCTCGCCTAATCGCGGGGTAGCACGATGGGCGCCCGCAGAAGTGTCGCCGCCTGCGCACGAAGCGCGTTACTGCCTACAGTTGCCCTAAGCGGCCGTGCGTGTCGCCTCTGTCGGCTTCGCGGTTCTCAGGGTCAGCGGTTGGTAACGCGACGCCGCACGCCAATCGGGTATAGCGGAGCAGCAGGTATACGGAACGGAGACGACAAATAAACGACCGCGTAGACGACGCCGAATATATAGCTAACGCGCGCTCAAGCCTGCGGCTGTGTTAAAGGAGACGCCGTTGCGTGCGGTTCGCCCGTTAACGCGCTCTTAAACCTCGCGCTGCGGCGGTGCGAAAAAAAGCGTTATGGTTACGTTAGTGGACGCGCCCCGCTCCGCGAGGGTGTCGACCTGTCGACGTCACGCACAGTGTAAAAAAAAAAAAAAGTGCGCGCGCTCCCTTCAACACGTACGACTAAAAATAGCTGCACAAATCGTTGCATTGATAACGCGTCATTATTTTTTTTTCACTTGGAAATGATCAAAACGCGAAGTCGCGAAGCCGTTTGAAAAGGACGAAGTTTAGACCAATCCCACGTACGTATACTGCCAACAGTGGCCGCTGCACGCTGGCTGAAACGCGATGCCTGCAGCTCCTGCAGACGCTGCACGCACGAGTTCCCGCTATAGCGAAATTTTTGTGTGCGTGTGTGAAAGGAGACCCCATGGCTTCTCTGTGGGGCCTCCGAGATTTGGGCTCTCCGATCACAGAGCAACCCCCCCGCCCCCACAACCTTGTTTGTTCGTGTGTGTGTGTGTGTGAAAGGAGACGTACTCCACGGTTTCTCGCCTACGAGACTTGCGCTCTGCGATCACGGAGGCCACGGTTCTTCCCCCTCCACGGCTTCCTATAGGCGAGAACTCGGTGGCGCCGAGAAGGAAACGCGGAAGAAGCGGCGAGCAGCCAAGCAGGCGAAGCACGCATATTCAGTGTGCATCGCGAAGCAAGTATAGCCGAGAGAAAGAGACGCGCTCTCCTGGCACGGGAACAAGAAGGCCGGAATGCTTTGCATAATTTGCGCTTCCAACGCGATTTAAACTTGAGCGAATGGTCTTTCATTTTCATTTTTCTTTCCATTTTTAAAATTTTTGTCTGTACGCGTATTGGGTTGGGAGCATCGTCACGCTTTGTAAAGAGAGTTCTATTTTCGCTTCACTGTGGGCGCGACCCGTCTCACGAGGCTGTCCAGATTCTGAATTTCGTGCCAAGTGTGTCGTCGTGTTACTGCATGGCCGACAAACAGCGAACGCCACTGTGTACGACTGTTTGCCGCGCGTACGAAATCAACCGCACACGTATACATCGTGTCGTATCGCTAGTCGCTTCGTAACAGTCGTTGTGTATTGTCGTTTATTCCTAATAGAAAGGAGGCAGCAGGTTTAGGGGAAGGAAAAACGGGGATTATAATATCGAGCCGCGGTAAGGCGGAAGATTGATGACTCAGTTTGAAAGTGGTCGTGTTTCAATAAAACCTCTAGCACGGGTGCGTGCTAATCTGATCAAGTGATGCATATAAGACCGTATATTGAGTGCTTGTTTTTTTCTGGGAGGGGATGAGGTTGCTGCACCAACATTCAAAAATTTCCTGTAGCGTAACTCTCGACCCAAATTACTCGGTGAGGCGCGGCAATTACTTCTACGAGAATCTAAATGCTTAATTGAAGAGTTAACATAAATACACTAGTCAACTTTATTAAGTAATTCCTTTACCACACATATTGCAATCTACGGACGGCAGTGTTACGTTTCGCCTACGACGCGCGGTAAAGCCGGCGAGGATACAACAGACGCCAGGGCTTCGTTCAAAGCGGCAGACATTTTGGCCCGTTCGGCGCCGCCGCTACGCCTCCCTGCCAAGCGCGTCCAGGCATGTTCCGATGCCACGTGTCTTCATGTGCGTGTGTGAGTGTATGTGCATATTGGTGCCCACGCTTGTCGAAGCGCGGCAGCCGGGGAGAGGAGCTCCCAACAACTGTGAAGCAAGGGGGTCCGAGCGGCGCCGACAGGACGGCTGCTCCTCCTTCTCTTCCCATTGTGCCCACGCTTGTCGAAGCGCGGCAGCCGGGGAGAGGAGCTCCCAACAACTGTGAAGCAAGGGGGTCCGAGCGGCGCCGACACGACGGCTGCTCCTCCTTCTCTTCCCATTGTGCCCACGCTTGTCGAAGCGCGGCAGCCTGGGAGAGGAGCTCCCAACAACTGTGAAGCAAGGGGGGTCCGAGTGGCGCCGACACGACGCTGCGCCACCTTATCCCATTGTGCCCGAGCGGCACCGTCACGTGCTCGTCTATAGAGGGGTTCATTCTTGCCCTCAACTGCGAGAGTATAAAAGCAGCTGCCCCCGGACGCCAAAAGAGGGCTCCGATTTCTTCTGTTGAGTAACGTGCTCTCCCGTCTCTACTTCGGTCAACCTGACCGCCAACTCTTTGCGATGTTAGAATAAACAAGTTGTTTTGTTGTTACCAGTCGACCCATGCTTTGCCGGGACCTTCGGATGCTTCCAGTTGTACCCCAGGCCGCCAGGCCAACGCTACCCTTGGGGCTTGCGACCCAGGTGCAACAACGGGCGTCAGCGCCGAGTTTCCCAACAACTCGTGCCAGCGGCGCGATTACAACAACTGGAGGCAGCGGTGCGATTCAAACAACTGTCTGCCAGCGGTGAGATCGCGACAACGGAGGCCAGCAGCGAAGAGATGCAGTTGACTGTATGCTGAGCAGCTCATCGACGATCCGGGAGCAGTGCAACGAGCCCTGTGTGATGACTGGTTGCCTGCAGCGGAACGACTGCGCTGAATTCTTGGCTACGAGGTTTGGTGAGTGCGGGACTTTCTTCTTCTGAGCTTTGCCAGGCTTTTGTTAGTGTCAGAAACAGAGCTGGTAATTGTGGTTGTCGTTGCTGCCGGGTTAGTTTGCGGCAAGACAATAGTAGGCAGTAGAGAAAGCAGCATTCAGAGCAGCCATGGATTTGAAGTCGTTGCGCAAACCGAAATTGCTGGAGCTTGCAAGAGAGTTGGGTCTGGATGTCTCAGACAAACTCAGAAAACCAGAACTGCTAAAGGCTATTCTTGAGTTAGAGGCTGAGGATGACGAGCTGTCGGAATGCCTTGAGACTATTGAGGAGAGGTCAAAAAGACAGGAGCGCGAACTTAAAGAGCAAAAAGAGAAACAGGAGCGCGAACTTAAAGAACAAAAAGAGCGAGAGCAACAAGAGAAAAAAGAAGAGCGCGAACAGGCTTTGGAAATGAAGCGTCTCGAGGTAGAGATGGAACGCGCTCGTAATGGAAGTCAGGCACACGGTGCAGGAGAACGCGTATTGTTCAAAATGGCTGACCTGATGCGGCCGTTTAAGCTTGGAGAGGACATTGGTTTGTTCCTGGTTAACTTTGAGCGAACGTGCGAGAAGCAGGAGTTCTCTCGGGAAACGTGGCCACAGCGCTTGCTCACTTTGTTACCCGGCGAGGCGGCCGACGTAGTCGCTCGCTTGGATAGAGAGGCGGCAGAGGATTTCGACAAAGTGAAATCGAGTCTGCTAAAAAAGTACAGACTGTCAGCGGAGGCGTTCCGTCGGAAGTTTCGGGAAGATGAGAAAGGCAGAAGTGAGTCATACACAGAGTTTGCGTACAGGCTTATGTCAAACATGCAGGAGTGGCTCAAAGAAGAGAAAGCGTTTGGTGACCACGAGAAAGTTCTGCAGTGTTTCGGGCTAGAACAGTTTTATAGTCGGTTACCTGAGAACGTGCGGTACTGGGTCTTGGATAGGCCAGACGTTTGTACGGTGGCTAAAGCCGCTGAGCTAGCCGAGGAGTTTGTGACGCGTCGGGCTCGCGGAGCTAAGGACGGTCAAAAGGGTGAATTTGGCTCGAAGTTTGAGAGGCCGAAGTTCACACCCATGAGAGCCAAGGGGAACACACGTAGTGCGGATGCGAGTGAAAGCAGTGCGACCGAACCTAAGGAGACGGCGGCAGCCGAAGCCGAACGCAGAAAGCGGTTCGAGACGAGGCAAGCGCGCGTTTGTTATACGTGCCAGAAGCCGGGTCACTTTTCGGCGCAGTGTCCAGAAACAAAACCAAAAGTTGTGTTTTTGTCCATCTGCAGCACTGACGAGAACATGAAGCTTCTCGAGCCTTACATGCGAGACCTCCTCGTGAACGGGAAAGAGTGCCGAGTGCTTCGCGATTCCGCAGCTACGATGGATGTAGTTCACCCCTCTTACGTAGAACCCCATATGTTCACGCGCGAGTGCGCATGGATCAAGCAAGCCGTGGAAGCTCATAGCGTGTGTCTGCCCGTAGCAAAAGTGCTTATCGAAGGACCTTTCGGAGCGCTTGAGACGGAGGCCGCAGTGTCATCTATGCTGCCTCCCCAGTACCCGTACCTATTTTCGAACAGGTCCGATCACCTCCTGCGCGAGAAGGGGCTTTTGTTTGGTGAGGCTAGCGTTCAGGCCTTAACCAGATCGAATGTTCGGGAGCTCGCTGCAAAGGCGGTAGTTGCGGGGCCGACGTTGGCGAACAATGAGAAAGGGTCAGAGGCGCAGCAAGCCGATATTCAGAGCACGCCCGAACTGAATAAAATTGAGTCTGTAACGTTAAAGGCACCAGATACTGGAGAGGAAAATCCCGATGCGGGAAAGTTAGAAGAGCTATCTGCAGATTTGCTCATCGCGCCTACGTCAGACGGACTTAATAGGTTGCTAAAAGTCAGCCGGTCGGCTTTGATAGCCGAGCAAAAAAAGGATGGCAGCCTAGAAAACGTACGCTGCATTGTCAAGGAAGGTATCGCCAGGAAAAATGCGCGTTTTGTGGAAAGAGGTGGAGTCCTGTACCGGAAGTATCTAGACCGCAGAGGAGTGGAGTTCGATCAGCTGATCGTGCCTCAATGCTATCGTGAGGATTTGTTGCGCTTGTCGCACGGGGGTTCGTGGTCCGGACACCTAGGAGTTAAGAAAACTAAGGACCGTCTCTTGCAAGAGTACTATTGGCCAGGGTGTTTTCGGGACGCAGACCATTTCGTGAGGACATGTGACACCTGTCAGCGGGTGGGCAAACCAGGGGACAAATCGAGGGCGCCGTTGAAGTTGGTACCTATCATTACGGAGCCTTTTAGACGGCTCGTTATTGATACAGTGGGACCTCTGCTGGTAACAGCCACGGGGTACAGACACATTTTGACTGTGATCTGCCCAGCGACAAAGTTCCCTGAAGCAGTGCCGCTTAAAGAACTCAGCTCAGTTGAGATAGTCAATGCACTACTGTCCATATTTGCGCGAGTTGGTTTTCCTGCGGAAATCCAATCAGATCAGGGCACAGTGTTTACTAGCGCTTTGACGACAACTTTTCTCGAAAGGTGTGGGGTAAAGCTGTTACACAGCTCAGTGTACCACCCACAGTCGAATTCCGTTGAGAAGCTCCACTCCGTCATGAAGCGCGTGTTGAGAGCATTGTGTTTTGAACATCAAACTGACTGGGAGCTGTGTCTGCCTGGGGTGATGTTTGCATTACGGACCGCGCCGCATGCGGCTACGGGGTTTTCGCCAGCTGAACTGGTGTACGGTCGCTCGCTGCGATCTCCGCTTCGCATGCTTCGAGAATCATGGGAAGGCAGGGGCGACGACCCAGTCGTGGTGGAGTACGTGCTTAAGCTCCTCGAACGCTTAAGAAAGGCACAGGAGTTGTCAGGTGAAGCAATGGCAAAGGCCCAGCAGAGGGCCAAGGTTTATTATGATCGGACCGCCAGGGCCCGTCGTTTTGAGGTGGGCGATGAGGTCATGATATTGCGCACATCGCTAAACAACAAAGTAGACGTGCAGTGGGAGGGCCCAGCACGAATTTCAGAAACTGTCGGACGTTAACTACGTGGTGAGTCTGCCAGGAAAGCGGAAAGCACAGCAAGTTTACCACTGTAATCTGCTCAAACCTTATAGACAAAGGGAAGCAGTATTGTGCATGATGGTAAACGTTCCTGAAGAGCTTCCGGTCGAGCTTCCGGGACTAGGCTCAGTGACGAACAGGGAAGACACCGGTCAAGTCATTAGTGACTTAATCAGTAAAGCATCGCTGTCGCCTGAGCAGAAAACCGAACTACACCAGCTCTTACAAGAGTTTCAAGGTCTGTTCTCTGAGAGGCCTGGTAGGACTTCTGTCCTTACTCATGACATAGAACTTACCTCCCCAGAGCCAGTACGATCCAAGGCGTACCGGGTGTCACCCCGCCAGAGCGATATTATGGAGGCTGAGGTAAAGAAAATGCTACAGCTCGGTGTTATTGAGGCAGGTGAGAGTGATTATACCTCCCCTTTGATTTTAGTTGAGGTACCGGGCAAGGAACATCGTCCTTGCGTCGACTACCGCAGGCTTAATTCCATCACTAAGGATCAAATTTATCCGATCCCTAACATCGAGGAGCGCCTTGAGAAAGTTAGTAGCGCTCAGTTTATTTCCACCCTAGATCTTGTCAGGGGTTATTGGCAGGTTCCACTTACAGAAGAGGCTAGTAGATACGCGGCGTTCATTTCACCAATGGGAACATTCCGTCCTAAAGTGTTGAGTTTTGGTTTGAAGAACGCGCCATACTGTTTTTCAAGCCTCATGGATAAAGTGTTGCGGGGACAGCAAGAATTCGCTTTACCGTATCTAGACGACGTAGCGATATTCTCCGCATCCTGGTCTGAGCATATGGCACACTTGCGGGCAGTGCTAACCCGCCTGCGCGAAGCGGGCTTGACAGTCAAGGCTCCCAAGTGCCAGTTAGCACAGGCCGAGGTTGTCTACCTCGGTCACGTGATTGGTCAGGGTCGTCGCCGCCCCTCTGAAATAAAGGTGGCCGCTGTGCGAGACTTCCCGCAACCGCGCACGAAGACCGATATTCGGTCGTTCTTAGGTGTCGCCGGCTACTATCAGAGGTACATCCCCAGGTACTCTGATATCGCGGCTCCCCTGACGGATGCTCTAAGAAAAACAGAGCCCCAAACAGTCGTATGGGACGAGACAAAGGAAAGAGCTTTTAGCGCCCTAAAGAGCGCCCTAACAAGCCAGCCTGTGCTACGATCGCCAGACTATACAAAAGGGTTCGTTGTTCAGTGCGATGCTAGTGAGCGAGGCATGGGCGTTGTACTGTGCCAACGGGAAAATGGAGAAGTAGAACACCCCGTCCTGTATGCTAGTCGTAAGCTGACCAGTCGTGAGCAGGCGTATAGCGCCACCGAGAAAGAGTGTGCATGTCTCGTGTGGGCTGTTCAAAAATTGTCATGCTATCTAGCCGGCTCGAGGTTTATCATTGAGACGGATCACTGCCCTCTCCAATGGCTGCAGACCATCTCTCCCAAAAATGGCCGCCTCCTGCGCTGGAGCCTCGCTTTGCAACAATATTCCTTTGAGGTGCGTTACAAAAAGGGGAGTCTCAACGGTAACGCCGATGGCTTAAGTCGAAGCCCCTAACGTAGGAATCAGCCTCAAAATTGTTTGTTACTGATGTTTTTCTTCCTGAGGCAGGATTTTTAACATATTGCTTTTGTTTAGTGTTTCAAAGTGATGATATGCTTTCTAGTGCAATTTTCCAATTTGTGGACGCGTTCTGAGTGCTGCTAGACTACTGTAAGGAACTAGGCAGTGGTATAAAAGGGGAAAGAGCCTGGCAGGGCTTAGTGAGGGTTGTGCCGTGCTTGCTGACTGAGCGGTTGAGTTTCAGCGTAGTTCTAACGCTTGCCGGGAACGAGAACAAAAATGTGAACTCTCCCGAAGTCACTTTGCAGTGTCCCGTGCGAACCTGAACGAGAGAACGAGGCCTTCTCTGTGCGCTGCGCTCAAGAAACGTCGAGGGACGCCCGACTTCGGTTATGAGCATCATCGAGCGACATCCCTCCGGACAGCGGATGCAGTCCCCTGTCCATCGGGATCTCCTTCCCCCGGCGGGGCGGTCTGTTACGTTTCGCCTACGACGCGCGGTAAAGCCGGCGAGGATACAACAGACGCCAGGGCTTCGTTCAAAGCGGCAGACATTTTGGCCCGTTCGGCGCCGCCGCTACGCCTCCCTGCCAAGCGCGTCCAGGCATGTTCCGATGCCACGTGTCTTCATGTGCGTGTGTGAGTGTATGTGCATATTGGTGCCCACGCTTGTCGAAGCGCGGCAGCCGGGGAGAGGAGCTCCCAACAACTGTGAAGCAAGGGGGTCCGAGCGGCGCCGACAGGACGGCTGCTCCTCCTTCTCTTCCCATTGTGCCCACGCTTGTCGAAGCGCGGCAGCCGGGGAGAGGAGCTCCCAACAACTGTGAAGCAAGGGGGTCCGAGCGGCGCCGACACGACGGCTGCTCCTCCTTCTCTTCCCATTGTGCCCACGCTTGTCGAAGCGCGGCAGCCTGGGAGAGGAGCTCCCAACAACTGTGAAGCAAGGGGGGTCCGAGTGGCGCCGACACGACGCTGCGCCACCTTATCCCATTGTGCCCGAGCGGCACCGTCACGTGCTCGTCTATAGAGGGGTTCCTTCTTCCCCTCAACTGCGAGAGTATAAAAGCAGCTGCCCCCGGACGCCAAAAGAGGGCTCCGATTTCTTCTGTTGAGTAACGTGCTCTCCCGTCTCTCTACTTCGGTCAACCTGACCGCCAACTCTTTGCGATGTTAGAATAAACAAGTTGTTTTGTTGTTACCAGTCGACTCATGCTTTGCCGGGACCTTCGGATGCTTCCAGTTGTACCCCAGGCCGCCAGGCCAACGCTACCCTTGGGGCTTGCGACCCAGGTGCAACAACGGGCGTCAGCGCCGAGTTTCCCAACAACTCGTGCCAGCGGCGCGATTACAACAGCAGCTAGTGACATTGCGAGGCGTATATCGACTTGCAACGAACTTTCATATTGGCACCGGTTTCGTGATATTCGCCGTCAAACTTGCGGTGAATATGCACTGTTCTTCCACTTACCTTCTCTTAAAAAAAAAAAAAAACTCCTATTCACGCATCGAAACAATAAAGCCTCACTTACACTTGGCCGACCCGACACCGATTTCGGTCTGCCGACTGTCGTTGACATCGTTTTTTTACCTTCGTGTTGTTCAGAAACAGGAACACTCACACACATAATGTGGGAATGCACCTCGCTCCCGTTCTCTCATGCCCCCGTCAGCAGCGAGACTGACTGGACAGCCTGGCTCAGTTCCGGGGACGTCGACCGACAACTTGAACTGGTGGACTGGGCGGAAAAGGCCAAGCAGGCCCAGGGCCTTACTTGAGCCCAAACCCTCAGCCACGTCCCTCTTTACCCTTCCCCCTTTCAATAAAGTTTATCACCACCACCACCACCACCACCTTCGTGTCGGCGCCTCTGTCACACCGTACCGACGCCGAGCTCTCCACCGACTGTCGGCAGATTGTCAGTGACAGAGGCGTCGCCACGAAGGCGAAAAAACACTGTCGACGACAGTCGGCAGACCGAAATCGGTGTCGGGTCGGCCTGGTATGAGCTAGGCTTATATAACTGGAACGCCAATGCATTTCATCCGACCGTTTGAAAATTATCGGCGCGAAACTGGTGTAGTTCAGAGAATTCGTTTCAAGTGAATACGCCTTGCGAACACAACGGCTACACATTGTAAATTTAAGTATGTGCCGTAATGTGATGAGTTCAAAAGTTAACTACCATAATTACGTTAATTATCCAATAAAACATTTCGCTTTTCCGTTGAAGTAGTGGCTGCTCCTCATCGAGTAATTTAAATCGATGGCTAGAATATTTGGCGCGGCTAAAGAAAGAAAGCACCCAGTACACTTGCAACGGGCGAAGACAGCGAAGCTGTATGAATGAGTTCTCACACCATTCGTCGGAAATACTGCGCAAGTGTATGGCCACTGCCCGTTCTTTTAGTGGTGATTGATCAGCGTCGTTCTGGTTATAAGTGGCCGAATTCAGGGCTCCCCCGCTGGCTGCGTTGCCGGACCATGTGGCGACAGCTCTCACTGCCGTAGCCGTGCTCGGACTCCTTGCTGACCTTCACGGTGGAGCTGGTAAAACGCGACGCGAGCAACGTAAAATTGCGGTTTACTGCCCGGGAAAAAAATTGTAATAACACGCGCAAAGTATTTGTTGTCTATTCGAGTGAGTTGTAATACTGTATACGCATGGCAGAATTTGTATTTTTATATTCGACAATTACGTTCTAAAGAAAAAAAGAATAAAAGAATTCGGGAATCGGACGCGCGTCGGGTTACTTGCTCTTCTTTGATTTACATATGATACGGAGCGGCACGCCGCCTTCCCCTCACGACGACTCTCCGTGCGAGTCCCCTCGAAAACTTCGCTGTAAAACCCAAAATGGCGGCACTCCACATCGTAAAAGGGTGTAAGAGCGCGAGTTATAGGCAAATTTACACCCTCATTCGCTTTTAAGGGTATAAATTATTCTACGGTACGTGGCAGCTAGGGCTTCCTCTAAGTAGTCCACATACGACGCCGCTTCGATCGTACCATTCGCTGTAGAAACCATAATGGCGCCACTCCACATTGTAATAAGGGTGTAAGTGCGCGAGTTATGGACAAATTTACACCCTTATTCGCTTTTAAGGGTGTAAATTTTTCTACGGTACGTGGCAGCTAGGGCTTCCTCTAAGTAGTCCACATACGACGCCGCTTCGATCGTACCATTCGCTGTAGAAACCATAATGGCGCCACTCCACATTGTAATAAGGGTGTAAGTGCGCGAGTTATAGGCAAATTTACACCCTCATTCGCTTTTAAGGGTGTAAATTATTGTACGGTACGTGGCAGCTAGGGCTTCCTCTAAATAGTCCATATACGACGCCGCTTCGATCGTGCCATTCGCTGTAAAAACCACAATGGCACCACTCCACATTGTAATAAGGCTGTAAGAGCGCGAGTTATAGACAAATTTACACCCTTGTTCGTATTTAAGACTGTAAATTATTCTACAGTGACAGGGCTTCCGTTAAAAAGTCCACATACGACGCCGCTTCGATCGTGCCATTCGCTGTAAAAACCATAACGGCACCACTCCACATCGTAAAAGGGTGTAAGAGCGTGAGTTATAGACACATTTACACCGTTATTCGTTTTTAAGGCTGTAAATTATTCTACAGTGGCAGGGCTTTCGTTAGAAAGTCCGCATACGACGCCGCTTCGATCGTGCCATGCGCGCATACTTCTTTTTTAAATTCCGAATGCAGTCGTCCACAGGGTTGCCATCGTTGACGTTGAACAGCCAAGTGTTGTGACCTCGCGTCGTTCGATCCGCTGCGCATTCCGCCGGCAGGCAGGGTGGGAAACCGAGGCATTTTTTTTGTTGTTTTTGTTGTTTCGGCCCCGAGTTCGTTCTATATAGCTCACCGCTGCATGTAGGGTCCTCTCCGTTCTTTCCCGACGCCCCTGCTGCGCCAAGCGCGCCGATTTAATCGATGATCGAGCGACTCTCACACGCTTCAGGTGGGTCGTGATCGATTGGAAAGAGGTGTACAGACGGTGTATAGTGCCACCGTAGCATACCCTTCGTGTTCCCTTCACCTGCATGCCCGCCTCTTCGAAACCGCCGGTTCGCACGGCACAGACGCACGGCGCGGAAGTTTCTGTCTTTCTTTCTCTCTCTCTTTCTTTCTTTTTTTTCAAAGCCGTCTTTTACACACTCGAAACTCGTTCCGATTACCCCTTTTGTGAGTGTGTGTGCCCTGTGCACCACGCATTTGTGTGTGTGCCGTATTCACGCACGTGTAAGATTCCCACTATCGGGGAACGAGGAGGCCTAATAACGTGACCACACGTCTATACGCTTTTTTTTTTTCAGTCATATACGCAGCCTCCTGCTCGGCTGCTGAGAATAAGCGGATCGAGATAGAGTTCATGGGTTTCAGCGTGCTGGCTTGGTGCATTCGATACGGCGCCATTGATGACGTCAACGCGTCCTTCTTATGTATCTTCTTATACTTTAGGGAAAAACAAGAGTATCGCTTGGGACATCCTTGTACAGTCGACTGTCCTTAATTCATGTTGGGGGTAATCCGAATTTTCGCTTGATTCGAATGCACCGGAAAGTACCGGCGAGAAACCATACGTTGTCCATAATATATATATATATATATATATATATATATATATATATATATATATATATATATATATATATATATATATATATATATATATCTGTGTGTGTGTCCAAGGGAGCTGGTACTACGGCGGTTCAGTCAGCGTGGGAATGATATGTAATACGTAGCCTAAACTTCGTGCTTCTAGACTCCTAGCTAGCGGCTTCTAGTTGACGATTTTCTACGAAATGCAATGTGTTACAAGAAAAAGATAAACGACCAGCAACGATTGTGCGCGTGCGTAGAAATTTAGAGAGGTGAAACCGTAATATAGGTGGTGTTCCAAAAACATACGGCGGTCACACGACGCGCTCCGGCTCCCGCGCAATCGCTTGTTCCGGCGCCTGCTGTCAGGGGCAAAAAAGCATAGCCTTCGAGATCGGTTTTCTGCTTTCCCTGAAGAAGCCGTCACTATAGCACGCGGATTTCGGACGCCACCGCAAAGGACGCTGCAAGAAGCGTCCGAAGCGACGAGCAGGAGGAAGCTTATACGGATTCGATCCGTGCACTATACCGATCGTATATCGTATATATCTAAACGAGCTCAGTGCCAAAGTTATCTCTCCAGTATAAATTTTGTGGGGAATAATCTACCTATAGGTGTTGTCGCTTATAGTTTACGTGGTCTTACCTGTCCGCCAGGGAACGGGATGTCGCGACTGCGGATGCGGGACCTAGCCGCAGCGCTGAACTAAGTCGCCGTGTCGGCATTGCGGGCCCCCTGAGGCCGACAACGATGGAGGACTGCGTGCCCGAGGTATACCGCCGGTACGCTTCGCGCAATGTCCGTATGCTGTGTCCTGCCGAAAACATACGGAGAAGCAGCCGTGCAAGTGCGGGGGTATGTGCGGCACAGAAGTGCACCAATATCTTAGCGCGCGATGTTTAAAGGCGTCTCCATCCCCCTTTGAGAGAAGCAAAGAAAGCTGCGCCTTCGAATGAATCGAAACTATAGCGTGAACACATCGAATTTATAGAAGACCTCAACCAAGACCGAAGAGGACGTCTGTTTTCTTTTTCTTACTTCCGATATGCCTTAATTATTAAACAGCGATCACATACAGAACTATTCAGCCCCCCCCCCCCCCCGCGGGGGTTGGGGGGCTCCCAGTAAAAGAAAGAAAGAATTGAAATTATGATATGTAATCATGCCGTGCCACTGTACGTCCATTGACGTCCTGGTACCGTGTCTCTTTACTGGACAGTGCCCCCGACGTCATGCTAACGCCGGGCTCTACCCGAGCCACCAAAGCTCACTTGCTTCGGCGCTTTATCTACTCAACCGATTGCAACACCGGTGTGGGCCGACGGCGATGTGTTCGTCCTTCTTTGGTTTCCTTCCCTCGTTTCACCGTTCGAAAGTTCAGTACCTTCAAACAACAAACCCAGATTCTGTCTTTAGTGTAACCGTAAACGGCCTATTCGGTCTCTCTTTCTCCGAGAGCGTCCCTGGCCGTAGTAACACGCGCGTCTATGCGGTACAACGTTTTCTCTCCTCCTCCTCCGCGAATGCCGCGACGCTCAGCCCCCGCGCGGACCACCCCACCGGCAACAACGCTCTTCGAACGCGTCAGCGAAGTGAACACGTCGGTGAAGTGAGGTGGGTGGACGCGTTTTCATTTTTTTCTTTTGTTTTCTTTTTAGCCGGCGCTGGCGTCTGGCACTGCCTCGTCGTATCCGGCGCTCGGCGCGCGCGCAGCTTAGCTGGACGTGAGGGTAATGTGGTTCGCGAGTCGCCGTCACATCCACCCATGTCTCCCCTCCCCCTCCCCCGCCTCCTCCTCCTCTCCCCCTCTCTCATTGCACCTAGTACAGCCGCTCCCTCTACCGTTACTTTTCGGAACTGTCAGCGTGGCCCAGTGACCCAGAACGAGGCTTCTTCGCTCGCTGCGCGTTTGAAACCTCCGAGGTGGCGTTCCTTTCTTTCTTTCTTTCTTTCTTTCTTTCTTTTCGTTGTTTCGTTCTTCGATTTCTTCTCTGTCTTGCTTCGGCGGTTCGGCTGTTGTGCTTGGGGGACGCTCGGGGTGGGGCGGCGGGCCGCCATCGACCGGCACGGGCGATTGTATTCAAATTACGTTGCGCCCGTGGTGACGCTCAATGATTACGCGTGCCGTACACTCCGGTGCGAGGGCAGCGCCTTGCGGTCCTTGTCGCAGTGTCTCCAGTCTATTTCTGATAGGCCGTCGGCGCTCGCCGAAACGGAACAGAATGCTTGTCTAACCCGCCGTAGTTACTTCGTACGTTGTGCGCGTAAAACATTACCGTTTAGCTTTTTTTTTGTGTGTGTTTTAACGGATGTTGGCCATCGGGTACAACACTGTGAGAGCCGCAATGCTCCCGTCGTTTCTCCTTTCTCTGAAAATTATTGCAACACATTGTGACCGAAGTATCGCGCTGCGAGGTGGTGTAGAGATGCCGCATATATGTGCACGCGGTCGGGCATTACGCGAGTAAATACGGTATACGTGGAGCCGTCTGAATTCTGCGAATTTACCTTTAAGACAGCGTCGTGACCTCTGCCATGGCCAGCTCTCACTTTTTAACCGTCATTCGTTTAACTTCGCATCGCTTTATTCTTTTTCGCAGCGTCTTTTTTTTATTATTTAAATGAATGTGAATATGGGAAGCTGCGTGTTCGTATTAACGTCACGAGCTTTTGAATCGCGCGCCCATAACTTTTAGAGAATGCTTCCCAAGCTTGGGAAACACAAGACGGGTGGCGGTGCCGCTTTGGAAGTTGTAGCACCTCCTGCCGTCGCGGATATTTAACAGAGTTTGCTGTAGACTATAAATGTTCGCTTGTCGATAAGCCAAGTATAAATGCAAATTGAGCATTGGAAAAAAATAACCCCTCTTATCCCGACTATAAGCTAGGCACAGCCGTCGCCTTATCAAGGGTACACGATGTCTCTTCGGTTCGATTTCTATATAAGATAGTGAAAGAACTCTGATATTTGAGTTTATCGAACCTTATCTGATCTGCATGGTGTCGCGGGAAGAATGTGCTGTTTGTGTATTCGTGGTAATGTGGGGGGCGGGGAGGGGGGGGAACTGCACTGAAGGCAAGCACGTTGTCTACGTATATGCACACCTATAGGTCGCTTGTGAATAGCTTATATAACGCAGGAAATAAAGAAGAAAGAAAAGAGGAACTTTCTGTACTTGTAAAGCTGTTATTGTTTTTCGGCAGGTCGACAGACGAATATGCAGATTAGCCTCAAACCTTGCGGATCTGTAGTTTCACAGAACGCTGCGCCGTTTCGTGGGGCGAAATTTCGGACTGGCTACAACTTCGGCGCGCGCCCAGCAACGAGATGAAATAAAGAAAGAGTGACCCGAATAATTTTCTAACGAACAACTCGATCTAAACTAATTAATCATAAAAAGAAATATAAAAAGAAAGAGACGCCGCTGACAGGCTGCGTCTTACGAACCATTGTGCGGCTTCAATGACGCGTGCGAAGGCGTTATGTGAGGGAACACGAATGGGGCTTCCTTAATTTATGCGGTGCGTCCAGACTCGGCCAACTCGGCCGCGACGTCACAATGCTATACATAGTACTATCGCTAGTACCACTAGTAACCCCGTTGGGCTAAATCACGTTTATCGCTTCTCCGATGGCGCGGAATACTCGACAAAAAATATATAATAAAAATAAAAGCCGGTTCTTCCGCGGTTATAAATAGTACAACCTCCCATGTATAGGCGTCATTAGGAGACATGCAAATGCTCTCGCGCGTGGATAGTTAAACAGGCACGCTTGCGAAGCCTGCGCGTGAAAAAAAAGCGGGACCGTCTCGTGGCTTCCTGTATGAATATAGCACCTTTGCCTGTGGGTTGTCTGCTCTCTAAGCACACGGAAAGAACCTACTTCCCGAACGACATTGCTCGTTTTTCTTCTCATATATATAGCTATGCATTCTTTGCGAAACCGGCCGGACTTTTCTGATCGTGAGCTGCTGCTGCTTATGTTGTTGTTGTCGTCGTTGTCCTGCTGGTTAGCTCACGCCCATAAAAATAAACGAAATACCTGTCCCGCAGTGGCATCGAACCTCTGTGCCCCATTCCAACAACGCGATGCTCTAACCAGCTAAGCCGCAACCTTTTTTTTTAAAGCAAACTCTCTAAGCGAACCATCCCTGAGCTTGCTGACGATGGCTGCTGCTTCTGGCTGCAGCACCTGTCCTCCTGAATAGCTCGTACGCTCGGGACAGGCGCTCGTAGCTAGGACGGGTCAGCTTATATGTAGCCCCATCTTTACTAGCCGTGCAGGTGTTCTGCACGAAATATTACGTATACCGAAACAACCAACGGTACCTAAACATCCTCACCGCAACAAATTATATGCGCCTTCAGGCTCATACTTCCTTTGTTAACCCCCCGTTCAGTGTGGCTGACATACCTGTACGTTTCCGCGTGCTCATCAAAACGAAACTATGGGTAGGGCATGAAAACGGGAACGTCAAGACCATACCAGGGGGTGTATTTGCTATTATCCTCGTTAACTTCTTCCCTTCTCCATACTAAGAAGAAACCAGTGTGTTCGTTTAATGATATGCCAGAAGAAAAAAAGAAACTACTCTGAGGAAGCGATTAATTTTGACCGCCTGGAGTTCTTTAAGTTGCATCCAATGCACGGCGCGCGTACGTTATTGCATTTCGCTCCCATCGAAATGCGGCCCGGGTTCGATCCCGCGACCTCGTGTCTATAGCAGCGCAACGCCAAAGCCCCTAAAGCAACCACGGCGGGTCTGTACGTAACATATATATATATATATATATATCGTTTTGTGGTCGTCGTCATATGGACCGACGCGAGCACTCTTCCAGAAGCCACGATGAAATCAGCACCGATGACGTCATCGCAGTTCCGGAGCACACGTACGGGCTACCGGCGTGCCGTAAACGTGGAGAGGACGGCACGGCGCTGGAAGTACGCGGTAAATGCGCGTTCCATGTAGTTATACCTCGTTACACTATCCGACTCGGTCGGAGCAGAAGTAAATATATCGAATCAGTATATGTGACGGCTGTCGACGCGCTGACGGAGCCAGACGACGCGCGACGCTATAAATACGCGGGAAATGCGCGTTCTATGTAGTTGCGCCGCGCTTTGGTTTACAATATACCTACTTGGAGCAGCTAGTGCAACGATCGAAGCTCTTGCGTGACCTGACCTCGTCTAACCTGACGGCCGCGCACATCTCTCGACGACGCGACCTCGCCGTGTGGCCTGGCTTTTCACCTCTCCGTGCCTCTTTTTTTGTGTTACTTTTTTTTTCGTCTTCTTGTCTCCTAATTTGTTTTCCAGCCTCGCCGATTTGTCTCGTCTGACGCTTTTGCGCGCCTCTGCTTCCATGCCTCCGCTTGATGGCTCCGCGGCGATGGCTTCTGCCCGACGCCGTCTCGTGTGTCTGTCCGTCCGTCGCGCGTCGAGAGACGCGCGTCATTTACGCGCGCATACGCGACGCGTATACGCATGCTGCACGCCTGGAGCCTAATGCTCTTCGCGGCAATTTTCTCTGCTGCAACCTTGCCTCGCAAGCGCTAGGTGCCTAGGAGTACAATACGTATACATACACATACATAAAGATAGAAAATAAATAAGGAAGAAAATGACGTTAGAAGTCGGAAAGGACTCAAGAACAGGAAGGAAGTGATGCTAGCTATGCGCCTACTGCGCTAGAATGAACTGAAACAAAAGTAATAAAAAAAACGTTCCTTTCGCGTTAGCGCGCGCGGAGGTCGGCTGCGGCCCAATGCGCTAGCATGTAATATACGCGCGATTCGCACGCGTAAAAACGGGAGCAAAGAAATACAGAGTGCCTGCACGCAGCGGTGGTAGCAGCCGTAAAGAAGCGCAGGGGCGCGCGCGGGGTCGAGGTCACGCGGAACTGTACGAAGGGGGATGATCCGCGTTGCCGTCGTCAGGCTAGGCGGAAGTCGACGACGACGGGTCCACGACGCATGCACATTACCGCGACGTCGTTGGAGTGCGGCTTCCGGAAACTAGATTTGCTGCGCTTCCTGTAAAACACCACCGCCGCCACCACCACCACCACCACCACCACCACCACCACCACCACCACCACCACCACCACCACCACCACCAAAACAACAACAACATACAGAAGGAATAGAAACATGTGCTGTGCTTGGAGCAGAAAACTCAACAGAAAGAAAAGAAAGAAAGCAGAAAATGGGAATGACGCGCTTTTCGTAAGTACATGGAGGGCGGCGTGCATGAGGCCAGGCACGAGCCGCGAGACATGTCTCGTCGAGCGAGGATGGTTATACCTGACACTCTACGGTAGCGTGCTGTGTGGTAAATGAGGCGTGCGGTGACTATAGCCGGAGGCGCATACAGCGAGCATGCGGCGGTATATGCGCGTGTACGTGTCGCGATCCAGGGATCGAAGATTCGCGAAAAGCTGGCACCGGACCGTGGAGGGAAACGGGACGATGACGGACACTGCGGGACACCGCACGCTCGGGGGTTAAGATCAGAAGGGGAGGGTAAGGGGGGGTCGAAGGGCGTTTCGCGTAAATCAAAATTCTCGTCGAGGTCAAGAAAGAAAAAAAAGTGACGAGAAAACAATAAGTGGGAATTTATACGCAGCGCGTGAGGTGTGTGTATCGGGTGAAACAACAGGTGAATCGAGTTACGGTTAACGTAAGCAATTGGCGTACGCCGAGGCACGAACACATTCGGCACGAGAGAGGTATAATAGTATGCGCGCGATCGGTGGCCTGTCAGAAGGTTACAAGCATCGGGTTGTCGGGTCGGGAGACCGCGAGACTCGATATCCGCCGTCGGAAGCGTCAGTTTATTTTAGGTGTTTGAGTCATTCGGCAAGACGTGCAGCAGCAGCAGCAGCCACGGTCAGCAAATGCCGGGAAGTTTCGCGAAAGATGGCTTCGCTTTAAAAAAACGGGAGACAAAGCACTCGTCCCTCCGCAGTGGACGTCGTTACAGGCTTGCTGACAAGGATGCTGTAACCCCAGGGGATGTACAGCTATAGCCTCTGCACAAGAGACGGTAGTTGTTTCACGCTCTCTGCCTGTGTGTCTTCCGACCGCTCTCTTCAAGGTTGGTCGGCTCCGTAATTGGCCCTCGCACGAAATCATAGGTCCGCCGGCAGCAGAGGAAAGACCGTCGTCGTCTTTACAAGAAGACCACGTGTAGACCGAGCATTAGACTAGCGTAGTGAACGGCAATTCTTTTGTCGACTCCGCTGTATACTTTGCGGTTCGCTGGTGGCAGGCTAGTGAACCGGGTGTGATGTATTATTTTACCGTTTTTCCTTACCATGGTGTATACAGAAGTAGGAAACGGAATTTTGGGGTGGGCGGAAGGGAGGCGGGCCGAGGGGGGTGGGCTGGAAGCGCAATTTCGGGGTGGGCGGAGGGAAGGCTGGCCGAAGGGGGGGTGGGCGGGGAAAGCTGCCTGTGACACGTAAGTTGATGTCTGTGATTTGCTTGGGCACCGAATTCGGTCAGTTTGGTACCTCTGGTGTCTCGAGCGTGTTGATAGCGTGATATTACTTTGAAATCTGGTGACCTACAACTCGCCATTCCGCGGCGAATACGCGACGTCCCACTCGGGCTGATGACGTCTGTGGCGTCTCTTACCGTTGGCGTCCTAATCGGCGCCGTAAATTTTGTGTATTCGGTGTCTCGAGCGCGTTGATGATTCCTTGGCCACGAACTAGAAATTTGATAGGTTGTAAGTCGTGCATCTGCGCCCCGGCCGTACCCGTCCTACACGAATCGGTGTCTTCGTTGTCTCTTGCTGTTGGCACCGTAGTCGCCGTCATGACCGTCGGGGATCACCACTTACAACAAGTGCATCGTCATTATCGAGCTCCTTAAGCTTTCGCGCCCGACTGTATGCACTGTGAAATGACTTCCGCCCTTAAAAGTGAATAAGGGTCTGAATTGGTCCGTAACTCACGCCTTTGCATCGGAAAAAGTTGACAGTCACTTTAGCATACGCTGAAGAGGATGAAGGTGAAAGCGGGCGCCCTAACGAGGCATTAATTAAATTACGTGACATCCTCATTCGAATGCATTGTTACTTCCTATTGTTTTCTCCCGGGAAGGTCGCGGGTTCGAGTGCCTTGATGAACTATATCCTAATGAACGTTACCTTAGTTAACACCGCCTTAACACCAAAGGTCGTGGGTTCGACTAATACCAATGGTTGTTTCTTCGAATCCCATCAATTTCGGTGCCATTGAGCGTTGGTGCCGTAACGAGGAATTGTCGATTTTTCGACAACGCCGGAAGTGGGATTTTTGTACCCGTGAACCACGTAAGGCTTTCGCCTTAAAAGGTTGTAAGGGTGTGAGTTACACAGCAATTTACGCCTACTATATTTTCTTTTAAGGGTATGAATTATTAAGACGAAAGCCTTCAGTGCCTCACGGGGCGCAAAATCCGTTGTTGTCCGGCGTTACCGATAGAAGCTGACCGTCCGGCGTTATGGCGCCAACACTCAATGGCACCAAAATTCATTGTGCCACCCACGAGCATCGGTGGGAGTTGAACCCGCGACCTTTGGTGTTAATTAAGACAAAGTTAATTAAGGCACTCGAATCCGCGAACTTTGGTGGGAGTCGCACGCTCGACCTTGCGTGGGACCAAAATTCAATGGAACCAAAATTGATGGTGCCACACAACTGATGGTCGAACCCACAACCGTTGGTGGGAGTCTAACTCACGACCTTTGGTGTTACTCAAGGCGAAGCTAATTAAGGCATAGTTGATTAACATACAGTTACTTAAGGCATTCTAATGAGAATGCCAAAGCAATTTAATGAATGTCTCGTGAACGCGCAGCTGTTCACCATCATCCTCTTTAGACGTGCAAAAGCGACTGTCAACTTTTTTTTTACAGTGTACACGAATAAGTAAAGTAAATACTGGGGGCGCGCCTCAAACCCCTACAGTACGTAAGCAAACCAAGTTAGTCAAGTATAATACTTAAGTAAAAAGTAAGTGAGCGAGTGTGTCGAGTAAGTATGTAAGTAAATAAGTTTCGCTCCGTTTCCATGTCTTAAAGTTGCGTCCGAATTCTTCTTCTTCTTGATTTTTTTTTTTTTTTGCCATCGGTAGCTTCGCGGTCCTCTGCTTTCTTTCAAGTTTTCATATTTTCCTTTTGTGTCAGCCTCTGCGTTTGCGCGCTTTAGCTCTGAGCTCTGGTAGAGTACGCGCCCAAGTGCGAACACATTGTTCTTGTTACCTACATATGGCTTGCTTCAAGCGCGAGTCTCTGTCTCTTGTACCGCACCGGTGACTGTCGTAGACGAAGTACAGTGTCAAACAAAAAACGCGCTGACGACACGATCTCGGCTTTGGCCCTGTGCTAACACGTCGTGGCAGTGTCGGAAACGTTTGCTCGGCGCAAATAACATTACGAGGCGGAACAAATACCAGAGTGCGTTGGACGGCACTGCTCCGGCGAAGGAGTACTTTGTCTTAATGCCCCATTCGAAAGACGGCTTTGGAGCACTTAGGGGACTATGAGCGACAAAGTATCCTTTCAAAACTATATTTTTTGTTAATTCCGCGGTAACGGGTTAAGTTTTTTTGTTGTTGTTGTTTCGGGAGAAGGTTAGGAATAAAACAAACATTAACAAGACCTTGGCGCTGGTACTTTCGTTTGACGTCATGAACTTGAAAGTACTTTCCTCGTATTCGGGCCGCTGGTGGCGTAGTAAAAAGTTATCGGTGCCTTATTCGCGAAAAAAAAAACGCACTTACGTAAGAATGGTTCGCAAGAGAAAACTTCAGCCAATCGTGATGGTGGGCATATAATTAGCGAAGGCGACCGACCAATGGGAAACGGCACTTACGAACGAAAAGCTTTGTGGGTTCGGCCCCTTTGAAACTTGCCGTGTTCAGTCTTTGGCTCTTTTAGAACAGAGTTTAGTTAATACTCACCGGTAAAAAAAAAAAAGTATTGTAACTGGGACCCAGCAGGACGTCGTGAAAAATCGGTGACGTCACAAGCTGCTGGTGCGCGGGAACTTAAAGGTATAGTGTGACCCCACGTCTCTCGTTCTTGCGCCTTCTTTTACGGCCCTTCCAAGCGTCTCCTCGCGGTAAGAGCGGCATTTATTGTTAGTATTGTGAAACGGTGATTTACTACAGGACAAATTATTTCTTGTGCCGCGCATTTGCAGTGGATCCTGCACTCAAAGTTGACATTAGTTCCCCGTCGATCCTCTGGAAACCCCGAGTGCGTATTACTTCAGTCAAAGCTCGCAAGGAAGACCTTTCTTAAGGTCCGCGTAGAGATGAATGAACGAATGTGTTTATTCAGTCGAAAGACATACACATTTCATCATGTCGTTTCAGAGGAAAGAGGATCGAACATTTTCTCGCAAACTTTGACTCGGCAGAGAGGATTTTGCGAGAGTCCTAAAACCTAATGGTCGGTGGGGCCTCGGAGCAAGTGTGTGCCTTCAGGTCGGGATAATGTAGCGATTCTACTCCGATGCTGTCTCGGTGTAAGTCTACTAATCTTTCTTAAGATGCTTAACATTCTTAAGATGCTTGAGAGGCACTGTATCACGACGCTTCCATCTGTCGAAGTGCCTTCGGCCGAAGATTAGGACGATGACTAGGAAACGTGAGCTTACAGCGTTCTCGGCTCCGAGGCTCAGCTGACGTCATTGTTTTATTCTTTTAGTATGTGGAAGTTTTGCTACTTTAGATACTTTGCTACTTTGCTATCGGTATCTAAACCTACATACATAATGAAAAAAAAAAAAAACCACTGCACGAAATCACAGCACACACTTGAACGCCTTTATAACGAAGCGCTTGCACCCTCCGAGATCATTCGTTATACAGGTCCTTTCGTTGTAAACGTCGCGCACCGCACAGCTCATGATTGAACCGGGACAGAGTAGCTCGTTCGTTATATACGTCATTTCGTTGTAGAGGCGTGTTTGTTGTGGAGGGCCTCGACTCTAAATAGAGAAAAAAAAGAAAGAAGTACTGAAGAGATAATCGTGTCCGTCAGCAGCGCTTGCCTCAAGAGGTACACGTTGAAACAAACTTGGCCGTGTTCGCCTCGCTACCAACCCCCACAGTATTACGTTGGCGTGATTGCCGTTGTTCTCACTGGACGAGAATACGAGCTGTCAGTTATAACATTGCGCCTAAAATATGGGCATTTAATATCAGTCGCACGTGCGTCGCCATCATAACGTGTCGCTGCGGCGTATGTAGAGACATACGCGCCGTTCTAGAAAAAGAATGTGCACGTTACCTATATTGCCGTTTCTCTGCCTGACAACTTCTGGTAGTCGCGTATAGCAGCACCGGCGAAAGGGTGCGCGTTCTTCTAGGACAACCCACCGAATTTGTTTCTGGACACTTTTCAATTGACCGCCTTTTTCTTTAAAGCATGCACTATATATATATTTGCAAGCCGTCTGAGTGAGTGCAAATCGGCCTAGAACTCACACTCTTGCAACTGCAAAGGGCGTAAGGGCGTGAGTTGTAGACCGATTTGCACCTCTAAGAGCGTAAAATGGTTTACAGTGTATGTATGAGCGCAATAATGCTCTGCCAGCAGCGAATACGGGCGGTCGCAATATCCTCGAGAACCGTCCCCTCAATGGTAACGTGAGCGCTTTTTTCTAGCTAGGCTTCCTGGCTGCTCGTCCTAGTGGCCCCTCCCCACTCCCCCACCCTCCTCCATCCTTTCCTTCTAGGTATGCGTTAAGTATAGCTACGTCAGGACAGGTGCAAGCAGCGGCTTCAATACCGGTCAGAAGCCTACGGTATAGCGAACAGACATGGCACCGTTCCTGCCGAACGGTAATTCTCTAACGGGAACGGAACTGCAGAAAAAAAAAATGGAGTGTTCAGCCAACGACGTAGTTCACCGAACGAAAAAGAGCTCCATTGCTCTGCATTCACAATCCGAGACAGCCAGCAGAGCGCATGGAAATTCAGTGTTTCAGCGAGACGAGGCCATTTCTATAGGAACCCCGTCAAGTCGATTCGGCGCCGACTGTTTGGATCGCACCGCTGGTACGATCTGTTGGGAACTCGGCGCTGACGCCCGTGGTTGTACCTGGGTCGCAAGCCCCAAGGGTAGCGTTGGCCTGGCGGCCTGGGGTACAACTGGAAGCATCCGAAGGTCCCGGCAAAGCATGAGTCGACTGGTAACAACAAAACAACTTGTTTATTTTAACATCGCAAAGAGTTGGCGGTCAGGTTGACCGAAGTAGAGAGACGGGAGAGCACTTTACTCAACAGAAGAAATCGGAGCCCTCCTTTTGGCGTCCGGGGGCAGCTGTTTTTATACTCTCGCAGTTGAGGGCAAGAAGGAACCCCTCAATAGACGAGCACGTGAATGTACAATGGGCTAATGGTGACGCACACTGTCGTAGCGCTGCCGGTCGGGCACAATGACTGGAATGAGAGGGTGATCCCTGCTGTCGCATCGCCTGGTTCGGGCACAATGACTGGAATGAGAGGGTGATCCCTTGCTTTCGCATCGCCTGGTTCAGGCACAATGACTGGAAGGGGAGGATGACCCCTGCTGTCGCATCGCCTGGTTCAGGCACAATGACTGTAAGGGGAGGATGACCCCTGCTGTCGCATCGCCTGGTTCAGGCACAATGGCACATACACTCACACACGCACATGAAGACACGTGGCATCGGAACATGCCTGGAAACGCCTGGCGGGGAGCGTTGCGGCGACGCCGCACGGGCCAAAATGTCTGCCGCCCCGCCGCAGTCGCGCCGGCAAAACCGCGTGTCGCAGGCGAAACGCAACAGACCGCCCCGCCGGGGGAAGGAGATCCCGATGGACAGGGGACTGCATCCGCTGTCCGGAGGGATGTCGCTCGATGATGCTCATAACCGAGGTCGGGCGTCCCTCGACGTTTCTTGAGCGCAGCGCACAGAGAAGGCCTCGTTCTCTCGTTCAGGTTCGCACGGGACACTGCAAAGTGACTTCGGGAGAGTTCACATTTTTGCTCTCGTTCCCGGCAAGCGTTAGAACTACGCTGAAACTCAACCGCTCAGTCAGCAAGCACGGCACAACCCTCACTAAGCCCTGCCAGGCTCTTTCCCCTTTTTATACCACTGCCTAGTTCCTTACAGTAGTCTAGCATCACTCAGAACGCGTCCACAAATTGAAAAATTGCACTAGAAAGCATATCATCACTTTGAAACACTAAACAAAAGCAATATGTTAAAAAAAATCCTGCCTCAGGAAGAAAAACATCAGTAACAAACAATTTTTAGGCTGATTCCTACGTTAGGGGCTTCGACTTAAGCCATCGGCGTTACCGTGGAGATTCCCCTTTTTGTAACGCACCTCAAAGGAATATTGTTGTAAAGCGAGGCTCCAGCGCAGGAGGCGGCCATTTTTGGGAGAGATGGTCTGCAGCCATTGGAGAGGGCAGTGATCCGTCTCAATGATAAACCTCGAGCCGGCTAGATAGCATGACAATTTCTGAACGGCCCACACGAGACATGCACACTCTTTCTCGGTGGCGCTATACGCCTGCTCACGACTGGTCAGCTTACGACTAGCATACAGGACGGGGTGTTCTACTTCTCCATTTTCCCGTTGGCACAGTACAACGCCCATGCCTCGCTCACTAGCATCGCATTGAACAACGAACCCTTTTGTATAGTCTGGCGATCGTAGCACAGGCTGGTTTGTTAGGGCACTCTTTAGGGCGCTAAAAGCTCTTTCCTTTGTCTCGTCCCAGACGACTGTTTGAGGCTCTGTCTTTCTTAGAGCATCCGTCAGGGGAGCCGCGATATCAGAGTACCTGGGAATGTACCTCTGATAGTAGCCGGCGACACCTAAGAACGACCGAATATCGGTCTTTGTGCGCGGTTGCGGAAAGTCTCGCACAGCGGCCACTTTTATTTCAGAGGGGCGGCGACGACCCTGACCAATCACGTGACCGAGGTAGACAACCTCGGCCTGTGCTAACTGGCACTTAGGAGCCTTTACTGTCAAGCCCGCTTCGCGCAGGCGGGTTAGCACTGCCCGCAAGTGTGCCATATGCTCAGACCAGGATGCGGAGAATATCGCTACGTCGTCTAGATACGGTAAAGCGAATTCTTGCTGTCCCCGCAACACTTTATCCATGAGGCTTGAAAAACAGTATGGCGCGTTCTTCAAACCAAAACTCAACACTTTAGGACGGAATGTTCCCATTGGTGAAATGAACGCCGCATACCTACTAGCCTCTTCTGTAAGTGGAACCTGCCAATAACCCCTGACAAGATCTAGGGTGGAAATAAACTGAGCGCTACTAACTTTCTCAAGGCGCTCCTCGATGTTAGGGATCGGATAAATTTGATCCTTAGTGATGGAATTAAGCCTGCGGTAGTCGACGCAAGGACGAGGTTCCTTGCCCGGTACCTCAACTAAAATCAAAGGGGAGGTATAATCACTCTCACCTGCCTCAATAACACCGAGCTGTAGCATTTTCTTTACCTCAGCCTCCATAATATCGCTCTGGCGGGGTGACACCCGATACGCCTTGGATCGTACTGGCTCTGGGGAGGTAAGTTCTATATCATGAGTAAGTACAGAAGTCCTACCAGGCCTCTCAGAGAACAGACCTTGAAACTCTTGTAATAGCTGGTGTAGTTCGGTTTTCTGCTCGGGCGACAGCGGTGCTTTACTGATAAGGTCACTAATGACTTGACCGGTGTCTTCCCTGTTCGTCACTGAGCCTAGTCCCGGAAGCTCGACCGGAAGCTCTTCAGGAACGTTTACCATCATGCACACCACTGCTTCCCTTTGTCTATAAGGTTTGAGCAGATTACAGTGGTAAACTTGCTGTGCTTTCCGCTTTCCTGGCAGACTTATCACGTAGTTAACGTCCGACAGTTTCTGAACAATTCGTGCTGGGCCCTCCCACTGCACGTCTAGTTTGTTGTTTAGCGATGTGCGCAATATCATGACCTCATCGCCCACCTCAAAACGACGAGCCCTGGCTGTCCGATCATAATAAACCTTGGCCCTCTGCTGGGCCTTTGCCATTGCTTCACCTGACAACTCCTGTGCCCTTCTTAAGCGTTCGAGGAGCTTAAGCACGTACTCCACCACGACTGGGTCGTCGCCCCTGCCTTCCCACGATTCTCGAAGCATGCGAAGCGGAGACCGAAGCGAGCGACCGTACACCAGTTCAGCTGGCGAAAACCCCGTAGCCGCATGCGGCGCGGTCCTTAATGCAAACATCACCCCAGGCAGACACAGCTCCCAGTCAGTTTGATGTTCAAAACACAAGGCTCTCAACACGCGCTTCATGACGGAGTGGAGCTTCTCAACGGAATTCGACTGTGGGTGGTACACTGAGCTGTGTAGCAGCTTTACCCCACACCTTTCGAGAAAAGTTGTCGTCAAAGCGCTAGTAAACACTGTGCCCTGATCTGATTGGATTTCCCCAGGAAAACCAACTCGCGCAAATATGGACAGTAGTGCATTAACTATCTCAACTGAGCTGAGTTCTTTAAGCGGCACTGCTTCAGGGAACTTTGTCGCTGGGCAGATCACAGTCAAAATGTGTCTGTACCCCGTGGCTGTTACCGGCAGAGGTCCCACTGTATCAATAACGAGCCGTCTAAAAGGCTCCGTTATGATAGGTACCAATTTCAACGGCGCCCTTGATTTGTCCCCTGGTTTGCCCACCCGCTGACAGGTGTCACATGACCTCACGAAGTGGTCTGCGTCCCGAAAACACCCTGGCCAATAGTACTCTTGCAAGAGACGGTCCTTAGTTTTCTTAACTCCTAGGTGTCCGGACCACGAACCCCCATGCGACAAGCGCAACAGATCCTGACGATAGCATTGAGGCACGATCAGCTGATCGAACTCCACTCCTCTTCGGTCTAGATACTTCCGGTACAGGACTCCACCTCTTTCCACAAAACGCGCATTTTTCCTGGCGATACCTTCCTTGACATTGCAGCGTATGTTTTCTAGGCTACCATCCTTCCTTTGCTCGGCTATCAAAGCCGACCGGCGGACCTTTAGCAACCTATCAAGTCCGTCTGACGTAGGCGCGATGAGCAAATCAGTAGATAGCTCTTCTAACTTTCCCGTGTCGGGCGTTTCCTCTCCAGTATCTGGCGCCTTTAACGTTACAGACTCAAGTTTATTCAGTTCGGGCGTGCTCTGAATATCAGCTTGCTGCGCCTCTGACCCTTTTTCGTTGTTTGATAACGTCGGCCCCGCAACTACCGCCTTTGCAGCGAGCTCCCGAACCTTCGATCTGGTTAAGGCCTGAACACTAGCTTCACCAAACAAAAGCCCCTTCTCGCGCAGGAGGTGATCGGACCTGTTTGAAAATAGGTACGGGTACTGGGGGGGCAGCATAGATGACACTGCCGCCTCCGTCTCAAGCGCTCCGAAAGGTCCTTCAATAAGCACTTTTGCTACCGGCAGGCACACGCTATGAGCTTCCACGGCTTGCTTGATCCACGCGCACTCGCCCGTGAACATATGGGGTTCTACGTAAGACGGGTGAACTACATCCATCGTAGCTGCGGAATCGCGAAGCACCCGGCACTCTTTCCCGTTCACGAGGAGGTCTCGCATGTAAGGCTCGAGAAGCTTCATGTTCTCGTCAGTGCTGCCTATTGAAAAAAACACAACTTTTGGTGTTGTTTCCGGACACTGCGCCGAAAAGTGACCCGGCTTCTGGCACGTATAACAAACGCGCGCTCGCCTCATCTCGAACCGCTTTCTGCGTTTGGCTGCCGCCGTCTCTTTACGTTTGGTCGGACTGCTTTCACTCGCATCCTCACTACGCGTGTCCCCCTTTAATCTCATGGGCGTGAACTTCGGCCTCTCAAACTTCGAGCCAAATTCACCCTTTTGACCGTCCTTAGCTCCGCGAGCCCGACGCGTCACAAACTCCTCGGCTAGCTCAGCGGCTTTAGCCACCGTACAAACGTCTGGCCTATCCAAGACCCAGTATCGCACGTTCTCCGGTAACCGACTATAAAACTGTTCTAGCCCGAAGCACTGCAGAACTTTATCGTGGTCACCAAACGCTTTCTCTTCTTTGAGCCACTCCTGCATGTTTGACATAAGCCTATACGCAAACTCTGTATATGACTCACTTCTGCCTTTCTCATTTTCCCGAAACTTCCGACGGAACGCCTCCGCAGACAGCCGGTACTTTTTTAGAAGACTCGATTTCACTTTGTCGAAATCCTCTGCCTCCTCTCTATCCAAGCGAGCGACTACGTCGGCCGCCTCGCCGGGTAACAAAGTGAGCAAGCGCTGTGGCCACGTTTCCCGAGAGAACCCCTGCTTCTCGCACGTTCGCTCGAAGTTAACCAGGAACAAACCAATGTCCTCTCCAAGCTTAAACGGCCGCATCAGGTCAGTCATTTTGAACAATACTCGTTCTCCTGCACCGTGTGCCTGACTTCCATTACGAGCGCGTTCCATCTCTACCTCGAGACGCTTCATTTCCAAAGCGTGTTCGCGCTCTTCTTTTTCTTTCTGTTCTTTACGTTCACGCTCTTCTTTTTCTTTCTGTTCTTTAAGTTCGCGCTCTTCTTTTTCTTTTTGCTCTTTAAGTTCGCGCTCCTGTCTTTTTGCAGTCTCCCTCTCCTCAATGGTCTCAAGGCATTCCGACAGCTCGTCATCCTCAGCCTCTAACTCAAGAATAGCCTTTAGCAGTTCTGGTTTTCTGAGTTTGTCCGAGACATCCAGACCCAACTCTCTTGCAAGCTCCAACAATTTCGGTTTGCGCAACGACTTCAAATCCATGGCTGCTCTGAATGCTGCTTTCTCTACTGCTTACTATTGTCTTGCCGCAAACTAACCCGGCAGCAACGACAACCACAATTACCAGCTCTGTTTCTGACACTAACAAAAGCCTGGCAAAGCTCAGAAGAAGAAAGTCCCGCACTCACCAAACCTCGCAGGCAGGAATTCCGCGCAGTCGTTCCGCTGCAGGCAACCAGTCGTCACACAGGGCTCGTTGCACTGCTCCCGGATCGTCGTTGAGCTGCTCAGCATACAGTCAACTGCATCTCTTCGCTGCTGGCCTCCGTTGTCGCGATCTCACCGCTGGCAGACAGTTGTTTGGAGTCGGAGTCGATCTCACCGCTGCCAACCAGATGTTTGGATCGCACCGCTGGTACGATCTGTTGGGAACTCGGCGCTGACGCCCGTGGTTGTACCTGGGTCGCAAGCCCCAAGGGTAGCGTTGGCCTGGCGGCCTGGGGTACAACTGGAAGCATCCGAAGGTCCCGGCAAAGCATGAGTCGACTGGTAACAACAAAACAACTTGTTTATTTTAACATCGCAAAGAGTTGGCGGTCAGGTTGACCGAAGTAGAGAGACGGGAGAGCACTTTACTCAACAGAAGAAATCGGAGCCCTCCTTTTGGCGTCCGGGGGCAGCTGTTTTTATACTCTCGCAGTTGAGGGCAAGAAGGAACCCCTCAATAGACGAGCACGTGAATGTACAATGGGCTAATGGTGACGCACACTGTCGTAGCGCTGCCGGTCGGGCACAATGACTGGAATGAGAGGGTGATCCCTGCTGTCGCATCGCCTGGTTCGGGCACAATGACTGGAATGAGAGGGTGATCCCTTGCTTTCGCATCGCCTGGTTCAGGCACAATGACTGGAAGGGGAGGATGACCCCTGCTGTCGCATCGCCTGGTTCAGGCACAATGACTGTAAGGGGAGGATGACCCCTGCTGTCGCATCGCCTGGTTCAGGCACAATGGCACATACACTCACACACGCACATGAAGACACGTGGCATCGGAACATGCCTGGAAACGCCTGGCGGGGAGCGTTGCGGCGACGCCGCACGGGCCAAAATGTCTGCCGCCCCGCCGCAGTCGCGCCGGCAAAACCGCGTGTCGCAGGCGAAACGCAACACGACAAACAACCCTTCCGCGTGCCAGATGACTCGTGGGATTGCCGGCAACGCGAGGGTACACCGTGATCCCGCCGTGTATACGCCTGTCCCGGGTGCCCCCTTCCTTACCAGCCACCTTGACTGCGTCCGCAAGCGTATACGCAACGTAAACAGAAGAACCGCTGGGAACAGCGTCCTTCCTTGGGAAACGTGACCCGGCCTATAGCCCCCTCGTCTTCGGCCGCAAACAAACACGAACCGGGCTTCTTCCTTTGGGAACCCCGATAGCAGCTACCACAGAGTTAGCGTGCATCTATAGGGCATATATACCTCGACGCGCGCGCCCTCCCCCTGCGCGACGGCGCGCGCGCATAGATAGATGCGTACCCTACTAGCATCCGCGCAGATGCGCCACCTTGTGTCGCCTTCTCGCACTACATGCGGGAGTGGCGCGGACGCGGCGGCTGCTGAGCGAAATGTCCCCGTGACGCGCTTGCGCGTGCACTAGGGACGAACGCGCGTTGTTTGTCGCGCGGCTTTTCCTCCGCGGGTCGCGCACGACCTTGGAAAGGATGGCGAGTCGCGGCTCGCTCGTGCGGCGAGAGTTCAGCGACGTGCGCTTGGCCGTGACTTTGGCGCCGCGCGTTCCTTGTGCGCGCGCGTGCGCGCGCGCATGTATTTACATCCGGCACTTCGCTGTCTCGCGGCCGGATCGATGGCGCGCCGTGATGGCTCCGTGCTTGCCGCGGCTTCGGTCGGCCTTGTCCTGACTGTCGAAATGATTCGACGGCGCGTCGATATTCCTTGTCTATACTGTCCAGTAGAGACCCTTGTCTTTGTTTTTCAGTTTTTTTTAGAGCTTTGTTGCTTTCGTATTGGCGACGTCGCGTTTGCAGGTAGAAGCGTGCGCGTGCGTCAAGCATGATGACCGAGTCGTGAGGATCGATGTCCTGCTCAATCGTCGTGCGCGTATAAGCTGATTGCTTTGGGGAACTGATGAAGTGACCGCGTTCTTGATTGCTTGGTTCTCATTTCCTTCGTATATAGCAGTGGGTTTCGAGTGATTGCAAAGGGGTTGCGGTTGGCTGCATTCAGCAGAGGACGTTTTATGCGGACTGGTTAGAAGCGTGCAGGGTTGGTTCATAGAAGCCCCTTGCGTCCTCTTGGAGTTTTAAATTTGACTGGAACGTAGACGGCAAGTGATTATCCTATAAAAGGAGAGACATCGCTGCTTTATGGAACGTCTATTGACGTCTTCTAGGCAATCTTATCTATTTATGATATTTCTCTTTAGCCTGTTACGCGTGCTAACGCGCGTGGCATGTAAACGTAACAGTTTGGTAAAGCTGCGAGACTGTGTATAGACCGTCTCTAGGAAACTTGCCGGCAACCTATGCTGGGGCCTCGATGCAAAAATCTAACTAAGAAAAAAAGGGAGTGCTAGTGAGTCCTCTTGAGAAAGCAGCCCACTGACCCTTACATAGCTTCATTTTTTTTAATATTCTATTCTTACTTTCCCGATGTAATGTGCCAACTTGATTTGTTCCAAAGCAGAGCGGAAGTACTGAGCCCGCAAATGTGGGAACTCTCGAAAGTGAAGTTACTCACTGGACAAGGATTGAATCATACAAAACTTAAGTGCGACACTTATTTTGTTCCTAATATGAACAGGAAGCTCCATGCACCAGCTGTCTAGCTTTCGTCTTGGTTCTACGTACGGAGCATGGGTCACGCCTTGCACAGTCTGTCACTTGAACATCGTTTACACCTTATATATAAACGTAAAAGTCTTACACTACTACTACCACTACTACTACTACTACTACTATAAATGTGCAGACTTTTTCTACGCTCTGAAAACAGTGGAGTGTTGTGGACTCCTCCATTCAAACTCATCTTTGTGGGGGTAGGAAAGCGGGGCGGGGGGGGGGGGGGGGCTCTCGCACTATTCAAAGATTACGTTTACTGCGTCCGCGCCGGGTCACATAGTATGAACGCGTACTTTAACGGCGAGTATACGAGTGTTCTTATAAATAAATTAGAACGCGTCACTATAACGCAGTTGCAGCCGTTATACCATGCATTTTAAATAGATACCAAGGTACATATCCTAGGAACTGCGAATGCATTCTGTAAACTTGTGATCACTGATTGTTTATCGTTTCTTTAGAACCAACTGTGTTACTGGTTTTGTAACCCATACACACGTACATTTCTATCTTCTTGTGTATTCAATATGTTTTCTTTTAGTCTGTATTATCTAGTCTCTATATCAGACCGAATTGTGTTAGCTTTTTGTTAACTCTTACATATATTTCCTTTTTCGAATGTATCAAATATGTTTTTTTTTCTTAGTCTATATATTATTTTCGCTCTTGTTATTGTGCATTTATGTAAGAAATTAATTTATTCTCAGTGTCTAACAATGTTACGATTTTTGGTGCAACCACCATGTACGCCTTTTAACGGTCCATCGGCCCTGCCAAGCTGTTTTTCCAACAGCATTTAGCCTTTGGTATCAACCAGAACTCTTGTATTTCTGGAAATAAATCTGTACCGTAAAAAAAAAAAAACATAACGACGGAGTTCCCAACAATCCCTTTGTCCACGCGGTGCCTGCAGATTGACACGATAAACAGTGCCTTCTTCCAAAAACTTACTCCCGTATTCTGTAACGTCCCAGCACTGAACACTCCTCCTCTTGACTCGATGATGATGATGATGATTTATTGGAATTCCCTTTAAAACGGGGCGGTGACAATTGGTTACCTAGCGTACTTGAGCTAATCAAGTTTGCTATCCATGCATGCTTTTCATTCTAGCGTTTTTGGTATGCATCTCCTTATAATCTTTTTTTCTCTTTATAAAAACTGTTACATCTGCCTTGTGCCGCTATCTCTACCTGTAACGCGTCCGTCGTGTAAACGTCTTTCTTGCTTTCGTTCCCACCAATGTATTAAACGTCTCTTGCTTATCCCGACTGCTGACCGGTTGATGCTTCTGTCCTCTTTAAATCCGAGCGCTCCTGGAAGGTTTACGTTACCTACTGGTCTCGCCGGGTGAATACAGTTCTGCCAAGTCAAGAATACAGAATAGAGTCAATGGATGGATGGATGTTATGAGCGTCCCCTTTGGAACGGGGCGGTGGGTTGCGCCACCAAGCTCTTGTTATTTTATTGCCTAACGTCCTATGTCAAAAAATAAAAAAGAGAAAAAGAAAAACACCCCACGATGAATTGCCGCAACCAAATTTTTTGAACCCCTATTGTGAACTTTGTTTTTGTACGCATCCGTTGTTTTTCGTTTCCCTACTCACGCCAATCTTTGAATCGCCTCTTACTAATCTCTATTGCGGACATGTTTACTTTTCCCCTGCTATCGCTGAACCCAAGGGCTTCAAGGAGGCCAGTGGTGCCTAAATCGGCCGCTGGGCAGATGGCTTCGCATTCTACTACAACATTCTTCATAGTTTCCCTTGCTTTACCGCAGGGAGCGCATGCTTTTTCTTCCTTCTTATATCTCGCTTTATAGGTGCGTGTTCTAAGGCATACTTCGAAAAGTAGTGAGCTTCCCTTTGAGTTATCATAAATTGTTTCTGTCCTGGTTTCATTTTTTTCCTCTTCAGTAGTTGCTCATGGCAGGTTACTCAGGGCGATTCGCTGACATTCCGCGGCAAATATTGTGAATCGTTGCATCTTCTTCAAACGACGGGCGCCGGTGTGCTCGACTCGGCGGAGTGGAGGAAGATCTCCGAGTCGAGGCATCGTTTCAGAATTAGGGGATTTTAGTGCAGCTTCTTGTAAGCTGCACCAAGTTCGTGCGTGTACCTTGTAGCAGCGCTGACATTTCGTCGCGTGTTGCAAAGGCTTGTCTCGGTCTTCCGCCCTGGAACACTGGCCTGAGCCATGTGTACTCGAAGTTTGTGTTATACCGCTCTGTGCTTGTTCCTTGTCCACCATCGTGTCCGCTCCAGTGGTTGCGCATCTCGACGCGACCGAGCTCATGGCGCTCTCCTTTTCTTCTTTCTTTTTAGGAACGCAACCAACTTAGGTTGCCGTTTGTAGCTTGTTTCCCTTTGTTTTCGAATGACAAGACCTCAGACGTTATTGGTTCTAGTTTGCATTTTTTTTTTGTAGCGCGGCCTGCAATGACCGGCCCCATACTGTGCACTTTCTGTACTTGGTGTGTGTGCGTGCGCTCTGCTTTATTCTTTGAGATTCGTCATCTTGGTTTTCCTTTCCTCTTTCCTCCTTTTCTTCCTATCTCCCATTTCAATGTTTCTGTCTCCTCCTCTTTCTTGAAGAGTAGGAAGGCGTTGCCGGTGGCAGTTCCAAGCCTGGCCCACGCCTTCGTTTTTGAAAACTGTCAAGTGTGTGTGTTGATATATACATATATGTGTGTGTGTGTGTGTGTGTGTGTGTGTGTGTGTGTGTGTGTGTGTGTGTGTGTGTGTGTGTGTGTACACGATGTGCGAGTCTGTCATTCCATGCCGCACACTCGTTATCAGAAGTAAAGCACATACTGTAGAGGTCCAGGACAAAGCAAACATGCCTGCAGCACAGATTAGAGAATCTCTCTGTTTCTTTTCGAGACTTATCGCGTTTCAGAGAGCAAACTACATTTCCTGCGCGAAACGTAGCGTTAAAGCTCGCCCATCCGCGGTCAGTGACTTGACTTAAGCAGAAAAAATGATCTCCCTGCGTGAAAAAAAAAAAAAGATAAGAAAACAAAGAAAAAGCAAGCCACTTGGCTTTCCCACGTGGCCCGTTCGTGCGACACCGAGGCGGTGGGGAAATAACGACCTTTCAGAGCGGGTTGATTTCGCGCGACGCTGCGCCTCGTTCAAACGGAACGCGTGTCTTGGGTGGAAGTGAGCTGTAGGGCGATGACTCGTTTCGTTCTTCAAAGCGCCGGCACCTAATGGAGCGACGCGAGCCCACGGGGACTCACCGCGGTCGTCGGGCCCCGTAAGCTTCCTTTTTTTTAACGCGACAGCGTTAAGGAGCTCGTGTCGCAGAAAAGCCGGTGTCGTTGGCGTCGGCGGCGTTGGCCGTGAGCGATAAATCCCAGCAGGCACTTCATGAATAAAAAACAACTTGCAAGATGGGCTGGGTGGGAATCGAACCAGGGTCTCCGGAGTGTGAGACGGAGACGTTACCACTGAGCCACGAGTTTTTTTTGTTCGTTCATATGCGGGGATTCGGGGCGTCCGTCCGTCTCGGTGTACGAAGCTCGTTCCTCCCGGTTGTGTGGCCAACTTTTGTGGGAAGAAATTCGGCGCGGGGCCGCGTCGGTGACGCGTACAAAGTTTGCGTGTGGCGGGCGCTCTGCGGAACTCTTGCTAAGTAATGTCTGAACGTTTAACCACTGAGTAGATTTAAAGTGAAGCTTTAAGCTGCTACATCTGTGTGTATAGGAGGATGATTTACTAATGTACGCCTAAGCTGGTCTTTTTCTTTTTCTCTCTCTCTTTAGTGTACCTTTAAGGTCACATTCGGTGGCAATAATGTACGAAACGGTTCTTACTGTTGCTCCGCGTCACGCCAGGCAAATGGCCGAGATCGCCACGTCATATGGCACTCGTGCTGGGTAGACCACCCGCCTCCCTTTTGTAGACTGTAGACCGACGCGGCTGGTCTGTATAGACCAGCCGCGACGGTTATACTTGGCGCATCCGTCGCTTGTCGCGTTCGTTGGCTCAATGACCGAGACCCGACGCGGTGACTCAGCAATTATGCGACCCCTTCGCTGCCATAGGCACGAGGTCGCCGGTTCGAATCCAGACCGCGGCGGTTTACATGTGCGGAGAGGAAATGCACAAACGGCCCAGTGTATATTGTCACGTGGTAGTGACGGCGAAGAAGGCAGCCAAACTGGGAAAGACGAAACTAGCGTTCTACTGGGCGAACTTGTGGCCCTCAAAAAACATGCTGCACTCAAAGAACGGCGACAGCGGCGAACACAGTCGGTGATCGTCGAAAATCTCATCAGCGGGTCAAGCGCGTCGGCTTTTATGCAGGAGTCGTCGAACGTTCCAGAGTAATAGCTGGAACCCGCGTGTCTTCCACAATGTTACACACCATTCGCGTCGCGCGATGAAATCAGATAACAAGAGGTTCGGCGACAACAGACACCGGATAGAAGCATCGATAACATTCCAGAAACTTGCGATACATGCAGGCGCGTCCCGCGCCGTGCGATAACATTTCGTGGACGGTAAACGTGCTCATCCATAAAAGATAAACGAGTTCACGTGTCAATATACCGAGCTTTGGGGGCACGTAAAACAATCCTGCAGGTGGTCAAAATTAACCTGGAGTCCTCTGTACTGCGGTGTCCCTCGTAAACCGCTTTGGAGTGACACGTTTAACTGCACGATTGAAAATAGGGGGAAAAAATGAAAACTGAGGGGGGGGGGGGGGGGGTTCGTGACACATTAATAGCATGCAATCCTTGAGCGTATGCTATGTTTACTTTGGGGTCATTGATTTTATTTTCTGAAACGTGGTAAATAGGTAAATGCGCGTCCGTTGCACGAAATTCTACTCCTCCATTAAAGACTCCATTAAAGACACCGGCTCTGATATTGTGCCGAATATCTCGGCAAATTTATACGTTCTAAATAAAACCGGGCATACCGTCTCGTTAAGCGCTATTTGTGGCATAAAAATAAAAATTCCCCTCTGCGGCGTTATACGCATACGCCTGCACATCATACCCCTTCACAGGCCGCTCATTGAAAGATCGCTTATCCTGCGCGGCGGCGCTAAAAAATGACGGGCTGTAACGTTTAGCGAGCGCGTTCCGGGCCGGTGCGATTGTAAGGAGTGGGTACGTAAGGAAGTAACGGTTGAAAAGAAAGAAGGAATGCAAAAAAGATAATAATAATAAACGCGGGGGGAATAATAGCGGGACTCGTGGAAGTTGGGGCTCTGGCGCGGCGCCTCCGCAACAAAGGGGTGTGAGACGGGGGCCGTCAAAGAAAATTTGCGCGCCGCCTATGTGGACGTACGTATACGGGCGCGCATCGCGTTGCCTTATACGCAACTGTTCGCTTGAAGCGCGCGCCGAGCACAAAGGCGTGAATCGCCTCGTCGTTAGCTCTCTCTCTCTCTCTCTCTCTCTCTCTCTCTCTCTCTCTCTATATATATATATATATATATATATATATATATATATATATATATATATATATATATATATGCTACACGAACGCTCCGAGACCGGGCGACCTTCTCTGAAAAGAACTTCTTCTTTCTTTCTTTCTTTCTTTCTTTCTTTCTTTCTTTCTTTCTTTCTTTCTTTCCTTCCTTCTTTCTTTCTTTCTTTCTTTCCTTCTTGCTTTCTTTCTTTCTTTCTTTCTTTGTGTCTTTTTCACCTTCTTCTTTTCGGACGCAGTCAGAAAGGTGGGCTCCTCCGTGCGGTGTCTGTCTGGCCCCTCGCGAACGCCGATGCGAGCGTGCGTGCGTGCGTTAACTGCGTTGTGGAGAGCTGGCGACGAAGACGTCTTGATTATCGTCATTTGCCGGGCGTAGTGCGTATGCGTATAACGCCGTGACGCGTGACTTCTCTCATCCCCCCGTGCGCGCTGACGATGCCTTCATCGGCGGGCCGGTTTCTTTTAACAATCGGCACGCTTCTCCGTGAAACCTGCGCCTTCCTTTCTTTCACTCTTTCTTTCTGCGCTCTTCTTTTTTAAACTTCGTTTATTATTTCCTCCTGTCCTTCGTGAGTGGCTTCTTTCTGCGGTGTTACTCTGCTCGCGTCGTTTCGAGCGTACGCCGTGCTCTTGGAAGACATTAAAGCAAGAATTAAAAAGAAATAGAGAGAGAGAGAGAGAGACGGTGATGCCTGTCGTTCGACACTTTCTTTTCTTCTTCTACTTCACCCTTATCTGCCTTATCTTTAACGTTATTTCTATCTGCGTCACAATCAGGATCGTTACCAATATCTCATTCTTCTCCTCCTCGTCGTCAATGGCTCCTTCGATGCCTCGTCGTCGCAACTTGTGCGTCATCATCATCGCTAACTCGGTCTTCATCGTCACTGTCTTATCATTCTCGTCACCATCACTCCACCTTCCTAACTGCCTTATTCATCGCTCTCTCAAACTTCATCATCGCCTCCTCCTTCCTGTTCACTTTACCTTCTCCCCCCCCCCCGTGCAGGGTAGCAAACCGGACGGGCGTCCGTCTTGGTTAGCCACCCTGTCTTTTCTTGTATCTCTGTTTCAGACCCCGGCCGTCAGTTATTGATTTCTGCTAGTTACGCGTCACTTTATTATTCTGTTTCTTTTCACTCTTGCTTGCCCTTTCTCTCGTCGAAGTCACCGGCACTGCTCACGTAGATGCCAACGTCTGCTCACGTAAATTACACACAGACATTAAAAAGAAAAAAAAAAAGGGAGCTGCATCGTACATTATCCAGTACACGCTACGTGTGATGTCAAAGGTTATCTGGCACGCTCCGATTTCCTTCGTTCCTACTTTCTTCTCGTTGGTCTTTGTTTGTTTATCCTTCGTAAGGTTAGTGGGTCTCCCCGAAGAGCTCCTATTTAAAAACTCGCGATTTAGAACGAGAACGTTTAGTTAACGTATGGGCTTTAGTCTATTCCTTTGTATATTTCTTTTTCAACCGGCATATATGGAGCACTGTCTTGTCTCGTAACGTTAATGGACGTACGCCAAGTTATGCTCGCACTCGCCCTGAATAGTAAGCTCGCCTAATGAATGCGCGTGCCACATCAGCGGCGTGTAGAAACGCTGAGCGCCAGACGGTTTTCCAGGATGAAGGTATAGTTTGAAGTTAGCTGGAGTAAAGAGGTCAAGAAAAAAAAAACAGGAAAGGAGAGTACAACGCTAGCAATTCTGCACGGAAAACTGCATCGTTATCGTACAGCGAGTGCACGCTTTTAACGAGCGGCCGAGGAATGAAAAAACGAACCGTATCGGAACGCTGAGATAAAAAGAAGAAGAAGAAAAAGAAAGTTCACGCACTGTCCCCTCTTGGAACTCTGCCGTGACGTTGGGAATGCTGATGTCATTCATTCATTCATTCATTCATTCGGTCGCAGTGATAGCTGGTCTGCCTTCTTTACTGGCGTGCTAGCTGACAGCCGCTCCTTCCTGTCACTTCTCTTACTTCCCATATAGATCGTTGTGTTGAACCAAAGCTGGTCGAAGTTTTCTTGCTTACGGGTTTACAACGTTGCAAGAAATAAAAAAAAAGGGGGGGGGGCAAAAGCGCCTTTGTGGACTTCAAGCACGGTTGTCCGTGGAGCTGAAGCGCTAAAGCATAACACAATACGTATTGCGATAAGGTCGAACGTAAGTCCCCGAACGTCGACAGACGCTTTGGCATTCAGTTTGCGCTCAAAGCTGTATTCTGTCGATGCCTCATCAAGGCCACCGAGTAGATGCCGTGAAATCGAAACTATACTCCGTTTCTTTTTCTTTTCTTTTTTTATGCTTGCGGGCGACGCGGCGGGAACTGCGCAAGTAGTGCGTACGTAGAATTTGTCTCACTCCGCGCGGCTCGCAGTGTAGTTGTTCTCGATCCGCAACTTTCTTTTTCTTTTTCTACGAAATAACTGCTTCGTATATTACAACATGTAAACGAAAGGCGACACGTCAAAAAAAAAAAAAAAGAAGAAGCCTGCTATTTGCGCATATTTGTGCCTCGAGTGCACGGCGACGCACTATGTTTTTCGTTGCCAGCGTCAGCTGCGACAGCTCGGCGGCCCGGTCGCAGAAACGTATCACTCCGCCCCCTTCGGTGGGAAACAGGTTCGCATCTCCGACGCCTTCCGCGTAGCAGTTAGGTCGCATTGTCCGACACAAGAGCGTCAGACCATACCGTTACATCGAATTACGTGATGCATGCCCATATGTTTCTTTCTTACGTGAGGCCCTATTTCTTTCTGGCGCACTATTTCTTTTTATTTGGTCGCGAATGCAAGCACTGAAAGGAGTATCTATCTGGCCTTGCTAGCGTAGGCTGCAATGAGCGAAACTGGAGTACCACTTATTAGATACTCAGAAAGCGCGTCTCTACCGGTATTACCTGTCCTAGCGCGACAGTGTCGTGTTCGGCCATCGCTTTCGGGTGACCTCTGCAATGTTTGGTCGACATATATACGTAAAAGGGATGGAACGCCATGCCCGAATTTCCGAGCAACCGTGCCTCAGTGTCAGTGTTAACTAACCTAAGCTTACGCGCAAAGCACGTATAAACTTCACTAGCATAAACTTTGTTTACTACGCGCACCCTTTACAAGGTCGATGGCGCAGACACGATAAAACGAACTTTTATTCTGTCGCCGGCGAGCTTTTCGAAACGAAAAACATCCGCTGGTTGTTAGCACAGCTTGTTTCTTCGGTGCTTACCTCTTGTAACGTCACTAGCGGCGAACGCAACGAAAAAAAAAAAAAGAAAGAAAGCGTTCAGAGGTTCCCGAGTGTTGACAGGTGTGCTCGTAGCTTGAAGGACTTAAATGAAGTGCCTAAAAAAAATCACAGACGCGGCCCCGTTGACTTAAGGTATACGGTGCAGACACGCGCGTCTTTCGAAACATCGCTCCAGCGGATGCATTCAAAGCTGTGCACACTGTTTACGTGACGTCGTCGTTGAGTGACCCAGACTTCCCGGTTTGGTTTACCTTAAACTGAAGCTGCTCTGGAAACTCAAACAGCACATCCGTCTTTCCTTTTCCTTCACATCTTTTGTTGTTTTCGATATTTGTGATTCGTTCGCTCGAACGGCCTGTGCAGTACTTTGGTTTACGTTTCGAAATACAAGGAACGCAGTTGAAACTGAGTTGAGCAGGTAGAGTACAAGCGGTCGTAAATATATATGTATCTACGTTTTCTTTTTACTTATGTTTTATTTAGCAGAGTTCAGGGGTCTCACTACACAAAACAAAGCATTGCCTTGTACAGTGTATATATGCCCAACCCAAGCGTGTGCTTTGCCGCATCTGTTTGCCCTATAGCCACCGCAACCTGCGCGTCTTACTACCTCCGCATCTTCGCGCATAGCTGCGTGACTCAGTGGTGAGGTTTCAGAACGTATGACCACGGGCGAAACCTTTGTTATTCTCCTTTCTTCTTTTAATCCATCCTCCCCTCTGTCCCCGTGCAGGGTAGCAAACCGGACGTCTGTCTGGTTATTCTCCCCGCCTCTCTCTATCTCTCTCCCAAACCTCTGTTATAACGGAATTTCTGGAGATGTTTTCATAGCCTAGCTGCGTGTGTGTGTGTGTCTCTAAAAATTAAATTATGGGGTTTTACGTGCCAAAACCACTTTCCGATTATGAGGCACGCCGTAGTGGAGGACTCCGGAAATTTCGACCACCTGGGGTTCTTTAACGTGCACCTAAATCTAAGCACACTGGTGTTTGCGCATTTCGCCCCCATCGAAATGCGGCCGCCGTGGCCGGGATTCGATCCCGCGACCTCGTGCTCAGCAGCCCAACACCATAGCCACTGAGCAACCACGGCGGGTGTGTGTGCCTTTGTGCGTGGACGAATGAATAGCAACCAGTCAGCGATGCGCGCAAGTCAGTCATTCAGTCAGTCGGTCGGTCAAGCGAACAGAGCCAATTCAATTCATGAAATTAATTGATCCTTCAATCAGTCAGTCAAGCGAAATGTTTAGAATCGCTCTGCATTTCTGTTGCTGTGCGCAACAAGGTCTCCGGTTCGATTGCATACCGCGGTGGTCGGGTTGCGCTAGGGGTGAAAAAGAAAGATGAAAAAAAAAAAAAACCCCGTGTACCGGCGAGCTTTCTTGGGCGTACACGAAGCGACCCCGGTTTGTGAAATTTTATTCAGGAGCCGCCCTCTCTCTTCCTCTCCTCTACGCCGTGTCTCATAGCCAAATGCACGTTGCCTTGCGAAGTTAAATTTCATCACTCGAAGTTGTCCTTCTCTAACTTCGTATGTAGAACCAAAAAAAAAAAAAAAAGGAAACCCTCGCAAACATAGCCGTTTTGTGATACCGTATTATTTGAAGAACACCGCCGCCATGTAAGTGCACGGTATGGCGGTAAACTATGAGCTCAGATGAAGGGGGCCATCGGATATCGGCAGCCCACGTCAACCCCTAAGCTCTGAAAACAACGCCGCAACTGGCCTGGCCGAATTTTACGGTTCTTTCCCCCTCCCCCTCCTCTTCCGCCCTCTTCCTACGGCTTCTAGACGTCGTCGATGCCCCCTCCGGCTGCACCCGGAGTTCGTCGGCCTGTGCGATATCGTATATAATAATATACACACACACACACATCGAACACACATCTTTTGACAGGCCGCCGCGAGCCAGACTGCTGACCCCCCCCCCCCCCGCCCCTCCCTACACCCTATACCCCTATCCTCTTCGACTGGCGCCCCAGTGTATTGTTACCCGGAAGGAAACACTATTTTCGGGTGCACTGGCCTCTTCCCTCTCACGCGAAGCCACGCCGGAACGGCGGCTCAACACTTGCCAGATCTCTCGTATAGACCGGGTTCGCGCGAATTACTTACTGGGTATGCGAGGGGGAGGGGAAAGGGGGGTCTCCTGAATTATGTCTGATTTTCTGGCGCCTACCAATCTGTAGTATTAGCCACTGTTTCTTTCTTCTCTATGTCCTGGTCACTCCCGTCTCTTTGTTTCTTTATCTTTCTTTTTCATTTTCTTTTTCGCCCTGTTGGTGCCTGTTCCAGAGAAGGCTTGTTTACTAGCAGATATACAAACACAAACGGAAGGAACACACGACGAACACGGGCCTTTTCGCGCTCCATCGTCTTCGTGTAAATCTTATTTTAGAGATAAACGTGTTGTCTTTAGCAAATACCGACTGATGGTCCTTTAACAAGTTATGACGCCTGTCTACCTTGCCAATGTTTTTTTACTGGAGTCGTGTGTGACCTTGATCTTGTACTTGTCTCGTTTTTCTTTTTTTTTGTCCGTTAACGCCTGCTTATTCTTTCTTTTTTGTTGTTGTTCCCGTTTACGTTCGTTCTAATAGGAGGCATGTTTGCGGCTGTATAGAAAAATGACACAGAAATACCCGAACAACGGCGCGGATCGTTTGTGTTACATTGACTCGGGCGTTCAGGTTCGTAGCGGTAAACACGTCCGTGTAACAAATACCGACTGGTCCATTAGCAAGTTACGATGTTTGTCTCTAGCTCTTGCCAAGCGGTCGTTCAGTTCGCTTTGACTTTGTGTTCGCGGTTTTTGGCTGGAGACGTTTTTTCGATTGCAAATGCCAGCTATGAAGCCCGTTTGGAGAGTGATGTTGTTCGTCTCCATTTACGAACTGCATCACCTTTCGAGTTATGCATGCGCCTCTTGTATTTTTGTTTTGCTCTCGCTGTTAACACCTGTCAGTTTTCTTCCCCGCTCTTATTGATACTCGTTCTTATACGGGACGCGGGCGTTGCTGGGATTTTTGTTGTTTCGGTTTTTACTGTTAACGCACATACTTTTTTTTTTAAAAGGTCGTTGCTCGTGCCTTACAGTTTTCCTAATGGGTTCCCGTGTATTTCACCCGTGACGTACTTAGTCGTGTCCTCTGAAACATCCCAGGTCCATTTGCAAAATACTTGAGTAAGTTAATTAGCTCAATGCAGAAGTAAAAGAAAAAAATATCACAGTGTTATTGATTCTGAATCTATACTTACAATGCTTTAACGATGCGCTGCGTGTAACATGATTGCTTGCTCTTTGGAGGATTATGCTTAAGGGGGTCGAAATTTCCATGGAGGTTAGAGCTGCGAAAGCAAAGAAAGAAAACGCGGGCAGAGCGAACTGAAAGGTACTTATATATCTATTGTGATCTGTGTACGCGATCAACTGTAGTGTAATACGTAACCATTACGTTCCAAAAGTGTACCGCTACTTCGTCTTGTATTCAATAAAAGTTGATGGCAAGCAATCATTTCGTCGTACATAACTTACAGCCGACCACGAAATTCTGCGGGACACGGATCCCGCGACAAATTTCAATTTCTGCTCTGTCAAGGTGTGGCAATTCTGATGTAATAATTCGCCGTGTATATCGAAAAAAAAAAGTCTGCTGCACACCAAACTTTTGAATTTCAGGGTATACGTGTCAATTTCTCATATCCCACGTCCCGTAGATTTTCACGATCGACTGTACGTGCAGCCCCCTTCGCGGTAACTCAGATATGATATGACAAAGAGAGGAAAATAGAAACTGTATGCATTACCTTTATCGAGTCGCTATTTGGGGCTCTGCCGAAGCGGCATCGCTGGGTCTGCGCTCCATGTTACTATGCAACGTTATATGCATCAGCGAGGTTTTCGCTCCTACTGCGGTTTGTGGAGAGCTTAATGTTCCCGAACGAGGCCGAGACGTGTGAGGGGAGAGGCCTGTCATGCCTTCAGCTACATTCATTTCGAAGGCGATGCAGATCTGTGTCGTGCAATGTGACTTAATCGCGCGTCATGTATACCCCACGTAAGGTCACGCGAGGCACGTCGAGAGCAAAATGGTGGCATGCGCTGAAATTCTGAAGTAGTAAATCCCCTCTCGAACGTGTAACAACCCGCTGAATCGTTCGCCCGCTCGCACCCCGAAAAAAGAGGAGCTCGTTATAAGCGGTATTTCCTTAAAAGCGGAGTGGCTCCGCAAGTGTCGCTCCGGTCGTGCCACCCCTCCCCCCCCCCGTTAATGTGTAACGACCCGCTTAATCGTTCGCTCGTTCGCACCCCGAAAAAAAAGAACTCGTTATAAGCGGTACTTCGTTAAAATCGCAGTGACTCCAGAAGTGTCGCTCCGGTCGATAATACTAGCCACAATCTTAATATGGTTTCGCCTCACGCGATTGGACTAGACTATCTTAGGCCACGATATCGGCGCAGCCTCGACAATCGCGCGAGGCGAAATCGAACGTCGGCTTTTCGAACGTGTGCAAGATAGCGGCCCAGAAGTTACAGCTTAAGCGATATTGTGAACAAACATTTAGAAAGAACTCGGAAGCAATATTATTTGTAACTTGTCTGGGAAGTAACTAGCGTATGTAATGCGGTCTTGTTTGGATTATCTCGTTCCTTTCTCGCAACTTAAGCGGGAGACACACGGTCCCATTCCGTGTCCGATCCGGCGTCCGACGCGCCGGAACGGCAGGCGGAGTCGAGGCTCTGGATCGGACGTCCGGCGTGCGACAAAGCGGGCAGATTTTCATCGACCGACGCGTCCGACAGCCGCACCGTCGTTTGGCCGCAGCCAATGACAGCGTGGCTGGCATGTGACGTCCTCTGTTCCCTCCACAGAGGCGGGCCGACGGGCTGGTTTCTCGCCCTCTTTTTTTCTTTTTTTTCTTGCCGGCTTCGGTTTGTTTCCGGCACGAAATAGTTACCAGTTCAGTAAAATTATTTGCAACGTGTGCCTGTTATGCAAAGCAGTGCCTAGTATACTAGTACTAATCTACTGGCGAGATCGGGAGCCGCGATGCGAGGGATTTTCGCAGGTAGACTGCAGCACACACCGACCGTCTGAGCGAGCTGCTCGCTTCGCTTGCACGTTTGCCTTTCACAACGACTGTGCTGAGCAAACCAATTGTATTTAATTACGGGCGACATAAGTGTACAGTGGTAATCGTTTTGGCCAAAAGTAAGCGCTCTTCGACGAGCTAGGGCTGGATCGCAAGCGCCGCCGGCCGCCTATAGTGGGTCTACCACTATAGGCTCGCAAGTCGGATCGCAAGTCCGCCTATAGTGGGCCTACCGGCCCTTCGCTGGCTGTCAGCGCGGAGCCGTCATTGGACAACGCGCCCTGGTGAAGTGTTCTGTCACTCGCAGGGGCACAGTTTTATTGGCAGTGCTCGGGTAAAGCGAGGCAGTGTTGTGCAGAGTTGTTTGTATTGCGTTTCTCGACGTGGATATGAAATCTTCCGAGAGCACAAGCCGGGACGCTGAATCTGGGTGGAGCTTACGCGCGGCTCGCTCGTTCGAATGCACGCATATACCGTGTGGCCCAGACCGTCGCATGCCGCATGCAGCGTCGCACGTCGGATCGGACGCCGAATCGTCCCGTGTGTCTCCTGCTTTGCCCGGATGTTCTCGATCGAGTGCCCGGATAACGGCTCTGGCTTTTTGGCTGAAGGTCACTCGAAGGTCGCCGACAGCGGGAGCCAAACGCACTTAGTGCTTAAAACGTCCTGGTGTTCACCGAAACAAAACGGCGCATGATAGAGGCGGCGTGACAGTATAGTGAGTGATACGCTGTTGACACCCGTGAGTGGCTGCTTCGTCTGTCAGTACTCGTTGCGGGATGCAGTTAGCTTCAAGGAGTTGCGGCCACGTGACGGGAGTGACTTTCGCAGGATGTTGTTTGTATGTCCAGGTAGACGCTTAGGAACACCAGTGGTCATCTCGTGTGCTGCACCGAGCCAGACTCGTGCGGCTTTACCGCTACACGCTTCGTATAACTAAGCTGTTGCACTTTTTAAGGGCGACAGAATTGGACAAGCGGCTGTAGCCTGAACAGATGTTTATAGTGCTTCAAGTGCTACTGTGCTGTGTGGCGACGGTATGCGGTGACAGTATCTGACTGCGATTGTATGTCTATGCTCTTTTCTATCTTTATCTCTTTTTTGTTATCACTTTACCTCCACCTCCCCTCTCTCCCCACCGTAGGGTAGTAAACCGGATCTACCCATCTGGTTAACCTCCCTGCCTTTCCCTCTTTCTCCAGTCTCCCTCTCTCTAAGCCGCGAGAGTCCCTGGGCGCTCCGGTTCGAGTGAGCCGATTTTATAAAAAAAGATTGCGCGTATCGCGGTCTGAACCATGAAAAGCTTCGAGTTAAAGCGGTCAGCAGTGGATCGAACAAACGATGTCGCCGGGGACAACGTTTTTCGCGAGGGATCGACTTGTCTTGGGCCAGTAACCCTTTTGGAAACGTTGGCGCCAGCCGACAGCACTTGTTCGATCCACTGTTACGTCACGCGAATCTTCGGTTTCGTTCGAATAAAACAATAATTCGTATAAAGCGATTTTGGCGTAACGAGATGTTTACTGTATTTCGGACGGTGTTCGGATCGCTCCGAATCTCGCTGGTTGATGCCAAGAAAAAGCGAACAGCGAATATACAAGGCGATATACTCAAAATAAAAATGATTTTGCTGCAACGAGATGCCGTGTATGCAGTCTAGCACCTCTACAACGAAAATACCGGTGTAACGAATAATTCTGGCCTGGTACTATCGTTATCTGTGCCACACGCGCCCTCTACAACGAAGCGACCTTCATAAGGTATGATTTCGGAGTTTCTGAGCACTTCGCGTTAAAGGCGTCGGACTGTACTTGAAGCGGCGTTCGTAGCATGCGGCCGTGACCTCTGGAATGTGCCGTTATACTATACGTGCGAATCGGTCGGTCCGACGAACTTTCGTCTGGCTGCCTTGACGTGACGTTTCTTTTTTTGTGTGTGTTATTTGTTTTTCGGAGGGAGCTGCAGTTTCTCCGAACGCGCTTCGCAGGCCGACCCGCGTCGACCTAGATTTCGCTTCCGTGCCAGGGAATGTCCCGCGAATGACCCCTCGGGCGACGGTTGAGCGTCGTGCGCTTACAGGGCGCTCGATGTCGAGGAGGCACTCTACCCCCCATAACCCTCCCCCCCCCCCAGATCCCGTCCCCCCGTTTTCCGTTTACCTCTTCACGTTCCCCGGCGGCTATATTCTCCGCAGTTTCTATCTGGCAAAAAAAGAAAAAGAAGAAAGAAAGACAGACAGAAAGAAAGAAAGAAGGAAAGAAAAGGAAACGACCCGGAGAACTAAGTTCCAGTAAGTGCGCGCCCCGAGATGTGACCGCTCACGTGCTCCGGGTCGAAAAATGGGTCATCTCGCATCTCCTGCCCGGCGCGCATCCGTCTGGAGCGTTTGTGTGTGTGTGTGTGTCCTTGCTTGTGTTTGTGCGTACTACGTTTGTTTGTGTCTGCTTGCGATTGGCGTATATGTGTCCCCGTGTGTGCACATTCGTGCGCGAACGTGTGCGTTCGTAAGTGTGCTAAAGTGTGTTTTGAGCCGGCTTGCGGCGTGACGCATTGGGGTATCTATACGTGCGTGCCTTGGAGCAAGCAAGGGCGAGCCTTATACGCCAAACCCTTAAGAGTCCGTCGAAGCTGCAGACGCTCATAAATGAGAGGAGCGGGAGAAGGTGCAATGGGAGAAAGGACAATTTCTTCTTCCCCCATAAGTCGCCGCGGCGCGTGGTGGTGATAAACGCTATCGAAAGGGGAAGAGGGGCGCACAACGCGTATCCGTGACCTTGACCGCCGTTTGTGGGGAAAAAAAAAAGAAGAGCCGCGGGGTTCTTACGAATCGAAATTTATTGTATCACTCTATATAAATGCCCCATTTTTCTTTCTTCTTTTTCTCTTTTGATTTGTTTTCCTTACGCCAGCTGCTGCAACGGAGCGGGCGCATTTACATCACCACGCGAACGTCGTACGCGTAATTGGGGCGGTGCTTGCCAGTCCGGTCACGCGGTGTTGCGCGTACTCGCGCTGTAAGACGAAGTGGGGGGGGGGGGAGGGGAGGACAGGCGGAGAGTTGTACGCGGGAGCGCGCCTCGAGCGAGGGCGACTGCGCGCGCCACACCTGACCAATACATCGCGATGGCGGCGTAACGCGCCGTAACGAAGTGATCTGAAATGGCGTTTCCGCCTCGGTAACTAGATCTCGCGCTCGTGAGGAGGAGGAGGTCGTTGACCTCTTCTCGGCTCACGCTACGCAGCTTGCGGTTTCTTCCTTCACGTGACGTGTGCGGGCAGTTGTAATAGAGGAGCGAAGGGATGGTGGCAGTCGTATCGGAACTTTTGTACGTAACGAAGTCTTCGAGGCGAGACTTGCTTTACGCGCAGCGTTGAGTGAAGTCAAGAAGGATTTCCTTTGTGAAACGGCGTCCATAAGCGGGCTTTGTGTGTTCCAAAAAACTGGACGTTCCTTTGTACGCTTTTCGCATTCTTCTGTGCTCTCTCTCTCTCTGCGTTCGTTTGTGGGCGTGGCCATTAACTTTCCATTAACCTTGGGGACCTCTATCTCTAAAAAAAAACTCCCTAAATAATGAATTGTTTGAGCGCGACTGTAGCGGAGACACGGATACCGGAGGACGTACGGTACAACAGTATAGCCCCGATGGGGACATCTTGTGACGCCTCGCTCAACCGTCGTGCGACTAAAAAAAAAAAAAAAAAAAAAAAAAAAAGTTACCCTCGGCACGATCCGCTTCCCTCCGAAAAAAGTAGCAGTTTCGCCCTCAGTAGATGGCGATACGAAGTAAGGATAGTAGTTTAACCGGCTGTATAGACGTATAAACATTCTCTTACTAACTAAATTAACAGTGGTAGAATCGTCAATTCGAGGTATTGGATATACGTCCTTGCGTGTGATCTTATTGAGCGCTCGATAATCGACGCAAAAGCAAACGGAGCCATCTTTCTTTCGTTACCAGGACCACGGGAGAAGCCCATGAGCTAAATGAAGGTCGTATTATCTTCCGCGCAAGCATGTCAGCAACCTGTTGTTCAATGACCTTTCGTTCGAACGGCGATACACGATAGGGGCGTCGTCGTATGATAACGGAACCATCGGTTTCGATGCGGTGTGTAGCCGCAGGAGTTTGGCTCAACACAGGGGAACAGCTATCGAAACAGGCTTTGTGCTTTGCCAAGACCATCATTAAGGCTTCGAACTGCGCGGCTGTTAGGTCAGAACCAAGAACGGCTGGAGGAGGGAAAGAATCATCCAAACCTGAGGTTGGTGCTGGCGATGAAGAAGGGCAAAGCGTGTGATATAGAGATAGGTTGAGTGTCGGCGACGGTTGCCACAGTCATCCCTTTGGCCAGCATCACAGGATCTGGGGTCGTGTTGCAAGCAGACAGGAGGGCGCGGCCACGTGAAAACCGGACGAGACAGGTGGCAATGAGAATTCCGCGAGAAGTACAGCGGGAAGAAGGGGCGACTAGGGCGTCGCCGTCGGCGATCTGACTGGATGTTACGGCTACAACGTCTTCGTGACCAGGACGCAGGACGTAGTCTGCAGCGATGGCCAAGTTCACGCATGAAAGTGAAGAGTCCGTAACAGGGGCAAGCGCTGTATCCGTGATACGGACAACTTCCTCTCTACATGAAATGACGGCTGAAGCAGAATGTAGGAAGTCCCAACCCAGTATAAGCTCATGGATACACGATGGAAGGATGATCAACTCAATGTGGTGGCGTATGCCGTCGATGAGAACACGAGCAGTACACTGTCCGTCGGGGTGAATGAATGCATTAATATCACCACGGAAAATAGGTCCAAGATAAGGCGTTTTTACTTTCCGGAGCCGGGAGCACAGATCACTCCGAAGAACAGAAACGGCGCCACCGGTATCGATGAGAGCTGACGCGGGAACACCTTCGACAGTTACAGAAAGCATGTTGGCCGGGCGAACAGGAGGAAATTTTGAAGACCGATGAGAAGCAGTTACCCCTCCGAAAACTGCAACAGTTAGTTTTGCGAGTGCTGGTCGACAAAATGGGAAGCGGGGCGAAGCGGTCATGTAGAGCGCCGGTAAGGCGACGGAGAACGACGTCTGGCCGAACGGGAACTATGAGGCAGATTGGGAGCAGCTGGAGGAGACGGAGAACGGTGTTGAGGGAACGAGTACGATCCGGGATATAGTAGGCGTCTAATCCACGAGTGCGGTCTCTCTCGTGCTCAGCATAGACTAGTCTTTCAGCCTGCTGACGACGGCGGCAGAAGCGAGATATATGGCCGCGTATACCACAGTAAAAGCAAACAGGACGAGGTGAACGCCACTGAGGGTAGGATGGCGCAGCAAGTGCTCTGGTTCCCACCGAAGCCAAATGGTCATATAATAAGAATAATATTTGGGGTTTGACGTGCCAAAACCACTTTCTGATTATGAGGCACGCCGTAGTGGAGGACTCCGGAAATTTTGACCACCTGGGGTTCTTTAACGTGCACCTAAATCCAAGCACACGGGTGTTTTCGCATTTCGCCCCCATCGAAATGCGGCCGCAGTGGCCGGGATTCGATCCCGCGACCTCGTGCTCAGCAGCCCAACACCATAGCCGCTGAGCAACCACGGCGGGTAAATGGTCATATAGGCACGGACGTCAGTAGGCACGGAGGTCACGGTATAGGGGTGGGTAGCGAAGCAACATCCGCGTAGGTAGCCGATTTCTCGAAAACGCCGCGCCGGCTACTTTCCTGTCGAGAACGCTCTGTCATGCTGACAACGCGCATGTCGTCCGTGACATTAAAGTACCGGGCTCGCAGCGTTAAAGAAAGGAAATGCGGACAAGACAGATGACGCTTGTTGTTGTGTGGCAAGATACGACTCAAAGGGTGCAGTTTTGCTGAAGAGTGTGTAAGGGTGGGAGTTCCATGGACATATTTACAGCCTCGTTAGCTTTTTTATGGGTATACATTATTTCGCGGTGTGAAGGCGAACTCTCCCCGGATTTTGTTATATATATATATATATATATATATATATATATATATATATATATATATATATATATATATATATATATATATATATATATATATATATATATATATTTATATATATATATTTATATATATATATTTATATATTTATAGCCTCAGAGATCACCCCTGCGCGCGGAAGGGATCTGGGAGGCCATGATGTAAGTAATCGAAATGCGGCTGCCGCGGCCAGTGTAATCGAAGCCCGTGATCCTTGCGCTCAGCAGCGGAAGGTCGCCGATATATGAACCGAATGCGCTCCCACGCGATACGTAAGGTTATTACATATCGGGTTTTTACGGATCATGCACGGGGGAAATTGGAAAAAAAAAAAACTACGAGGAGCCTAATGGATGGATGGAAAAACTTTATTTTCGTCAGAACGCATGTGCGGACGATTCCGTGCTAGATGGCCATCAGCTCATGGCTGACGGCGACCTGGGTGGCCCACTCCACGGCCCTGGTCTGGACGACCGGGTCTGAGCTGGCCAACACGGCCTCCCACTGCTCGAGAGAAGGATCACGCATAATATCCGCCGGTGGCGGCGCTATGCTACAGCTCCATAATATGTGGTCATAGGTGGCCAGTTCCTGGCACCATTTGCATTCCGGCTGAACGTCCGGGTAGATTTTGTTTAACACGTATGGGCTATAGAAAGATCTCGTCTGCAATCTTCGCCAGACGCTTTCCTGCGCCTTCACCAATTGCTTGTCCGGTGGAGGGTAAATTCTCCGCTCAAGTTTGTAATGGTTAGTAATGTCGTGAAAGGACACCAGCCCATCTCTCGTGGACCTCCCTGGAACGTCCGGCTCACCTGCTCGGCTGACGAAACCTCGAGCATTCATGTGAGCCGCCTCGTTCCCAGGGTTCCCAGAGTGGGCCGGTACCCAGACAATTTCCACCTCCGTAGTCCCTCGCCCCGTGGCCGGATTCAGTAATCCTGCCGCTGTGGCAGAGATTCTGCCCCTCGCCAAATTTCGGATGGCTGTTTTAGAGTCGCTGAAAATCAGGTCAGCTTCAGTATTACCTATAGCTAGCGCTATCGCCGCCTCCTCTGCAGTTTCTGAGGAGCGGGTTTTGACTGATCCAGAGGTGACTAAGCGTCCCCGCCCGTCTACCACCGCAACTGCAAATGCGTCCTTGTTCTTATACTCGGCGTCATCTACGTAGACTGCCCCGTTGTACTTCCCGTACTTAGCATGTAAAGCTCTGGCTCTTGCCCTCCTACGGTTCTCGTGATGTATCGGATGCATATTTTTAGGTAAAGGTTTTATGTACAAGCCCTTGTGCATTTCTCGCTTCACCTGAATTTTCATGTCCCCAGCTGGAGGATCAACTCCAATGCCGATCCCTTCCAATATATCCCTCCCTACTTTCGTTTTGGAAAGTCTACTGAGTTGCATCGCCAAGTGTGCCTCCTGCAGTTCTTCCAAGGTGTTGTGCACCCCTAATCCCAGCAGCCTTTCGGTAGAAGTATTGTTAGGCAACCCAAGGGCCGCCTTATACGCCTGTCTAATCATAGCCTCCACCTTGCCTTTCTCCGTCGCGTCCATCTTCATATAAGGCGTCCCATACACTATTCTACTGAGCACAAACGCCTGTACCAGCTTACACAAGTCCTTTTCCTTGACGCCTTGTTTACGATTGGCGATTCTCCTGATAAGTCTCACGGTAGCATTGACAGTATTTTTGAGCCTTTCCAAGGCCTCCCTATTCTTCCTGTTAGTCTGCAGATACAGCCCCAGGATCCTGATCGTTTGGACCTCAGCGACCGGTGCACCCCCCACTTTCACCTTCAGCGGTGGTGGCGGCACATAGTGCCTCGCATGTATCCCTCTTGGTTTATGCCTAAGCACAAAAAGCTCGGACTTGGGCTGAGAGCACGAGAGTCCTGCCTCCCCCGCTAGCTCCTCCACAATATCCACTGCCTGTTGTAAAGTTTCCTCCAATTGTGCGTCGCTTCCCCTTGTTACCCACAGAGTAATGTCATCCGCATAAAATGTATGTTTAAGTCCCGATATCATTGCCAGCCTGGGCGGTATCTTGATCAAGGCGAGATTAAACAAGAACGGCGATAAAACCGACCCTTGTGGTGTCCCCCTGCCCCCCAACGGGAAAGGATCCGATTTAAATTCTCCGACTACAATCTCCGCAGTCCTATCCTCCAGAAATGATCTGATGTATCGGAAGGTTCTACCCCCCGGTCCTATGTCCGATAGGTTCCTTAATATTGCCTCATGGGTGACATTGTCAAAGGCCTTTGTAAGGTCGAGCCCCAAGATAGCCTTGGTGCCCGTGCCGTACCCAGGATCAACCACGTCCTTTTTGAGCTGTATCATGACGTCCTGCGTTGATAAATTAGCCCTAAAGCCAATCATCGTTTTAGGTATCAACTCCTTGTCCTCCACATAACCCTGAAGCCTGTTGAGGACCACATGCTCCATCAATTTGGCCAAGCAGGACGTCAGCGAGATGGGTCGAAGATTCTCAATACAGATCTTCTTCCCTGGTTTAGGAATAAATGTAATCCTAGCATGCTTCCACTCTGCGGGGATCTCCCCGGCCGCCCAATATTTGTTCATCAAGTCCGTGAGCGCCCCCACTGACTTGAAATCCAGGTTCCTCAGCATTTTATTAGTGACCCCGTCCGGACCCGCTGCCGACGTAGTACGAAGCTGCCCCATTGCAAACTCCACCTCCGCCACCGTAAAGTCCGCATCTAATTCGAGGTTTTCCTCTCCCGAGTAATCCGGCAAGAAACCGCCCGCCTCGCCGTTTATGTAACGACTTCGGAGTTCTTGAATGAACTCCCCAGTCGTGCCTTGATACTGGTGAACTAACCTAGCCATTTGACCCTTCTGCGCCGATTTGGTTGCCGCCGGATCTAAAAGGTGCCTCAACAACTGCCATGTTTTTTTGCATCCGAATTGCCCATTCATCCTGTCACAAATCTGCCCCCATTGTTTGCACTGCAAGTCCAACGTGTAGGTTTCGATTTCTCGTTCTAGCTTGGCCACCTTCCTACGGAGGACCCCATTATGCTTTTGTTTCTTCCACCTCCGAAGGAGACTCGCATGCGCTTCCCACATGTGTAACAATCTAGAGTCCGCCGTAAAACCTTCATCCACCGTCGGAACCTCTTCTGTGGTACCCTTCACGTCCTGCTTGAGCGCCTCAACCCAGGCTCCCAAGTCCTCGATTTCCCCGCTCACTGTGTCTTTCCTGGCTTTCCGAAATCTGTCCCAATCCGTCACTCTAGTTCCTTTTACCCTGTCTTTGTGCTTAGCAGCACGAAATACCGTGGAAAGGATATAATGATCACTGCCCAGTGGCTGTCCCGTGTTTACCCACTTTGCATCCCTAATACCTTTAACAAATGTGAGGTCCGGAGATGTGTCTGTGCTAACGCTGTTGCCTATCCTCGTATGATCGAGCGGGTTGTTCAAGGTTGCCCATTGTAGGTCCTGAGCTACCCGCCAAAGCCTATTTCCCTTTGGAGTGGCTCGGATGTAGCCCCACTCCGGATGAGGCGCGTTGAAATCTCCAACCACGATGAGTTGAGCCCTAGCCGCTAGCCGTTGCGTCTTTATCAATAGGTCTCTTTGTACGAGGAGCCTAAAGAGCGTTCTGTCAGAGAAAGAAAAACGAAAACGAAGAGTGGATGACCTTGCTACGTTTTTTTTTTTCGGTAGAAAAAGGTTTGCTCTCAGAGACACGTGGCCTTTTCTTTTCTTCTTCTATTTTCAGTTGGGAAGAAATACGAGAAGGATGAGTCTGTTGGAGCTTTCGAAGATTGTCAACTTGCCGAAAAAGAAAGTCCTTTCTTTCTCTCTCTCTTTTTTTTTTTTTTTTTTTGTTCTTGTGAGGTGGCTCTCTTTGCGACCTCTCGTGGGCGCAAACCGATTTTTCTCGAGCCATAATAAGGGGCAACCCGACACGATGTTTTGGCAGCGGCTGTTGTCGGACCGATTGCAGGATTCTTACAGCCTTCGCTTGTACGGGCCCGCGCGGAACAATTTTCGAGGCGGCAGAATTCGATACGACCCGAAGGCATGGCGATATATGTATATATATCGCATCACAGTTCGGGGAAACGAGGAATTATCTGAGTACGTTGAACTGCTGTATTCAGTGTGCTTATATGTACAGTAATATATATATATATATATATATATATATATATATAGAGAGAGAGAGAGAGAGAGAGAGAGAGAGAGAGAGAGAGTTAACGCGTTTTCGTATATTTTTCGTCCAGTATGTGTTCTGACTTTAGCATTGCTATTAAACTAATCTGACTCAATATGACACACGCATAAATGGTTCATTAATCTAATATTCATGAAGAAACTTTATTTATCAAATTGGAACGGGAATAAAGATCACCACACGCAGTTAAGTGCAAGCTAGTAAGGTTTATTGAGTACAGCAGCAACCGTTCATTTTACTTACAATCAAGTCACGATTACCCAGCAACGTGACGAGACTGCGTAATATGTATTTACTCAGGTTTTGTTCGTTAATGCGCGCCCTATATTTTCTGTTTGTAGCCCTACGTAAGTTTAGAAAATGCCCTCTCAAGAAAATGATCGTTGTCGTATGAAACCGAATTTGGCAAAATAATTTCGTCAGACTTTTTATTGTTCCTTTCTTTTTCGGTTTAAACGGACAACGTATAACTATAACTAGGGAAAACTAGCCCCTAGTTATATGTATATATACCTTGATAGTCTCGGCCGAAGTTGCATTGTTATATTCCTACTGTTGCAACAGTAGTCTTTATTTATTTATTTATTTATTTATTTATTTGTTTGTTTCAAATTATTTCAAGGTCACGTGGCTTTACAGAGAGGAGAGGGAAAGAAAGAAAATGCGTATGCAATTGGTTCAAGAAAAGCACTATAAACAGCAGATTTGAATTTGTGGCAAGACGTGGCTTGATTCGCGCTGTGAGGCTGTGATGTTCGTGATTTTTTTTTTCGTTTTTTTTGGAAAGCGCGCCGTTGTGTTATGATTCTCGTTTCAGACAAGTTCCGCAAGTTAATCCTACAATGCTCAACGTCTCAAGCATGACACGCCGAAGTCTGATCCCTCGAAATGCCGATTTAACCGCGAAATATTTAAGTTGGGATTTTAATATGCCGGAAATAAGCTTTCCAGCTGTGGATACTTCAAGAAATCCATTACTGAATAGTTAATTACTCAAATTACCCAAAGCCGACTAGTTAATATTACCGCAAAACCGAATAGTTAATTATCGCTAAAATTGCGATTCAGTCTTTCTTTCTTTTTTCTTCTTTTTTTGTTCTACAAGTACACTTTCCATGGCCAGAAATAGAGGCGAGGAATTTGTTCAGTGTTTGCTTGACGCATGAATGTGTCTGAGAATTGCAGGATAAAACGTAAAAAGAAAAAAAAATTCCTTTTGACATGTGTTCCTCTGAGTTAGTGGAAGCTTTGCGGAACGAGGTTAAGATGTTAAGCTGGTAGTTACTAACAAATTACGATCGTATATTTATGCTGGTAAAGAGTACTTGCGTGACAGTTTCGACGCGACCCCCTTTTTTGCGTTAAATTAAAGTCCATACTTTGTATGCCGCAGAAAAGACACTGGTAATAATAATATTTGGGGTTTTACGTGCCAAAACCACTTTCTGATTATGAGGCACGCCGTAGTGGAGGACTCCGGAAATTTTGACCACCTGGGGTTCTTTAACGTGCACCTAAATCTAAGCACACGGGTGTTTTCGCATTTCGCCCCCATCGAAATGCGGCCGCCGTGGCCGGGATTCGATCCCGCGACCTCGTGCTCAGCAGCCCAACACCATAGCCACTGAGCAACCACGGCGGGTGAAAAGACACTGGTAAGCCTCAGTATACGGCCTACCTAATTTACTACAATACTTGTTTCCCTTTGACTGTGGGTTTGGCCGAACGCTTTTAACGAACAGATGATCAAACTTGTTGATGAGATATGAACGCGACACCGGTGATTGGGTTCCGACACGGGGCCCATTTTTTTTTTTTTTGTTCTGCTTGTCACTGTAGGTCAATGGCTATGGCCTTGTGTTGCTGAGCGCGAGGTCGCAGGTTCGATCTCTGCCGCGGGGCGGCCGTGTTCCGATGGGTGTCGAAAACGTTAAAGAAATCCAAGGGGTAAAATTTACTGCATAGGCGTCCCCCAAAGGCGCATTTCATAGCCTACAGTGTAAAATAATTCAGACCCTCATTCTCTTTTAAAGGTGTGAATTGTTTCGCAGTGTGTACAGTGCAATTTTTTTGGGGGGGGGTGTTGGAATTAAACTCCCGTCCGCAACCTAACTTTTTTTTGTGTCTGTGTCCTATAGTTTCGGTTTCGGTAACCGAGGGGTGGGTGCGTGGTGACGTCACGACACGTCGGCACGCTCCGTTCCTGCAATCGCTGCCGATAAACCACACGTGAGCCTAGCTAGAAAAAAAAAGCGCGAAGCGATTACGAGAATATAACTATGAGATTAAGAAACATAGATGGGCTAGTTTGTTGCTGGCTTGATGGAACATGGTTATACCGGCGCGTTTTGAGGATGGAACACCGAAATAATGCAAGGTACGGCGACTGTCCTCTGTGCATTCTTTCTTTCTCCCGTCCTCAAAACGCACCGTTATAACTATATTGCATGATCGTGAGCAACGTACTTGAACCTTATAGACCGATGGCTACACGATGTCGGCAAATTTCACTTCGTGTTGACGTCACGACGGGACCCTATATCCTACCACGTTCGTTGTTTGTTGCGGGCAACTTTAGTGTCAAATGAAAATATTGACACGGGTACTCGTTTGTCTCTAACGTGTTATCGTTCATCACTTTCGTTTTGGCCGGCTAACAATAGTTAAAGGTTGTCGCTGAGCGCAGGACGCGCCTTCCTATATGTTCCTATATAGAATGTTGTCGCCGAACCTTGTTTAATCACGCGGCCTGCGCGACGCGAATGGTGTCGTACATTCTAGAATGTATACGCGAGTGCCAGCGATTACGCTGGAGTCTACACGAAGAGTCACGTGTATACACCGGTGCCACAAGGGCGCACTTTCGATCGAGCCCGCCGTATACGTCGAAATTCTCGACCGCGATTGGCTCCCTTGCGCAGATTGCGGTATGGAGCCAATCGCCCTGCGACACCTAGTGGTATGAGTACCCTGTAAAATAATTTACACCCTTAAGTGTGAGAAAGGGTGTAAAGGTGTTCACAACTAACACCCTTATAATGTGATTTATATAACTGACTCCCTAAGGGTGTCAGTTACAGACACAGTTACTCCCTTTTTACACCCTTGAGAGTGTAAATTATTTTACAGTGCTATAGCCGACGCGCTTGTCCCGTAGAATCATCTTTCGGCGACCGACGACTGTGCTCGCCTGCTTTCTCTGTGCGCTGCTTCCTTCGCATGGGGCACAAGTTAGACCAATAAGCCGCAGACTTTTCTGATGACGTTTTGGCAACGCTGCGAAATAAAATTGTGACGTAACGGAAGGTTGGCACGGTAACGTAAAAGGCTGCGTCGTCAGCCGTCGTTTCTACATGGCGTCTGGCTTGTCAAATTTAGGAAGGCGATGAGACTGACCCAATTGCAGTTCCGTAGCAGTTGTTTACTGACACTGTTCGATTTGTAACATTCCTTTTTAAGGCTAGGCTATACCTCAAGCCTGATCCTGTTTTTTTTTTTCCTACTCGAGCACATGGGAGACGCAGAAATCGTAGAAATGCTCTCATTTGACTATCACAACTGAACCAGTTTTATTGGATTGTTGCGTTTAATATATAAAGTTAAGTTCTAGCCAAAGTATGTGAAGCAGTATGATTGCCGAAAATTGGTGAGCTACAAAAGAAGTATTGAAGCGCGAAGCTTGCGGGTCCGTAGTTCGGCCCTAATCGTAGTTCTGTTTACTGAATCCATCAAAACATCTGAAGCGGACATATGTGACACGAGTTCCCAGCTATATACGTGAAGTTCTCGCAACGTTTACAGGTCTTTTCTTTTCCTTTTTTTTCAAAAGCCCAACTCCAAACGTACATCACTGGTATATTTCAGAGCGCTGTATAATGCATCAATTTGGCTCCTGTTAGATATGTCCATAGACTCAGTTAACATAACTGCTGCGTCGTTCCCTTTTTAATTTCGAGTTACACAATTGTAAGCTGGACGCTTCGTTTTCTTGTTTCTTTTTTTAGTGATCCGATTTCCGGAATGTTTGCTCACAATTCGTGGCTGAAGCAAACAGGTCTTCTCTTTAAGGTCGGTCGGTGGACCGAACCTTTTTTTCTTCTCTTAAACGCAACAAACGTCATCGAATTCATAGGAGTGGAGGCCGAACAAAACGATTACTCGGTTCCCGCGTAATTTACACTGGAGCTCGGCGCTCGCGAGTTATACAAAGCTCCGATCCTCCGACGTGTCCCATTCGCAGGTTTCATCTACACGGCAAATCCTCGAGGGCCTCGCTTATGTCGCCGTAAAACAACTTACACCCTCCGAAAACGAATAAGGGTGTAAATCGGTCTGTAACTCGCACCCTCACCCCCAGAACGGGTGAAAGGGTATGAGAGTTATAAATCGATTTACACTCTTATTCACTTTTGAAGGGTGCGAATTATTTCACTGCGTAAAACGAAGCGTCGGGTCTGCTTAAACTTTACGCTGCTGCCCACGTTCGCAAAGACCGCGCCTGCGCTATATATATAGGTCTCTCGTTTTAATACTACACCCACGTCGAGAGCGCCAGATGTCGGGGAGGAAAAGAGGGAGGAGGGAGTGAGGGAGGGGAGAGGGGGCGGAGAGGGTGTGTTGCGAATGCACGCCGCATGATTTAGGAGTGTATTATAGTACGCGAGCCCGTTCCTCCTCCTTTCGTGTAAGACACAGAACCCAATTTCCCTAAACCCGCCCCCGATGTGTCCTCCCCACCCCCCCTCCCCCACTGCTCTTGTGCTTTAATCAACCCTTAGGCGCGGGCTAGCTAGACGAAGACGAGCGCTTCCTCATCCGCATAAACGGGTTTCTTCCGGTTCTTATCTTTCTTCTTTTTGTCTTGTTTTGTACTTTTCTCGTGGCTGCTTTGTTTGGCCACCCCCGTAATGGTCGTGCATATATTATAGAGAGAGCGTCTCGGTAGTCGTCTCCCTTCCTAATTCGCTCCTCCCCTCTTTTTTTCTCTCTCTCTTTTTCAATCGTTGCAGAATTCGTAAAGAGGCGTGCTTTCACCTTGCGGTCGTCTACACTGCGAGACTGCACGAAGGTACGTATTAAATTTAGTACACATACGCGTCCTCGAACTTTCAATTATGGGGAAAAAAAGTTCACGTGAAAAAAGAAAGGCGCCATTGTTCGTACAGCGCTCCCTATATTTTAGTACTACTCGCGCTGCTCGCGCTATGAGAAACATTCCCGATCTGAATACGCGTTCTTTTTTTTTTTTTGCTCGGCCGGAAAGAGATTGCGTTCATCAGAACCGCCGTATTCCGCGCAAGCCTCCCTCTCTCTAGTTTTCTTCTTTAAAAAAAAAAATAGTTTCGTACAACTAACTTTGGGAGCCGTTCGGAGAAGATATTACCGAGCCTTGTGATAAAGAAATACGAGGCAGGCTGGTTTAGGTCGTCTTAGTCTAGCTTCCTTTCTGTTGACCAGCAATGCGATTTCAACAATTTAGTTCCTCTCCGGGGTCAAGTCGCTGTGAGGCGCGGATTTAGTACAAAATGAAAAAAATATATATACTTTTTCGAGTGTTCTTTGGAAGCACTGGTGCCCCAGTTTTTTACTCCAGCGTGAAAGGATAGCTAGGTGAGATGGGAAACTGCACTAGTGACAGTTAATACCGATGCATTTGCTTCGAGAAGCGGCGAAGAAGAAAAAAAAAAAAAGGACCGAATGAATGCGAATAAATAAATGAATCAGCGCACGACTTCCTTCATGTATCACCGAACGAAATGCTGAAGTGAACGACCGAACGAATTAAGTAATGCGGGGAATAACGGACGAGTGCACGAACGAATCGACGGATAAATTCCTGCATGCAAGATTGAATGAAACAATGAATACGCGGATGAACGATTTCCAGTGCATAGCAGAATGACGAATTCACACAGTATTGAATAAATTAAGTAAATCGCTTGCTTGCACGCATGATTGAATTCAGTTGTGAATGATTGAATGTGCGAATCTTTTCATCAGGGGAACGACGAGTGAACGCATGACTGAACCGATCCGCGCATTAAATTGCCCCATATATGAATTAATGAACGAACGAGTGAAGGCAATAACGAAGGAACGCGTGCTTGGAGGAATCATTATTGATTACGTCATTGAATGAACTGACGAATAAATTGCTGCATGCGTAAGGTACGTTTTTAAATGAAGTAATTAATGAATAAATGAATGAAGAAATGAATTGTGGATAGCAATAAAGGCAAGAAAAAGGAGAGCAAGCGGTAAAATGCCAAATAAACAACTGAAGCGAATGCTTCAGTTTCAATAATGAGCACGCAATATCACTCACAGCTCAGTATTAGTTATTTGCAACTGTCCCAGCTTTCGGTTGCGTTAGAAAATTGATGTGCGCTACGTAAATGGAGATAGCAATATCCTCAAATCCACGGCTTTAACCTCAAACCCATCTCTTTTTATGCCAGCTTCTTTATTTATTTTACCTTATATTCGTATAAGTTTTTGTTTTCATTCTCCTACGTCATTTACGCTTTTTTCAGCAGAGAATGAAGTTGACTCTGTGGCGCTTAGCTTTGAAAGCTCGTCGGCTTGTTTGACGTACTGGGATCTATGAAATTTACAATCACGATAAATTCATCGTGCAATAAGAAATAATATATGTAACTCTTCTTTCTTTTTCATCTTGAAAGATTGCTTGAGATGTACTGTTTTCGGCAGCTTAGCTTTCACGCGTGTCTTCGTGTTGAGAAAGCCTATAGCGTGTGTATGGGTTTTTTGCATAATCGCAAAATTTGCCGTCATAGAAGAGAGAGGATGTTTCTTTTTTTGATGTCTTTACCAGCAGTGACTGCTTGGCTGAAAGCAGTCAGACATGATGGATTAGTTGCTCGTTCGGGGAGAGAGTTAATTGAATTCGCTTCCTGTCAAAAAAGGAAATAGAAATGAAAATACAAACAGATGCCTCGTAGGGTCCTGTTCTTCGCAGGAATCTTTTTCTGGCTTGCATGTTTTGACGTGCTTTGCCATGGTAGCCTCCTTCCATAGGCCATGTTTTCCTCTGGTACAGAAACCAGACGTTGACTAGCAGAATATGTCGTGTACACGCGGACGGAGTTACTGGGATGATTGATCGATGCGGTTAGCGACCCAACGAACTAACAGCACCGTGACGGCGCTATACTTAACTTTGTACACACTTGACTGAGTAGACGACGGAACAGATGGAGCAGTCCATGTGGAGAAAAGGTCGCGACAGCAGGGCCTTTCTTCACCCAGACGTCGTAAGCTTTATTTCTTCATTTTCATTAATATTTTAGTGGGTTAGCATTATGAGTGTCAAACACACACACACACACACACACACACACACACACACACAAACACACACACACGCGTATATATATATATATATATATATATATATATATATATATATATATATATATATATATATATATATATATATATATATATATATATATATTCGTAGCATAAGGAGTCAACAAACAAAGACGCCAAGGACAACATAGGGCACATTGCTTGTCTTACTAAGTGAATTAAAGAAATTATAAATTAATGGAAATGAAAGGGGATAAAAAAACAACTTGCCCTAGAACTAACCCTGGGAGTGTTTTAGCCAGCGCCTGCACTCACAAACCTTGGCGGCGGATGTGGAACATCCTTTCTGCCGCAGGCGTCACGAGTACGTGGCCTTTTTGGGTGAAGGCAACTGTTGAATAAGCGCACACGTGCTACCCGAAGGCGTCAGGGTTGCCGGATTCGAGACCCTCGCTACATAACGAACGAGAAGAAAGGGGGGTTAAGCGAGGGGCCCGATATCTATGAATCATAGCATATGAGGCCAACAAACAGACGCCAAGGACAACACAGATGAAATTACTTGTACCTGCTGATTATATATATAATGTGTGTGTGTGTGTGTGTGTGTGAGAGAGAGAGAGAGAGAGAGAGAGAGAGAGAGAGAGAGACGTCGGTCTTCTCCTGATCACCGTCAGTCGCACTTCTCTCCTCGAAGAGGCAGGAAGTGTGATGTCTAGTGAACGTCTGAGCAACGCTTTGCAATGCGGTGAACGCGCTTTACAATCACGAATCCGGGACCTCGCAGAGGTGCGACGTGATGCGACCGCATTTTTCTCGCAATTACCGCTATAGATCGCCGCTATATTTTTTAAATTTTTATTTAGACGAAGGCGTTTTTTTTATTGTATAATGCTCGATATGGGTGGGCTAGAGGCCTGCAGTGTTGTCCGTGAGTTCAAGGAACGTTTCTTTTTTTTTTTTTTTTTTTGTAGCATCGTCTGCAATGGCATCCAGCCGCGATTATGGAGGCGTGTCACGGAAGTGGAGATCGGCTTGCCGAAAGGCGCCGGGTGTGTTCAGCTCGTAAGGCTGGACAAGTCCCACACAATAAATGACGTTTAATCGCTCGCGTCACACGTAGGACAGGCTTCATCCATCGCAAACTGTGTGTTGTTGGTCGCAGCCGAACGAATATGCGAAAGAGCTAGAAAACAAGAGTTTCAGTTTTGTCTGTACGCGTGTCGAGCCTTCGTGGATTACCCTTTTTTTTTTTTTTACGGGAAAAAAACGTCGACGCGAGTATAGCCGCGTTTCTGGCGCCATCTCGCCGAACCAGACTGAACACCGCAGAGCCGCAACTACCGCGACCAACCGTGGTATACACGTAGCCGCTGGCGTGAAGATTGGGCACCGACGGAGTCGTTAACGTACGGTACAGTTTCTCTTTCTTTCTTTTTTTCCTTCGCCGAGAAGACCCAAGGACACACGAAAACGTGTCGGGCGCGTCGTGGTTGGACAGGGCGTCGGAAGGTGTTGCTGCGAGCGCTTCCACTGCAAGCCGTCCACGGCTTCGGTAACGTGGTAATCCGTAATCCGCCCATGTATACGGCCCGGCTGATACGTTCCGCTCTATCGTGAGACCTCGTGCATTAAGCGCAGTTCTGTCTGTCACAATGATTAATTTTCCCCTAAAACAGCACGTAAAATGCTGTGTTGGCTTTACTATTGCGCAAAAGCACGTTCTGTTTAACTATGACAACTTGTTATTGCACGTACAAGTATATGAAACGTAAGAAGTATCAGCGGGCCGCTGAAGTTGGAGAACAGACGACAAGATTCGCGCTCGCTTTGGAACAGTTTGTCGTCTGTTCACGCTTTTCTTCGCTTGGTTATGTGTTGCAGGTGAGTAAAAACTTCACTGGAAGATGTAATATGCATGAAGGGAAACATTTTGCGAAGATTTTACTTTAAGAACGTCTTATTTGTGTAGCCATATCCACGTTTTAGACGAAGCCTCTTACAACACCGGCCAACACGAGCCTCGCAGGCACACATACCGTCATTCCCATGACGGCACGGCGCCCCTTAGTAAACTCCTCACAGACGGTGGAGCCAGATTTCCCTCTAGGTGTTGTAGGGAGGAACTCTATGGCGGACGACCCCGCTTTATTTCTCTCGTATAAAGCTCTAAAAAATAAAAAAAGAAATCAAACGCGCCCGGCTCGATTTCAGGCGCGCGAGCGTTTGTTCAGGAGGCATTCCACGCGTGTGCCTCTGCATCAGATCTGAGTCAGCTGGCCGTCGATACCCTCGTATCGCCAAAAAACACGTGGATGGAGGGGGTGGCTGTACAAACGCAGCAGCGACTTCCAGCCGCTGTTCACCTGCCCCGAGAGAATTAATGCGCACCGGGCTCGGGCGAGTCGGCATCAGCGTGTGCGGTATAATATAGTACCGCACACGTATCGGCTGTCTCCCGTGTCAAGGTCGGTGTGCTTATTCCTCTCCGTACAGGCCGGAAATTTTGTCTCCCTTGTTAGCTAAGCCCGCGTTGTAGTTGCCTCTTCCCCTCCACCTCAAACACGCGCGCACGCAAGCACACGACACCAGGGAAGGGGGAGGGAAGGGGGAGGCTATTCCGTGTGTGGACAGTGGCTGAAACGGACAGTCCACTTAGTGGACGCTTGCGGAACACCCCCCCCCCCCCGCCCGCCCTCAGTTATAGAGGTATTGACATTGATTTTTAAGTCCCTTTCGACATATGTGCCTACACTACGCAGTATTCTCGCTAAGCAACGTTCGTACTAATACGCTTCTAGAATTAATTTGCACAATGACGCCAGTTTGGAGATGTGCGACGTCAAAATGGCCGTAAAAATGCACTGTTGTTCTACTTACCTTTTTCTTTTTTTCAACAAAGCGCTCTGTTATGCATTGAAGTGCAAAATTAACTGGAACGCCGATGTACATTTCGTCCCACGCTTTGATAACACCTCGAAACTGGTCTAATCCTGCAAATCCACTTCAAGTGCTTACGTGTTGTAAACTCACCGGCTGCGATCCGTAAAGTGCAATACGTACCGTAAAGTAATTGACTTAGAAGTCAATTTGTGAGTATTTGTTAATCGGTCGAATGCGTGTTTCGATTTCTCGTGCTAGCGATGTCCGTGCCTCTGCTAATAATGCAGCTCAAGTGCAAGAGTTATGCTATCTGCCACGGGCGATTTTTAAGAATTCCTTAGAACTTCAAAAAAAAAAAAAAATGATCACCCTATATGACGACTGTACGGGGACATCCGTTCGTCAAGTGGGGCCGGACGAACGGATGTCCGTCTGGCCCACGTGACTGACATATCCGTTTTCGGGTGCGTGCGAAAGGTGAATAAAGAATCCGAGCTTAATTCCTCAGCTGTTACTCAAGCGCGACGTCAAGAGCTCGCAAGAGCGGCCGCCGTCGGACAGAACGAAGATGGGACGACTCCATTCAGACAACCGTTACGAAAGGGAAGTGTTTGTTGTGCAATGTTGGGTAACGCCGTAATCAGTTGTCCTATCTTCGTACGCGTCCACGTACCACGGTAACTCTCCTGACTCGTAACGCATCCTCAGTTGCGTGCAATTAACTTGTCTGAGCTTACGCAATAAACGCTCACGCAAGCTATAGGCGTCTAGCGCGCATAACACTGTGTCCAATTTACACGCGTCAGGAGTTTCCGATGACGAACTGGTCGGTCGTTTATGCAGCACCAACACCACCGACGTCGTGTTTCTTATAAAACGGCTAAAGAAAATGGAGCCGCGGACAAAAAAAGAGAAGTTAAGTTTGTTTTGGTAATCGACATGGAGCTTCTCACTATATTACCTACAGAGGGAAATCTGGCGCTGCTGCACTGTGGTATGCTTGGGCAATGCCGGTATATTGTGACTTCTGATTGGCATCGTTCTCTGAGAGCCAGACAAGCACCGTTCCGTCTGTCACAAAGATTAATTTTCTACTAAAGTAGCACGTAAAAAGCTGTGTTAGCTTTATTATTACACAAAAGCGTGTTTTATTTAACTATGAGATCTTGTTACTGCACGTACAAATATATGAAACGTAAAAAGTATCAGCTGGCCGCTAAAGTTGGAGGACAGACGACAAGAATCGTGCTCGCTTTGGAACAGTTTGCCGTCTGTTCTCGCTCTTCTTCGCTTGGTTATGCATTGTAGGTCAGTAAACTTCATTTGAAGATGTAATATGGGTGATTGAAAACCCATTATGACGATTTTACTTTAAGAACGCGGTATTTCTATAGCCATATCCACGTTTTAGACGAAGCCTCTTACAACAACATCCAACACGAGTCTCGCAGACGCACATACCTTCATTCCCACGATGGCACAGCGCCCCTTGTGAAGCTCCCATAGACGGTGGCGCCAGAATTCCCTCCAGTTGTTATAGTGAGAAACTCTACGGTAATCAAAAAAAAAGAAAGAAATAAACCCGCTAGCGCACAGTGTGCGTTATGCAGACGGACGAGCTCCGGAGGTTCGAACCCTTAATAGTTCGGATAACTCGACCTGTAAGACAGGTACGTCAGCAGCCTCACCCAAATGCATGCATGACGCATTACACGCTGCATATAGCCCGCGATATACAGCCGTCCTGTATATAGCACACGTAAGAACAGCTGCCTTGTCGCGCGCGACGGAAGCTTGCCCCGCGTTTCGAATTGTTCGGGCGTTGCACTTGGCAGAGCGTCTCGGCGGGATCGCGTTTAGGGAGCTTCGGAAACGCGAAACCCGCATTTAGCGCAGGGCTGTCGACCCGGCGTGTGATACCGAGAAGTCTCGGGCCCCTCCGCATTGTCGCCGACGTATATATATTTCTCGGATACACGCTGGGCCCCCCATTTGCTTGCTCGCTTCTTCTAAAACGAGACAGCGTTCGCATCACCGTTTGCTGAATGCGGTAACGCTGGTGACGTATACTGTAGCGTCAGCGCTCGTGGTGACATCTCGCGACGCTTTGTTCAAACACGACGCGCTATAAAAAAAGGCAAAAGTGTTGCAGGAGTGCGGTTCTCAGTGGAAGAAAAATATAAGGGGGGGGGGGAGGCGATGGTGGCCGTTACCACCATCTTACAGCTGTAGCTCGTTGCCGACGCCTTCAGGTGTTACAAAGCATAGTTATAGGTAAAACAGTTACGTGCAGCCTAGTTGAATGGATCGTAGCATGGTGGCGCCTCCAGCGCTGTGTAGCTGGAAACTGTAGCGTGGAAACTGTGTCAAATAACAATGAACAAAATTAGAAAAACAAACTTGTTAGTTCGAACTGCAATGCAATATACTGTTCGAATGCACACCAGCAGCACGTTACAGACCGGGGCGTTGTAAGCGACCGTTTGCCAGTGACCAATTCTCGCGCGAAGCGTGGGAAAATAGCGCAGCAACCATTGGGCATGTTTTGATGATATGTCGCAATGTCCATCAAGAGATTGTAAATGGTGAGCGTAGTTACCGTTCCTGTTGTCTTTTGTTAGACATAGTAAGAGAAAATCTTGATGAATATGGCGCTGGAGTATGGTAACAAAGACGGGCTGGAGTATTGCATGGCGGCGTAGGGGCAGTGAACGCCCGTTATTGATGAGGGACCGCAGAAGTCCGCCAATTTCGTCTGCAGCCATTGTCGGGCACACGCAGCCTTCGCCCTCGCCCCCTTTTCTTTCCCTCTTTCCATTCCCCCTTACCCTCAGCGTAGGGCAGCAAATCGGACGCGCCCGTCTGCACGACTGACCTGCCTGCTTTTCCTATCCTTGCTTTCTCTATATATACGCGTATACGTTGCCACTTGGACGAGCACGTAAAGCAAAGCGGTCTACGAGAAGTCTAGAGAGACTGATGTACAGACTGTGTAAATTCGTTTTGCTGTTGTTGCTGCTGCTGCTGTAAGAAAGGCACCCGGAGAGAGAGAGAGAGAGGGGGGGGGGGCAATTGAAGACTCGATGTCATGGTCACCCGCGGTGACGTGGCGCACGGCCAAGGCCGGCTGACTCATTCTCGCAAATGAGTTCGTTAAGCGCATTAAAAGGGCGCGCATAGCAACATTGCGGGAGGAGCCATTGGGCTGGTTATGCTTGGGGCACGTGGTCTGCTTGCCTCAATTAAGAAGCTGGCAATCACAAAGAACAAAAAAAAAAAAACAAGGGGGTAGAAAATAGCGCACCAGTCTGAGGGCTTCGCAGGATGCTCGTCTCATGGAGTGTTTGAGGTCAGGGCTGAGGGTTCGAATAACCTCTTCTATGAGACCGACAAGCCAGCGTATACGTCGCAAAGTAATTTACACCATTAAAAGTAAAGTATGTATATATAAATCGGTGCATAACGCATGCAATCACGTCCTTTCTGGATGTAAGGGCGTGAGTTGTGATCGATGTGCACCCTTATTCACTTTCGAGGGTGTAAACTATGTTACAGTGTACGCCTTTCTGCGTTCCAGTATACGCCTACGCGCGATACAGCAGACTTCTTCGGAATGCGAAAACTCTGTAATAGAAAGTTTTAGAAATACCATTCGCAAGTGGCTTGTAGCGTACCGAAAAGTATAGCGTCGGCCACACGGCGCACGCCCAGCACGGAGCCAAAATTTTGCATCATCATCATCATCATCATCATCATCATCATCATCATCATCATCATCATCATCATCATCATCCTGGTTGCATATGTACTCCTTTTGCGTTCTTTAGTGCTTCTGTGCTGTGTGGGGACGGTATACGGCGACAGTATTTGACTTGTGATTGTATGTCTGTGCTCCTTTCTTTCTTCATCTCTATTTGCTATCACTTTACCTCCCTCTCACCTCTCTCCCCAGCGTAGGGTAGCAAACCGGATCTACCCATCTGGTTAACCTCCCTGCCTTCCTCTCTCTCTCTCTCTTTATGTACGTATGTACGGCCGGCCGGTAGCTTGCCCAAACTTTCCGTGCCCCGTTTCTGAAACTGTCTATTAAAACTCGAAATCAGCGGACGTACGACGCCCGTCGACGTATATGTAAGGAACTGAACCACGGGCCGTCAGGAGATTCGGCGGTCGCGTAGCCTTCGCGCTCGTGCACGCTTTTAGAAGTTGTCCTCTTAATTGCACTCGCATGGATCGTCGAGTCGCGTGCTCCACGTCATTCGCTTCCGCTCTGCCCTGCCTTCATTTTCGTTTATTATTATGATTATTATTATTTCTGCACTCTCTCTTCTCTCCGGTGAGTCCTTTGTGGTATTCGGTCCCGCGTTTCCTTTCTTTCTCTTTTCGTTTCTCTTTTGTCTGGAGGCCACGAAGGTCGCGTTGTAATCGTTGCTCTTCGTGTACACTGAATGACGCACAAGGTCGCGCTGTGGGAGCGCCCGACAAAAGGGAGACGCCGTCGTCTCTCGCCCAACGACGTGGCCGCGGCCGTAAAATGCCCACCGAGCTTTCTACTAGCGTCACCAGAGGAAACTACGGCGCTGCGATCGTTCTGCTATAGCATGGGAACGATGGTTTGTGTAGACGGATTTGTCTGAGTCTCGTGCCTTGTGGCTTCGGGCGTCATTGTGACGTAATTTATTACGCTTTATTCTTCGAAATTTCCTAGCAGTGATATTTTTTTTTTTAAGACACGACGGGGTGTCTAAAGTCTCTCCCCACGTGCATAATCGTTGCGGATCGTGGAATCTTTAGCGCGATATATCTTTGTCGAAAGTGATCAATTTACAAAGTGGCAAAGCCGTACGTTCAAGCCAAAAAGGCGGAAGATTATAGTCCAATGCTATCTTTACTGCCCGTCATTCCCACACGTGGTGGCTGAACCGCCATACTTGCAGCTCCCATAGACGCCAGCGCCAGAGATCTCTCCAGCGTGGTTCGTGGGGATTCCCATGGCAACGCCTCCTAGCGAAGAATTCGGCTCTCTGGTAGTGCGATTGCAAAGAGAAAGGATGGAGAAACATTGAATTATTCATACGCTTATGATTCTACGCAGCTTTAATTTTTTTGTTTCATCGAATCGGCTAAAGGTAATGTTAAAGCAGTGGTGATTTTAAAGCGAAAGCTTTACTGGCTGCGAACTTGCGATTTCGCCGTGGCGGTGCTGCGAGGAGGCACATGACGTCACAACGCACGCCTCGCCGTGGATATTTCTCTCTCTTTCGCTCCCTAGTCACTACTGCGGATGCGCCACTAGTAGCACCGAGCCACAGCCCCCGAGCCACTGCGCAGCTCCGCGCCTTTCCGCCGCCGCCGTTTGGTATGACGTCGCACCGCGTTCCTCGTCGTTGCGCTCGCCTCCGCTTGCTTCGCCATGCTGCGTCGCATGCCTGATAACATGTCGGGGGATTGAAAAGGAGAGCTCGTGTGCGCCGCAACCACAGTTGAGGCGGCAGTATGGACGGCGACAATTCTGATAAGCAGTAGGAGGCCTGGAATGGACATTGGAACGAGATCAAATGGAAACGAATCGCGCAGGAAACACACGAACAGCGCGCCGAACGACTGGCCACACGCGGCAACATAGCTAGACAACCAGACTAACCTGGACTTGCAATCAATATTAACCAAGGCTAACCATGCTATGCCTTAGCTTTCGCTACGTATATCCTGGCATAGCCGAGCTAAGCTACTGCCAATTTTTTTTTTGTAGGGGAGTGTTTGGATCGCACCGCTGGTACGATCTGTTGGGAACTCGGCGCTGACGCCCGTGGTTGTACCTGGGTCGCAAGCCCCAAGGGTAGCGTTGGCCTGGCGGCCTGGGGTACAACTGGAAGCATCCGAAGGTCCCGGCAAAGCATGAGTCGACTGGTAACAACGAAACAACTTGTTTATTTTAACATCGCAAAGAGTTGGCGGTCAGGTTTGACCGAAGTAGAGAGACGGGAGAGCACTTCACTCAACAGAAGAAATCGGAGCCCTCCTTTTGGCGTCCGGGGGCAGCTGTTTTTATACTCTCGCAGTTGAGGGCAAGAAGGAACCCCTCAAAAGACGAGCACGTGAATGTACAATGGGCTAATGGTGACGCACACTGTCGTAGCGCTGCCGTAGCACCATGTCGAGCACGATCTCGTAGCACCCTGTCGTAGCGCTGCCGTAGCACCATGTCGAGCACGATCTCGTAGCACCCTGTCGTAGCGCTGCCGGTCGGGCACAATGACTGTAATGAGAGGATGATCCCTGCTTTCGCATCGCCTGGTTCGGGCACAATGACTGGAATGAGAGGGTGATCCTTTGCGGTCGCATCGCCGCAGTCGCGCCTGGAAACACCTGCCGATGAGCGTTGCGGCGACGACGATCGGGCCAAAATGTCTGCCGCCCCGCCGCAGTCGCGCCGGCAAAACCACGTGTCGCAGGCGAAACGCAACAGACCGCCCCGCCGGGGGAAGGAGATCCCGATGGACAGGGGACTGCATCCGCTGTCCGGAGGGATGTCGCTCGATGATGCTCATAACCGAAGTCGGGCGTCCCTCGACGTTTCTTGAGCGCAGCGCACAGAGAAGGCCTCGTTCTCTCGTTCAGGTTCGCACGGGACACTGCAAAGTGACTTCGGGAGAGTTCACATTTTTGTTCTCGTTCCCGGCAAGCGTTAGAACTACGCTGAAACTCAACCGCTCAGTCAGCAAGCACGGCACAACCCTCACTAAGCCCTGCCAGGCTCTTTCCCCTTTTTATACCCCTGCCTATTTCCTTACAGTAGTCTAGCATCACTCAGAACGCGTCCACAAATTGAAAAATTGCACTAGAAAGCATATCATCACTTTGAAACACTAAACAAAAGCAATATGTTAAAAAAAATCCTGCCTCAGGAAGAAAAACATCAGTAACCAACAATTTTGAGGCTGATTCCCACGTTAGGGGCTTCGACTTAAGCCATCGGCGTTACCGTTGAGACTCCCCTTTTTGTAACGCACCTCAAAGGAATATTGTTGTAAAGCGAGGCTCCAGCGCAGGAGGCGGCCATTTTTGGGAGAGATGGTCTGCAGCCATTGGAGAGGGCAGTGATCCGTCTCAATGATAAACCTCGAGCCGGCTAGATAGCATGACAATTTCTGAACGGCCCACACGAGACATGCACACTCTTTCTCGGTGGCGCTATACGCCTGCTCACGACTGGTCAGCTTACGACTAGCATACAGGACGGGGTGTTCTACTTCTCCATTTTCCCGTTGGCACAGTACAACGCCCATGCCTCGCTCACTAGCATCGCATTGAACAACGAACCCTTTTGTATAGTCTGGCGATCGTAGCACAGGCTGGCTTGTTAGGGCACTCTTTAGGGCGCTAAAAGCTCTTTCCTTTGTCTCGTCCCAGACGACTGTTTGAGGCTCTGTTTTTCTTAGAGCATCCGTCAGGGGAGCCGCGATATCAGAGTACCTAGGGATGTACCTCTGATAGTAGCCGGCGACACCCAAGAACGACCGAATATCGGTCTTGGTGCGCGGTTGCGGAAAGTCTCGCACAGCGGCCACTTTTATTTCAGAGGGGCGGCGACGACCCTGACCAATCACGTGACCGAGGTAGACAACCTCGGCCTGTGCTAACTGGCACTTAGGAGCCTTGACTGTCAAGCCCGCTTCGCGCAGGCGGGTTAGCACTGCCCGCAAGTGTGCCATATGCTCAGACCAGGATGCGGAGAATATCGCTACGTCGTCTAGATACGGTAAAGCGAATTCTTGCTGTCCCCGCAACACTTTATCCATGAGACTTGAAAAACAGTATGGCGCGTTCTTCAAACCAAAACACAACACTTTAGGACGGAATGTTCCCATTGGTGAAATGAACGCCGCATACCTACTAGCCTCTTCTGTAAGTGGAACCTGCCAATAACCCCTGACAAGATCTAGGGTGGAAATAAACTGAGCGCTACTAACTTTCTCAAGGCGCTCCTCGATGTTAGGGATCGGATAAATTTGATCCTTAGTGATGGAATTAAGCCTGCGGTAGTCGACGCAAGGACGAGGTTCCTTGCCCGGTACCTCAACTAAAATCAAAGGGGAGGTATAATCACTCTCACCTGCCTCAATAACACCGAGCTGTAGCATTTTCTTTACCTCAGCCTCCATAATATCGCTCTGGCGGGGTGACACCCGATACGCCTTGGATCGTACTGGCTCTGTGGAGGTAAGTTCTATATCATGAGTAAGTACAGAAGTCCTACCAGGCCTCTCAGAGAACAGACCTTGAAACTCTTGTAATAGCTGGTGTAGTTCGGTTTTCTGCTCGGGCGACAGCGGTGCTTTACTGATAAGGTCACTAATGACTTGACCGGTGTCTTCCCTGTTCGTCACTGAGCCTAGTCCCGGAAGCTCGACCGGAAGCTCTTCAGGAACGTTTACCATCATGCACACCACTGCTTCCCTTTGTCTATAAGGTTTGAGCAGATTACAGTGGTAAACTTGCTGTGCTTTCCGCTTTCCTGGCAGACTTACCACGTAGTTAACGTCCGACAGTTTCTGAACAATTCGTGCTGGGCCCTCCCATTGCACGTCTAGTTTGTTGTTTAGCGATGTGCGCAATATCATGACCTCATTGCCCACCTCAGAACGACGGGCCCTGGCTGTCCGATCATAATAAACCTTGGCCCTCTGCTGGGCCTTTGTCATTGCTTCACCTGACAACTCCTGTGCCCTTCTTAAGCGTTCGAGGAGCTTAAGCACGTACTCCACCACGACTGGGTCGTCGCCCCTACCTTCCCACGATTCTCGAAGCATGCGAAGCGGAGATCGAAGCGAGCGACCGTACACCAGTTCAGCTGGCGAAAACCCCGTAGCCGCATGCGGCGCGGTCCTTAAAGCAAACATCACCCCAGGCAGACACAGCTCCCAGTCAGTTCGATGTTCAAAACACAACGCTCTCAACACGCGCTTCATGACGGAGTGGAGCTTCTCAACGGAATTCGACTGTGGGTGGTACACTGAGCTGTGTAACAGCTTTACCCCACACCTTTCGAGAAAAGTTGTCGTCAAAGCGCTAGTAAACACTGTGCCCTGATCTGATTGGATTTCCGCAGGGAAACCAACTCGGGCAAATATGGACAGTAGTGCATTAACTATCTCAACTGAGCTGAGTTCTTTAAGCGGCACTGCTTCAGGGAACTTTGTCGCTGGGCAGATCAAAGTCAAAATGTGTCTGTACCCCGTGGCTGTTACCGGCAGAGGTCCCACAGTATCAATAACGAGCCGTCTAAAAGGCTCCGTAATGATAGGTACCAATTTTAACGGCGCCCTCGATTTGTCCCCTGGTTTGCCCACCCGCTGACAAGTGTCACATGTCCTCACGAAATGGTCTGCGTCCCGAAAACACCCTGGCCAATAGTACTCTTGCAAGAGACGGTCCTTAGTTTTCTTAACTCCAAGGTGTCCGGACCACGAACCCCCGTGTGACAAGCGCAACAGATCCTGACGATAGCATTGAGGCACGATCAGCTGATCGAACTCCACTCCTCTGCGGTCTAGATACTTCCGGTACAGGACTCCACCTCTTTCCACAAAACGCGCAGTTTTCCTGGCGATACCTTCTTTGACATTGCAGCGCACGTTTTCCAGGCTGCCATCCTTTTTTTGCTCGGCTATCAAAGCCGTCCGGCTGACTTTTAGCAACCTATCAAGTCCGTCTGACGTAGGCGCGATGAGCAAATCAGTAGATAGCTCTTCTAACTTTCCCGTGTCGGGCGTTTCCTCTCCAGTATCTGGCGCCTTTAACGTTACAGACTCAAGTTTATTCAGTTCGGGCGTGCTCTGAATATCAGCTTGCTGCGCCCCTGACCCTTTTTCGTTGTTTGATAACGTCGGCCCCGCAACTACCGCATTTGCAGCGAGCTCCCGAACCTTCGATCTGGTTAAGGCCTGAACACTAGCTTCACCAAACAAAAGCCCCTTCTCGTGCAGGAGGTGATCGGACCTGTTTGAAAATAGGTACGGGTACTGGGGTGGCAGCATAGATGACACTGCCGCCTCCGTCTCAAGCGCTCCGAAAGGTCCTTCAATAAGCACTTTTGCTACCGGCAGACACACGCTATGAGCTTCCACGGCTTGCTTGATCCATGCGCACTCGCCCGTGAACATATGGGGTTCTACGTAAGACGGGTGAACTACATCCATCGTAGCTGCGGAATCGCGAAGCACTCGGCACTCTTTCCCGTTCACGAGGAGGTCTCGCATGTAAGGCTCGAGAAGCTTCATGTTCTCGTCAGTGCTGCCTAATGAAAAAAACACAACTTTTGGTGTTGTTTCCGGACACTGCGCCGAAAAGTGACCCGGCTTCTGGCACGTATAACAAACGCGCGCTCGCCTCATCTCGAACCGCTTTCTGCGTTTGGCTGCCGCCGTCTCTTTACGTTTGGTCGGACTGCTTTCACTCGCATCCTCACTACGCGTGTCCCCCTTTAATCTCATGGGTGTGAACTTCGGCCTCTCAAACTTCGAGCCAAATTCACCCTTTTGACCGTCCTTAGCTCCGCGAGCCCGACGCGTCACAAACTCCTCGGCTAGCTCAGCGGCTTTAGCCACCGTACAAACGTCTGGCCTATCCAAGACCCAGTATCGCACGTTCTCCGGTAACCGACTATAAAACTGTTCTAGCCCGAAGCACTGCAGAACTTTATCGTGGTCACCAAACGCTTTCTCTTCTTTGAGCCACTCCTGCATGTTCGACATAAGCCTATACGCAAACTCTGTATATGACTCACTTCTGCCTTTCTCATTTTCCCGAAACTTCCGACGGAACGCCTCCGCAGACAGCCGGTACTTTTTTAGCAGACTCGATTTTACTTTGTCGAAATCCTCTGCTTCCTCTTATCCAAGCGAGCGACTACGTCGGCCGCCTCGCCGGGTAACAAAGTGAGCAAGCGCTGTGGCCACGTTTCCCGAGAGAACCCCTGCTTCTCGCACGTCCGCTCAAAGTTAACCAGGAACAAACCAATGTCCTCTCCAAGCTTAAACGGCCGCATCAGGTCAGTCATTTTGAACAATACGCGTTCTCCTGCACCGTGTGCCTGACTTCCATTACGAGCGCGTTCCATTTCTACCTCAAGACGCTTCATTTCCAAAGCGTGTTGACGGTCACGCTCTTGTTGCTCTCGCTCTTTCTGTTCTTTACGTTCACGCTCTTCTTTTTCTTTTGCAGTCTCCCTCTCTTCAATGGTCTCAAGGCATTCCGACAGCTCGTCATCCTCAGCCTCTAACTCAAGAATAGCCTTTAGCAGTTCTGGTTTTCTGAGTTTGTCTGAGACATCCAGACCCAACTCTCTTGCAAGCTCCAACAATTTCGGTTTGCGCAACGACTTCAAATCCATGGCTGCTCTGAATGCTGCTTTCTCTACTGCTTACTATTGTCTTGCCGCAAACTAACCCGGCAGCAACGACAACCACAATTACCAGCTCTGTTTCTGACACTAACAAAAAGCCTGGCAAAGCTCAGAAGAAGAAAGTCCCGCACTCACCAAACCTCGCAGGCAGGAATTCCGCGCAGTCGTTCCGCTGCAGGCAACCAGTCGTCACACAGGGCTCGTTGCACTGCTCCCGGATCGTCGTTGAGCTGCTCAGCATACAGTCAACTGCATCTCTTCGCTGCTGGCCTCCGTTGTCGCGATCTCACCGCTGGCAGACAGTTGTTTGAAGTCGGAGGCGATCTCACCGCTGCCAACCAGATGTTTGGATCGCACCGCTGGTACGATCTGTTGGGAACTCGGCGCTGACGCCCGTGGTTGTACCTGGGTCGCAAGCCCCAAGGGTAGCGTTGGCCTGGCGGCCTGGGGTACAACTGGAAGCATCCGAAGGTCCCGGCAAAGCATGAGTCGACTGGTAACAACGAAACAACTTGTTTATTTTAACATCGCAAAGAGTTGGCGGTCAGGTTTGACCGAAGTAGAGAGACGGGAGAGCACTTCACTCAACAGAAGAAATCGGAGCCCTCCTTTTGGCGTCCGGGGGCAGCTGTTTTTATACTCTCGCAGTTGAGGGCAAGAAGGAACCCCTCAAAAGACGAGCACGTGAATGTACAATGGGCTAATGGTGACGCACACTGTCGTAGCGCTGCCGTAGCACCATGTCGAGCACGATCTCGTAGCACCCTGTCGTAGCGCTGCCGTAGCACCATGTCGAGCACGATCTCGTAGCACCCTGTCGTAGCGCTGCCGGTCGGGCACAATGACTGTAATGAGAGGATGATCCCTGCTTTCGCATCGCCTGGTTCGGGCACAATGACTGGAATGAGAGGGTGATCCTTTGCGGTCGCATCGCCGCAGTCGCGCCTGGAAACACCTGCCGATGAGCGTTGCGGCGACGACGATCGGGCCAAAATGTCTGCCGCCCCGCCGCAGTCGCGCCGGCAAAACCACGTGTCGCAGGCGAAACGCAACAGGAGGTGAGCCAGGGACGAGGAGCGGGAGGTAAGTAGGAAGGAGGCTTTGAAGGCCGCTTACCAACGCAGAAATTTGAGGGGGGTTACGTGCTTGGTGTGGCAACCCCTCTGACTGCGCCACTGTTAAAATGACTACCGCGAGCAACTCTAAATCAGTTGATACCGTCAAAGTGTTTCGTGAACACTAATTATCAGTTACCTGTCTGACAAGCAGTAAAATTACTAGTGAAGAAAATGGCGTCAAAACTTTCCTTTCTACATCGGCACCCGACCCGCCTAATCTAGCTGGCTTTGGTGTTAGGCTGCTGAGCTCGAAGGTGCGGGTTCGATCGCTGTCGCGGCGGCCTCATTCGGATGGCGCCGGCATGCAGAAACGCTCACGCAAACGTCAGTGTGACGTCGCGAATATGAATTCAGCCGCCCCTCCCTGTCGTATTTAGGCCGTTTTTAGCGCGAGCAGTGTTCTCCAAACTTGCTTGATCGAGTCCTTTCTTTCCCTGTATTCGTTTTTTAAATTTTAGTTTGCAATGGTGGTCTTTCTCTAACGATAAACAATTAACCAAATAAATACTGTCAGAAATCCATGACGTCACGACGAGAGGGTGAGGAGGCTTGAGGGTAAAAGCACGACTCGGCTTCTTCCGTTTTATGCCTCTTCTTTCTGGCTTGCTAACTCTGCTCTTCTGGTAAAAAGTGGCCGTATTGCTATTGAAGAACCGCTGTTTAATAATGTAGCTTATTATTCTTGTTTAGTCTGCCCTTTAGGTTACGCGTGTAATTTGCAGACCTGATAGCCAAGCCACAATGCCATCCACAGTGCCATCCACCATGATAGCCACCCGATTGTTTGGTACCAGTCAGCCCCTTGACACTCCCTCCCCCTCTATACCTAGCAGGGATTTTAGTTTATTTGGCAAACATGTTGCCTCCCAGCTAAATATTTGTACTCTCGGCTAGAAAGGAACATAACTGCGACGGAAATTTTTGCTCGAGAACTAGAACAGTGCTGCAATGGACTGAAATACAAAATACAATTGCTGTCGCTTCTGGGGGCTCTTTGCTACTGCATTTTCACAAACTTAACTTCGTCGTGCATCTTTGGGCGCTTTTTTTCAACAACGTGATGCGCGTGATAACGTGCTTAGTTACTGAGCTGCCTGGGGGCATGTCAGCTCCCATGTGTCGTGCTTTCCCTGGCACATCGACTACGCACGTCGAATTTCCTTTGCGAGTGTCTTCTTCGCTTCCGCTGTTTCGAACACTCGTGACCCCTCCTCGTTGTCCCGGTCGCGTCATTCGGCGTTTCGTCGCCTCCTCCTCCCCCCACCCCCCCCCCCACCACCTTCCAGCTTTCTTACATATACCGTTCCATCTCGGTTGGCCGTTTCCGCTTTCAGCGCCCCCTCGGGCTCACCTCTCCACGGGAGACGGGAGCTCCAACTCTAGCGCCTACAGAAACATGCACAGCCCGCCCGCACCTACACACCCCCGCCTCCCCCACTCACGCCACCTCCTCCTCTTCTCCTCCTCCTTTGTCTGGCGGCCGTCTTTTCGGTCCACCGACCGCGCGCTGCTGTTTACGACGGCTCGCGCAGGCGCTCGACCGGCAGCTACAGGGAGGAGGGGGTCGTTGTCTCTTCGCACGAGCTCGCGTGTTGTTTGTTGTGTGGCCCGTGCTCGGGCATGCCGGGTCGTCGCCGACGGCGGCCTTGTTAGCGTGAGCCTATTTTCGTGCGCCCCCGGGATCGGGTGACGACGAATAAACGTCGCGGCTTGCGGCTCCGATCGCGACGACAGCGTCGGACAAACGACAGGACGCAACACCCCCCCCCCCCCCCCATCCCCCACTACACACACGCACACTTGTCACGCTGACTTTCTCTCCGACTGGTCCGCGGTGTTTCGGTCTGACCCACCACGCAAAGCGTGGTTAGTGAGTGAGTGAGTGAGTGAAACAACTTTATCCGGTTCACAATAGACGCGAGCGAACTCGACGTCACCTAGCTCTATAGGGCCACTCGGGGACCATCAGATCCAACCTGACGGCCCTCTTCGCGGGCCCTGTGGACTGTTGTTACTTCTTTTGTGAAAGGATCCACACCGCTTTGTCATGACGGCGAGAGCTGGTGGATTCCATTTCCGCCGCCCTGTTTTTAACTTCGGCAGGTGTCCCCCGAGCGATGCAGCGTGAAGCCGAGAAAGCGTGAAACTTATTTCGACACGTTGTCACATTCGCGGAACTCTGCGACTCCCGATGAGCGCGCCGGTTTTGAGAAATTGTACCCATAGTAGAGTGTACTATGCTACCTATACTACGGCCACAGCGAGTTCTCTCCAAACGCGACCCTTAATTCCTCTGCTCGGACGGACAAACGTACTGCCGAAGTGTGTACGCCTTTATGAACGCCGTGGGCGGGGCTAAATCTATCTCCGATTGCGTCACGCCTGACGCGATGAAGTCACTGTCTGCGCATGCGTAACATTCGTGATCGAGTAATGGCTTCTCTCCGCTTCACGGCGATACCAAAGCAAGGCGCGTGGGTGGTGTGGTTGCGAAGGTGTAAGCAACGATTCTATAACACGTTTGCGTTACAACGGTTTCAGATATAGTGACCGCCCTTTGACCGCTTTCAAAGACGTGTCACGTCAAAAAAAGAAGTTATTTCAGATTTGGTGTTTCCGAAAGTGCGCTCGCACGTTGTACTTCCGTGTCCGTTAAAAAGAAAAAAAAAAAGGGGGGGGGGATGAGTTGGAGATGGCAGGTACAGCGTGCAAAAAAATACGTTCATTGCTTCCGCGGCTTCCGGAGAAACCGCAAATTTTCTTCGCGCGTGAGCGGCGAGCCACTTGACACTTCCGTTGCTTTGGATGCGGAAATGTAAGGAAATGCACTTCCGGTTGGCTGATGTGTTCGCATTGTCTCTCGCTGGCTTACACCGCGTGATCTATCTATCTATCTATCTATCTATCTATCTATCTATCTATCTATCTATCTATCTATCTATCTATCTATCTATCTATCTATCTATCTATCTATCTATCTATCTATCGTTCGGTCGTTAGTTAGTTAGTTAGTTAGTTAGTTAGTTAGTTAGTTAGTTAGTTAGTTAGTTAGTTAGTTATTTAGTTAGTTAGTTAGTTATTTCTGTGCATAGGCAGAAATTACATCCCCCACGTTAGCTTGGGGGCTTTGGCGTTGCTCTCCTGAGTTCGAGGTCGTCGGTTCGATCTCGGCAGCGGTTTCTGCATTTAGATGGTTGGGGGGGGGGCAGACAGATAGACAAAGAACTTTATTGATGGTCCTGAGGAACCGGCGTTAGGGTGCCTCCCTTTTCAGGGAGTCCCCGCAGCCGTCGCGGGCCGCACCCACGTCGGGGTCGGAAGATCGTGGTCCTCCGCCCTGTCGCAGGCCCTCTGGACAGCCCGTAGCTGTTCTGAGAGGTCGCCGCTCTTAAGGGCTGCCTGCCAATCCGTTGGAGTGGTAAGCGATGAGCTGCGTAACGCAGGACATTGCCAGAGCATGTGAGATAAAGAGCAGTATGCCTCCCTACAGTCTAGACGCTGGGGTTCTACATTAGGCGCGAAGTGACCGAATCGGCCCCTGGAGGGGAACGACCCCGTTTGGAGCATGCGAAAGGCCGACGATTGTGGTCTAGTAAGTTTAAGATGTGGTAGCGGTAAGGCCCGCCGAGCAAGCTGGGCAAATGCGAAGACGCTGATGTGCATAAATTCAGGCGCACGGTAAACAACACCAGGTGGTCAAAGCCAATCCTGAGTCTCCCACTGCGACAAACTTCGTAATCGGATCGTGATTATGATGGCGATAACATCAGACTCCAGAATCTAATTTAATAATAATCTACAAAAAATGAACTAAGAGCAAAAAAGGCTGAACGCTCTTACGGCTCCGGATACAGTTCGGCACTCGGGCCTAATAAAGATGGGCAAGCAACACACTTGATGGGAAACTCGAGACAAGCTAATTTTATAATTGCAATCTATGCTCTCTTCATTTGTATAATAATAAATGTGAAACACTAATACGATATTAAGAAGTATACGAGAAATCCTGACATTCGCAGTGACGAGCAGTGGCGAAGATACGCTGAAAAAATAAAATCAGCGTTTGGGTTTTGATAAACATTGGGCAAAAAAAATGTAAGAAATGTGGGCAGACATGTAAGTTATAATCGACACTCAAAAGGAACGTAAAAATGTGAAATAGGTTTTTTTTTCAAAAAAGTCTTTGTTTAAGCCTACTCGTAATTTTTTAATCGCAATCAAAGAAATTCTAAATTTTTTGTTAGAAGACCGTAGGTACTTCACATATTGTATGTGCTGTCGTCCATAGGAAGTTGTAATACTTCTTTTAGTTCTTATACTTTGCGTGCGACAGGCTGTACTGAAAACATCGAGAAGAAGCTGTACACGTGGCCAGACCGAAGCAGCTTCAGCAATAAATTTGGTTACGCTATCAATATGGGAATATTTCAAAGATATGGTGGCCACGTACCGAGTTGTTGAGGATATCCGTGGTATATGCAGGATGGTGGCCGGTGGTGCGTGGTAATGGTGGTAATTAATAAATACGTTGCCGGGTACCACGACCGCCACCACCCTCAAATATTTGTAGTGCCGCCTTATTTTCCTGTTATACGATTAACGTAGTGTAATTCTTACCGCTGTCGTACCCCTGATCAACAGACAGTCACTACAGTGGCGAAGTGTATTTTAGCCTAACGTTGTAGTAGCAGGCTTGTATAGTTTACATATATACGGACCCGACGGTTGTGCCTGATTCTGCCGCTAACTCCCAGAAACAACACGCCGAGCAACTTCTGGACCTTAACTTCCTCCCAGGTTTGACTTTCAAAGTAAACTGCAAGCCGAACTTCCGCGCCTTATTTGCGCAAGCAAGCAGAGTGTATTTAGGTTGGCTAGCGTAAAGTCTTAACACGTTAGTCTTGCGCCATGCAGCAACGCAGCTGCTTTGACTATGTAGTTTAGGCTCCTTTCCAGAGCGGATATAAAAGCACCAACTAAGAAAATATTAGTGTTGTCTGGGTGTGCACGCATAATGTAATTTTTGATGAATTCGGAATGCGACACGAGTCATTCGTGGGACACCTTTTTCTTTTTTTCATTCTAAGCGCGCGAAGATGCGTCTCGATTTACGACGACATATTTGCATCGATATGTCGGGTGACTTCGCAATAACTTATCTGAAACGCTGCGGACGTCGTTAATTATTCAGTTTGGTTCGAACAACACTACGGCACACTCCGTCAATGCTTTACGGAAAATCGAGTTCCCCTCTCCGAGTTCCCGAGTTCCTTTCTCAAACTTATGCATTGTCACAGTTCTTATCAGACTAATGCAAGCTCGGCTGATTCAGTTTTCCTTCTTTTTTATCTTCGAAGGGGAGGGGGCAATCAAGGTGGACTTCAACTATAACGTTGTGTTTGCTGAAAAACTTGTGTAACCTGGCATTAATGGCGCTTTCGAACACTTTCGGTAGAACCGGCGGTACCGATATACGCATGATAGATGTCTATCTCTCGCTCGTTTTACTGCCCTCTAAAATTGGGTGCACACGAGCGATTTTCCATTGGTCGGGAAAGATGCCAGTCGAGAAAGTCAGAACAATAATCTGCGGGAGCGCAGGCGATATAACATCGGCTAAGTAATTTACCTGCTTAGGTTTAACGTCACCATATCCAGCCGCGCAATTTATTACCAGTCGTCGTTATCAGTTCTCCAGTTTCTCGACATGGAATAGCCTGCAGCACTGAGGAGTACGCTATGGGCCCTTTCTTGCGGCGATACCGTGGGCACCGCCATGTTTGATCACGTGGTGACGCGGCCATTGCTTGCCTCAGCTGCCGTCGTTTCCTACGTGTTGTACAATGGATCTTCACGACGCTCGCCCACGTGCGGCTCCGTTAACCTGTTTCGACCGATATCGCAGACGGTTGTTGTTTGTATTGCATGTTTGGGTAAAATTGCTTGTCCGTTACTGTCAATTTCGTTTAGTTCATTTAGTTTTGCTGCATTCCCTCCTTGCGATTGTATAATTGCCTTCGTTAGATTTATTGTAACTCCTTGTTTTCCATTCTCCAGTACTTGCTTTCTTCCATGTTTCCTTATATACGATTTTAAATGTAGTGCTCTTCGTTGCTTTAGAAAACGCACATTTATATATAACTACAGGTCCCGATACAGTCTATGATTATGGGACCTCCTTCTGTATGTTATCCTTTTTTATAACCTGTAATCTATAATGAATAAATCAATTTCAATTTCGTCACAGCTTCAGATGACATGTGAACACTTTCGGAGCTCGTTACGCCTCGTCCAAACGGCTGGAACAGCGTGTACGGTGCTTGTGCTAAAAGCGGCGCTGGAAATGTATTTCGAGCTGTCCAAAGTTTCCGTTTATCAGGTTAGTGAGTCGTGGCGCTGGCTAACAATCCCAGGGTTTGTTCTATGGTACACAAACAATAATACCCCGGAAAGTGGACAGGAAAACGGCGCCACAGTAGCTCAGTTGGTAAGAGCGTCGCACGCGTAGTGCGAAGACGTACGTTCCTATACCACCTGCGCGGCCCAGTTGTTGCTTTCATCCACTTTCATTACCATTAATTTATAATTTCTTTAATTCGATTAATAAGTAGAAATAATTTCCCTTGGTGTCTCTTTAACTTCTTACGATATGAGTAATAAAAATCATCGGGGCACTCGGTTTCCTTGCTTCTCGTTCGTGCACGCACGCGCACACACACACACACACACACACACACACACACACACACACACACACACACACACACACACACACACACACACACACACACACACACACACACACACACACACACACACACACACACACACACACACACACACACACACACACACAAACACGCGCGCACACACGCACACACGCACACACACACACACACACACACACACACACACACACACACACACACACACACACACACACACACACACACACACACACACACACACACACACACACACTTTCTTCGAAGCTCTCCTATCCCCTCTTTACCTCTACCACGTCCCACACTTCACGCGCGTACACTTTTCTTTTTCACTTCGACACTCCTAATGCCAACGCGGCAAAAGGTGCGGTCACAGCGGTCGCGGCCGGCTCCGTCCTGTAGTTTGGGTGTCTTCCTCGTTATTCGTTATTCATTATTATACAAGGGTCTTTCTTCTCGCTTAATCGCATTCGATTCGGAGACGTCGAACGTTACTCCAACGCCCCTGTATACTTTCAAACTTACCAACAGAGCAACCTGGAGGGATATCAACTCCCGCGCGCTGGCGCTGTCTCATCTCTGCAGCGAGTGAGATGAACTTATTCGAAGAGAAAAGCTCGAGAAGTTGGGTTTTCTAGCAGCAACTCAGTGTTTGGGCTGAGGCGAAACAAGTGGCAGAGGGAGAAATTGATGATGATGATGACGATAGAAAAGCTGATTCGCCTGAATAATAATAAAAAAAAACGAAATAAACTGCAAGCCTCTTACTATTCGTCCATTCCTTTCAATCCACTTCTCACTTAAACACACCGCCCCCTTATTCGCAGTTTTACATTTTCGACTTTGTTTTCCGGAAGTCATTTGCGTGCGTCCACAACCACGCGATTCTCGGCGCGTCCCCCATCGTGTGTACGTGCCGTGTTTTTGCAGACCCATCATCATCATCATCATCATCATTAGCATCCAGTTCGGTTTCTCCCAAGAAAAAAAAAAGCCACGAAGGTCTTCATGACCTCAGTTGTATAGAACTTAACTTCTCCAAGAACCCATTGTCGTATTCCTTCTTGCACAGCGAGGGAAGACGGCCGGTGGCCCCCACCGCCGCGGAGACCTTCCAGTCGGTCGCGCACCGCGGCGCGAATTTATTAGCGAGTCTAATGAGAGCACCGCACGACGACCTTGTATAATAAACGGCGTCCGCTCCACATAGCGGCCGCGCCGTTTAGGCCCCCGCCCCGACACGTCGGCTTCAGCTGCTTGTTTACGACCTCGTGCCCTCTTAACTCGCCCCCCCTCCCCCAACCAACGCCCCCGCCGACCGCTGTTGACGCGCTGAGAAACGAGCGGGTAAAAGAGATCGGCCCGTATCCCATTACAGCCTCGCCAGTGCCAGAGCCACATAGCTCTTCGCAAACGGCGCATTAGGCCCGACAACGATACGCTGTACAAACAGAAGTTAATTCCAAGATGTCGGCGTTGCACATACGGGCTCGCCTTTCCCTTGCTGCACGCTCACACTGCAGTGAGACGGGTGCCGGTTTAGAGAGACGCTTTAGAGACGGCGAGAGAAGTCACGCGTATTCGACGCTCGCGTTGTAGGAATCTGTGTGAAAGCGAAGCATTAGTTCGAAGCGGCTCGTTAAGCGTTAAGCGACCGAATGCGACGCCCACGACGCTGTTCGACGTCGGCGCAGCGGCGTCGGCGGGCAATCGATGCGACGTAACGCTTTGTCGAGGGACGAAGGGGACGGCAGAGCTGCCTGCAGAAAGATGTGTACGACACGCATGCTACAATACGTCACGCGTGAGTATACACTTAAGGATTCCATGCCCCTTGCTTCGCCGTGGCAGAGATATACTCATTCCGGAGGACTGGCCTATACGGAGTGGACGTACGCAATTCGTGGCACACACCTATGTAGCGGGACACAAAAACCAGAGGGCCAGTAATGGGTGGTCGTGCAATCAAAGAAATCCTAGGAAATCCGGGGAAGTTGTCAAACATTACGCGTTCTTCGGTTAAAGGAAGTGTGTACTTTGGAGATACTTCTCAGCCTACACTTTAAGCGTATACGGTAGATAATTTGTGTCGCGATTTAATGCTCTGTGATGTAGAACAGAGGAGCACTCAGTGGCGCTTTTCTGACGGTCAGCATTCGGTGGTATAGAAGCCGGTTTAGTCGGCGAGGTAGCATTTGAGCTCACGAAACTCGCGGCAGTATGCACATCTCATAGGATCGCTACAAATCAATGTGGAGTCACATCATCATTGTACATAACCATTGTGTACGCTGTACATATTGAACCTCATTTTGCGTAATGTGACAGTTAGTTTATGCGTAACTGTGCGTTTCCGTGGGCCTATGTGGTTATACGTTAGTGAGTGTGGTCTCGGACACTCCTTTCAAAACTTGCCCTGTGTGCAATGCTTCCCACTTTGTATATGTCATCGTCCTCGTGGAATTGTACTGTCATTGTTACTCAGTGTTCGTATCGTCTTTTCTTGGAATAAACTTTTTTCTACAATGCGAGACAGAAGAAGAAGCTTCCTTGTAATGACAAGTGGAGCATTGAAGCCAAGCTTAGTTGGCACGTTCCAGTTGTGGAATCGTAAGTGGCACTGTACGAATTTGCAATAGGACGACGATGCGTATTGTCTTAGGAAACATGCTCGCAAGTCCTTGTTCGTAGGGTCCGGCATTCGCAATGACCGACATGATCACTTCAACGCGTTCATTGTTCAATTGAGAAGTCTTACTGAAGAGATTTAAAGTTTCTGCGCTGTGCGGAGTTGTAGCTTTTTACATTATGTTGACCGTTTCTTTTTAAGCTATACATGGAAGAATAGCGTTGATTGCATTAAAAGGCATACGAAATGACTCAGACAGCAGTTGGAACCATAGCCGATATGAATAATTCAGGAACCATTACAAAAGAAGCTGTGCAAGTACAACATTGATTAGCGCGTACAATATTAACGTGGCAACTACAATAGCAGCAGTAATTTAGGAGCAAAGCATCAAGCGGTGACGTAGTTCCACGAAAAAACGAATTTCTTGAGCAACGGGGTTCAACTGGCTGACATTTGCTTAATGACGCTAGGTGTTACTATGCTAGATTTCTGCGCCAGCAAAGGATACTGTACAACGGCCGTAACTATTGTGGCCTACCGGCAGAATAAGTTTCTCTTTTTTTGTCACTACTGTGCTTAAGGCAGCCCACCTAGAAATTATAGCGAAAAGTATAGGTTTGTATCTCCGTCGCCGTGGCCCAATGACTAATTGCGTTCTGCTACTGAGCGTGAGGTAGCAGGTGCGAAACCCGATCCTTTCGGTAGTGTTCTGGTGGGATATTATTGAAAAAAAAAACGAGAAAGGAAACCCTCAGCGTGTCAAAACTAATCCGAAGCCCCGCACCACTGCGGCGTCTCTCACATTTTTTCCTTGCTGCTTTGGTACGTTAAACCCAGTTTATGGGGTAATCAATCAATCAATCAATCAATCAATCAATCAATCAATCAATCAATCAATCAATCAATCAATCAATCAATCAATCAATCAATCAATCGGTCAGTCAGTCAATCAGTTAATCAACCAATCAGTCAACCATACAATCAACCAACCAAGCGATAGATCGATCGATCAGTCAATCAAATAGGTTAGCGTACCGCGAATCGGAGACTTAGCAAAGCCACAAAGAACGCGAAGAGGTGAGGACTAATGGCGACGCTACTCTCTAATGGCGACGCTACTCTCTATTTTTTCGTGCTAACTCCCCCTAACGTCGTTGGAATTTGACGTCGTCTGGCTAACACTGGATATATTCGGTTACGAGCAGAGTTATAGCGCACTGGTGAAAGAACGAACGTGGCATTAGGATTTCTACGCAGATTGAAACCGGGCCCACCGCCATCGGCGTATATAGTTGTACACACGACCAACAGGAAGCTCCCATATACATCCGCTCCCCCTTCTCGTCTATCAACTAGAGCGTTTCGCAAGCCGACGTCATCCATCGCCGACGTCTAATGGACGGCAATGTGCTTTCTTGGCCTGAGGGCAAACATCGTACGCGGAGGACGTATTATGTACGTCCTATATAGTATATTACGAGGCGCCCGCCTTCTCTGTACTGTACACCTCGCAAGGCCGGATCAGTTGGGCCGCGGCGAGCCGGTCTTTGTTCGGAGCAAATAGCCGCCGGGTCGGAATCGAATGGTTGCTGCAGGCCATACGGTAGACTTGATCCTCGGCGGCTCCCGGCTAGACGGGCAGCGGGTCTGTCGGCTTCGAAAGGCAGAATCTCGGCTCGGCTTGGCTATCTGCCTTGCGCGGGTTCGCTCGTGTGTCTGTACGCGGCGGACGAGTCGAGATTGTAATCAGGTGCGGCCTGCGAGCAGGCTCGGTTCAGCGTGCTTTGACGTCCGTTGTGTTTGCTTGTGTGTTTGTGTCTGGTGCTTGCTGCTTGTGCGCGCGTTTCTGTGCGTCTGCTTATGCTTGTTTGTACATGTGTGCGCGCGTGTTTGTGTGCTTGCGTCTGTTATGTGTGTGCTTGTCTTTGTGTGTATATGCGTGTGCGTCCATGCATGCTTGTGTGTTTGTGTTTGGATGTATGTGTTTAAGGGTGGGGGGAGGCGGTGTTGATGTGTCTCGTTGTATTTGTGCGCGGCTTTCTGTGCGTGTGTGTGGGTATTGCGTGTGCGCACGCTTAAGCTGATAAAGAATACGTTAACAGCGGAAAAAACAAACACAAAAAAGAAGACAGAACGCAGCGTCGAAGGGTAGGAGGCAGCAGCAGCGCCGCTCTGCGGTGGCTGTTAGCGAAACCGAGAAGCCCAACATCTATCGAGGTGTATACCAATGGACTTCGTGACCGTTGGCTGGCGTTTTGCGATGCTCCAGCTGGAGGGGCGCTCACGGTTAATTGCGCTCACCGTTTTCGTCCGTGGCTGCGCCCACTGGCGGGACTCTTCGGCGATTGTTCGTCGTTCGCTCGCTGATGACGATGACGATAACGACGCCATAGCAACTGGCAGTTCGCCGTTACGCGCTCTTCGTGACGGAATGGGCGAGCTGCGGCGGACGAGAAACTGTGTCAGCCGCGTCGAGAATGAGTCGTTTCGTAACGGCGGAGCGGGACGCGCGATCCGTCATCCACTTAGCTGCGGGGAAGACGGTAATGAATGTAATAACTCGCAAGCGGCCACTGAGTTGTTGCGTGAAACCCCGATTTCGAACTTGCCCGTGCGCCGAGGGTATTAATCTGCAGCGTATGAGAAGAACGTTCGATGGGAGAGGCTTGTTTATAAGGCCGAGTGCGGACTCCGGGCCGTCATCGTCATTCAATTCTTGATAAGAATGGTGATAGCTGTCGTAACATGCCGTGCAGTCTTCTCTCTCTCTCTTGTCGGACTTTCTTCTTCTGTTGTTTCCGTGTTTCTTCTGTCGAAGCAGACGGTATAAGCGGAGTTGAGCGTAGCTTAATCGCTGTCGTGTGCATGATCGCTATGTATATATGTTTTCAGAACAAATAATAATAATAATAATAATAATAATAATAATAATAATAATAATAATCGATTGGTGCAGGGCGTAGTTAGGATGGGTTCGTAACTGTGGCACAGCAAGCGGGTTCTGTTGCTGTGTCAGAAGGAACCGCGAAATGGTATCCATCGACGCGGAAACAAATACCAAGAGCTTATGAGTAGGCGCAACGCATCTTTGGAAATCCGAACAAATCGTGAACGACGAATCCCAGTAATAATCGTGAACCTTAAACAACCTTAATTGCCCAACTCGCGCCACTCTCCCAACCAACAGACTTCGAAAAAAAAAAGCAAGCCTTCGGAACTATACTACGCCATGCACTAAAGATTTCATGTTGCGCTACGATTGCCTTCAATAAGCACTCTTTGGAAAAGGGTATTGAATTTTGTTCTGAAGGGTTTATAATGGTATTATTTTATGAGATCTACATAGGATGTAACGTTATGCGGTGCGAATTGCTAGGGATGTGCAAATATTTTTTTAGAACGAATCGAATAGCAGCAGAACCGAATTGAAGCGAATCGAATGGAATGCTCTCCGAATAAAAATTTTCGGTTTTCACCATTAACATAAAACGACATTCTCCTTCTGTGTTATTCACAGTGTCAGCAAGTTTCTGTCTTAGGGAGTGCGAGCATTATTAAACGTTGTTTATTGGAAGTCCAAATAAAGCACTTGAAACAAATCAATACTTTGTTACAGCCAGTACTAGCTCTTCGGAGATTGCGAATGATCGCGGTTTAGAACAAAACCTCGGGCTCCATAAGCGATGTACGGCGTGCTTCACTGCATAGCTTCTCGAGTTTTATGTCTACTACGGCCGTTGGGAATAAACTTATCCCGCTTTTATCCCCAATGTTATGTTTTATCGGGCACGCTTGAAGATTTAAACTATTCGAAAACTATTCGGGAAACATACGTTTTTACGAGTACTAACTATTCGATTTGAAGACCGAATCGAACAGGCTCGATTTCTTATTCGAATTTTCGAAGGTTTCGCACGCCTCCTATAAAATACGTTTTGCGCTGGACAATGGTATTCACAAGAAGCTGCTCCCGACTACGTGTTGCACGTCCTGCGGTTTTTCTTTTTTCTTTATCTTTTTTAATGGCACAGTACCGGTCCGGTTGAAGGTACCTTGGAATCCGCTTGCAAAAAATAAGGCATTATGTTCGATTGAAACAAAAAAAATCGTTTGAAGCAACGAAAAGTACTTATAAACTCAACAACGTATTTACGACGACTTCTGTTTGCGTCACCACGTTCTGGAGATCGTGTCGATCACACATGCAAAGAAGACGGCTGGCGAACTTTCTTTTGCCACTCTTCTATTTGTCGTTCTATAGACGTTCTGTAGATGTTTTGTAGACGTTCCAAGTACGTCGTCCCCTCATTGCGTTTAGTTCATATTTGGGATTCCAAATGCTCTTATCACCACTCGTTCGTCAGCTAATGCGTTTTTTCCCCTGCACTATCGCACGTGTGGCTGCCGTATAGTTGGTCCCCTGTACTACACTGCCGCCGGTAGCGGTTACCGTATATGCGGCTAAGCCCCCGGATCTTCTAAAGTTTCAGCGGCGACTTAGCGCTAAATGCGAGATGAATCATTACGTCGCGCATCTTTGAGGTCCCGGTTTCATGATTTAAACCGCGTTCACCGCATTGCTGAGTGTTGTTTGTTCAGTAGCCCATTCGACCCACGTCCTGCCTCTTAGAGGAGTAGAGAGGAGTAAAGTGGTAGACTGGCAGATGCAAATATATATATATATATATATATATATATATATAATATCTACTTTACCACGTGACTGGCTTCCCACATATCGACACTTCTATTGCTAACGCATTAAAAATAGCGAAAGGCTTTGATCTCGCCCCAGAGCGAAGCAATGTGGAGATAACTTGTGAATGTGAATAAATAGAAATAATTTGAACAAATGAAAACGCAGGCATTTAACTCATCACCACTACCAAGAGCTATTGCACATTGGAACAGTCTCGCTCATCACGTTGCACCCATCTCCAATCGCGAAACATTCCGTGATAACCTGAATTCGTTGCGTGTTAATTTTGTGCAACGATGTTGCACTTTGCTATTTTTGTCATGTAACTACTGTTCCCCCCCCCTCTTACCCAATGCCCTTCAATAGGCCTGTACGGTAATGTGAATGTGAATAAATAAAAGTTCAGCGCGCCCCTTGCTTTCGGCCAGGAGCAGCTGGTAGATGATTGGCGCATCGCACGCATGGTTTTCCGTTCTCAATCGGCGCGCTCACGCGAAACAAGGCGCCGAACTGCGGGATTGGCCGCCTAACGTGACGCGGCTGCTTGATGTAACCTGTCTTGGTTACTGACTTTGCCGCAAAACTGTGGGACAAATCACCACGAGTCACGAAACTTGGAATGCACGAAACGTCGTCAAGTTGACGTAGCAGTGTTTACGGACGGTACGCCCCGTGTTTTTACATGATCGATAGTGCACCATCAGAAGTGCTATTGATAGTGCTGTCGATGCTGCTATCGAGATCAATAGTTCGCTATGAATAGTTCTGTCGACAGCGCGCTCAGTAGTGCTATCGATATGAATAGCGAACTATAAGTAGTACTATCGATAGTGCGATCGATGCTACTATTGATATGAGTAGTGCACTGTCAATAGGGCTAACAGTGATGCGCTATTTATGGCATACTGCGGGCACTTGCTGTACTGCCGATAGTTCGATAATGACTAAACTGTCGGTACTATTGTGGCACTGTCGATAGCCTTGCATGCATCACTAGTACTGATACAACTTAACCTAGCATTCCTCTTTAGTGTTCCTGGCGTTTCTATTCATCCACGCAGAGGGCAGAGTAGCAAGCCCGAGCAACCTATAGCCCAGGCAAACTTCTCTGCCCTTCCGTAAGTAAGTTCTCGTTCAGGAAAAAAAAAAGAAAAGAAGACCGGCAGCGGTCAGACAAAGTGTACAGCGCTAAAAAGAAAAAAAGAAAGGAATGAAACATTGTCAGGGAAACAGCTATAGGGGGGGGGGGGGAGGCAGTCTTCCTGTCACGTCTGGGTCACGTTATTAGGTCACGCTCGAACGAACACGCCGAGAGCCCCGCCCGGTCCACTTAAAAAGCGGACTCTCCTATACACGCCCTGCTGTCAAGAGGGTATACGTTAACCGCACGCTCCGTGCATGTTAAACGCGCGCAGCTACGTTAGCGCTGGTGCGATTAGCGTGCGACGGTTTCGCCTGCACTTTCTTCCCGCCTTCAGCAAAAAAATTCGTGAGCCATTCCACTCAGCGAAGGTGGATGACCTGCGAAGCTGTTTAGCGCGCGACACAGAGGTGACCCAGAATGCGGAACAAAGGTACGAACATATTTATTGTCCTAATCTGTGGTCATCGCGGCGATATAGGTATACGCGCACACACATTCGCGTATCACCTCCGTTATTAAATGTGTCCGTCACGTGAGACAATGAACGGATCGTACCCCTTTAAGCGATGCGTGGCTCATCATCCCGTAAACGCGGCCTCCCGATTACGACGACAGAGAAGTGAACTTCTACGCTGGAATGATGAGTGGCAACGGAGCCAACTGTGGAAGAAGACGACGCTCGAGCCATTGCTGATGATGATATTATTTTGCACAACGGAGCCAGCTGTGGAAGACGACGACGTTCGAGCCATTGGTGATGATGATAGTATTTTGCACAACGGAGCCAGCTGTGGAAGAAGACGACGCTCGAGCCATTGGTGATGATGATAGTATTTTGCACACCGGAGCCAGCTGTGGAAGAAGACGACGTTCGAGCCATTGGTGATGATGATAGTATTTCGCACAACGGAGCCAGTGTGGAAGAAGACGACGTTCGAGCCATTGGTGATGATGATATTATTTTGCACAACGGAGCCAGCTGTGGAAGACGACGACGGTCGAGCCATTGGTGATGATGATAGTATTTTGCACAACGGAGCCAGCTGTGGAAGAAGACGACGCTCGAGCCATTGGTGATGATGATAGTATTTTGCACAACGGAGCCAGCTGTGGAAGAAGACGACGCTCGAGCCATTGGTGATGATGATAGTATTTTGCACAACGGAGCCAGCTGTGGAAGACGACGACGTTCGAGCCATTGGTGATGATGATATTATTTTGCACAACGGAGCCAGCTGTGGAAGAAGACGACGGTCGAGCCATTGGTGATGATGATAGTATTTTGCACAACGGAGCCAGCTGTGGAAGAAGACGACGCTCGAGCCATTGGTGATGATGATATTATTTTGCACAACGGAGCCAGCTGTGGAAAAAGACGATGTTCGAGCCATTGGTGAGGATGATAGTATTTTGCACAACGGATCCAACTGTGGAAGACGACGAAAGCGCCAGCAGCGTCACTAGCGCGTTTGCAAGGTTGGCGCCGAGAATTTTTTGGCAGTCCTTCTTTGAAAAAAAAATTGTACAAGACGTTCTTTTTAGAAAACCAAAAACATCTTTTCTTACCCTTGTGCCTGGGACCTCCTTGGGTCCAACGTGTGACAAGGGTGTAGTTCAAGGGCGCGTTACAGGTCCCCACGAGCCCACAGGGGTGACATTGAGCCATGACCCTGTCTGCGCTATCACCAGGATCGGTCCACATGCTGATTTGTTTTTGTCAAGATTCCGGAAACATTTTTTTCCCCCAGATCCTAGCCATAGACAGCTGCGCTCTAAATACAGGCCTAAGCAAGTCTACAAATTGTAGTGTCCGTGGACGTCCTGGATTTTGTAGCAACGGAAGAAAAAAAATAAAAGACGAGAAGAGAAAACAAACATTGGCTACAAGACACAAGCAGAATCGCCACCAAATTTTCTCGATACGCAACAAGGTGTTCTGTTGTGTTGTCTCTCTGAAGGTCGCGTTTCGTCGTGGCACGCCATTAACTGGAATGAGGCACGACTGATCGCGAAATAAAGGAATCGGAAAGTACGGGGTCGTTATCTGTAATCGCTTCGTATTCAAACCATCACGGGCACTCTCAACCGACACGATCGAAATTATGTGTCTCAGACGCGTTATACGACGTACTTAAGCGACCGTTTTATCGCCTATTGTCTCGCTTGTGAACAAGGCTCCAGTGTGGGATCCGAGACGTTCACTTTACTAAGTATTTTTTATGATCAGCGTTCCGTTTTTTTCCCTCGTGTTCCGTCCCACGACCTGATGGCACTCCGTCGTGTATTCTCGCTCGCGCAAGGAGGCTATTATATGCGCACAAAATATCAAAGCAAGAGCTCCTGCATACTTAAAAGCGGCAACGCGTGTCACCTCCTTGTACCATCTCCACTATACGTGCTTTGCAGGTGTATTGCCAGTGATATCGCTGCCTGAAGCTAATGCACTCGACGCGTGTGCGTTCTGAGCGACTTCGATCGGTTAGCACTCTCGCGTTTTGATCCGTGTGTCTAAACAACATGCACGTGTCGGCAAATAATGGCGATGCACTTGCAAACACGGCAGTGCGCTGACACGTGCTCCTGGTATTTTGTTTGTTTGTTTGTTTGTTTGTTGTTGTTGTTGTTACGCTCTTCTTACAAAATGCAGTTCTTCTATAACTTGCTCAGTTTTCCATCCAATCGTGGAACATTGTTGTAGACTGTGCCGTCGTCTTGACAGCTTCGTAGACATAGTCGATGACAATCTAACAAATAAAAAGCTTATACGCACGCCGTGCGACGCGAGCACAATTTGCATACAGATGCGCCAGCCAATTGGGTTGGCCGGTTTCCCTGCCGTCGAAGTGGTCTTGCGTGCCGAAAACGGTTGTTTTTTTTCTCCGTACAGATGTGTGTCTTGGTGTCACTGGTTTTAGGGTGAGACCTTGAACGTCTTGGCAAATTTTTGTGGGGGATCCTTATACCAGTGCTAATCCAAAAGGTAATGTTTTAGTTTCAAACAGCGAGGTTTTATTTTGCAATTAGTCTAGCATTTATATTAGCAGAGGAAAGTCATTAAGCTGTGAGAGGACTCAGCTGGTTCGGCTCTCTTTCAGAGCTGAATGCGGTTTTTTTTTTTTGTGAGTGGAGTTTGGACAGAATTGTTAGGTTGTCACCGTATATACTATGTACGTGTATACTATATACGTTGCAGGAATGCACAGTAAAATAATTCGCGCCCTTCAAGGCGAATAATGGTGTTAACGTGTCTCTGACTCACAACCTTAATCCAAATCTGTCTGTAACTCGCACGGTTGCACCCAAAAGGGTGTAAGGATGTGAGCTATCAAAACATTGACATTCTTGTTCGCTTTTAAGGGGCGTAAATTATTCTACAGTGATACGGGCGCCCGTGAGTCGATTATTTTTGCTCCCCGCTTTACGAGTCACTTGTCGTGGGTTACCTGCCCTACAGCTTACGGATCCTGTCGACAATTCACGCTTCCTGTCTATGTACGTTAGAGGAGCTTAAAATCTCAAGCATTGCGGCTCTGGCTCGGTATGCCACGCTATACATTTCAACTAAGGGACGCTATATTGCAGAGAGAGAGAGAGAGAGAGAGAGAGATAGCAAAGAGAGGGAAGGCAGAGAGATCAACCAGACGAGCGTCCGGTTTGCTACCCCACACTGGGGGAAGGGAAAGAGGGAACAGAAAGAGGAAAGCGGGATACTATATTGCAGAAACGTGTGCCTCTGCAGTAGGGTTATTGCCGCTCCGGCGAGACAGGTGTCACGTGACTCGCCACGACAAACGTCGGCCCCTGCGGTCTCGTGTTGCCGAAAGACACGCGTGACAGCTTTCAGGACACAAGAGAAACGCAAAGGACAACGCAAAACGACGAAGATGGGTGGTTTTGTGCTATTCTTCTCCTTTCCTGTGTTGTCCTTTTCGTTCCTCGGCCTTTTGCGTCTCCGAGTTTGCGCGCTTATATACCTTTCGCCCGCACGAATCCCTACCGACTTGCTCAACTTTCAGTCAGTCTGTAGGCTTCCGTTGTCTAATGGTCTTTCTTCTCTAAACCTCTCATTATAATTAATAATCGTCGTCAGGTTATTATTACATCACAGTTCTTTCTTCTATGGGCTGTCGACACTCTACCGACAACATACACGCCGTAAGTATTCGTATAGAGATTTGTTTATACGGTATATGGACTTGACTTGATCCGTAAGAGTGTCCGCACGAGGTGGAATTTCTCTCTCTCTCTCTCTCTCTCTCTCTCTCTCTCTCTCTCTCTCTCTCTCTCTCTCTCTCTCTCTCTCTTTCTCTCTCTCTCCCCGATTTGCTTTGAAGTACAGCCATTGGGAAGTGGCTGTATTTCGAATCACATAAAGCACAGTCAAAGTCAAAGTCCGCACATGTACGAATAAGTGCAAGACATCCTGTGTTAGACTCAAGCCACATGTTTTAGGTGAAACATTCTCAATCTTATGAGAGGGACAAGTCTGTCTAGACAAAGCTCATTGCGCCTGCGGAGAGTGTGAATTCATAATCGACTGACGAATTAAACAACGGTAAGTGTGTAGCATCGGCGAGGCGTTTCTGTATTTGTGCGGCCGTTGTTGGGAATGCGTCCACCGCTAGCTCGCCGTGGCCGCGATTCGCTCTTACGCGCGCCACGAAAAACAAAAAATAAGGGAAGAAAGAAAAAGCGAGAACCACGCAGATGCAAGCGGCTGGCCGCGCCGGCCGCTTGCCAGCGACGGTTGCTCGGCTTTCGAAGCGATGGGAACGCGTAGTCGCCCAGCTTCACTTTCGCCTCTTCCCTCCCTTGGATTCCCACGGATGCTGGTTTCCCATTCCCCTCGGCGAGCTGCCTTCCTTTGTTCTTCATTCCGTTTTAACGGCGATCGCCGCAGCCTTGCCTCGCCGCCTTTTCTTTCTTTTCTTTTTTTGCTTTTTGAAATGGCAGTCTGGCGGCGTGAGACGTCATGCTGTGACGAATGAAGCGCAGCGGGAGAGCTTTCTGTTAGCGTGTGTTCTTTCTTTTTTGTTTTATCTCAGAGGCGGGCGCGGCGTGAACGCTGCCTCGCGGCAGGTGGAGACAGAACCCGTGCGCACGTCTGCCCTCGTCTGGGGAATGTACTGCAGACACCGCGCCATCCGGGACGTCCCATTTAGAGATGCGCCGAGCGAGAAGTGCTTCACGGCGATTTAGGATGCTCTAAGAATAATTCGGGCAATATTTCGAGGCGATTCCACCGCCGCGGGTATCGTCGTCGCGCGTGTTTCTTCGCGCCGAGTGTCGCGAGGAAGGTCCTGACTGTGCTTTCTCACCGTGGATTCGAGCTCTCGTACCTCCGCACCGTTTACAGAAGTTGACGTCGTCGTGCCATCGCGTGTCGTCGTGTCGTTATCGTCGTCCGCGCGCAATTTTTTTTCATTGTGTCGTAGTCGCGTGTCGCTTACCTTCCTGGCCTCTCTATAATGCCGAAGACGGGACGACAGTAAGACGACGACAAACGTCGGCAAGACGTCGTCGACGCAACCAAGATGGCGGCGCGGCGAAAACGACGGAACACCGAAAGACGAGATACGATGGAACGCGGGACGACAGCGACCTGACGACGCGACGAGTGTGATGGGACGACGATGACGACAAGCGGAGGACGAAAACGAAACTAAGAAGACGGGGTAATGACAAACGTCGACAAGACGTCGACAAGACGACGTCGCCGCGCCGTCGTCTTGTCGATGTCTTGCCGATGTTTGTCGTCGTCTTACTGTCGTCCTGGCTTCGTCATTGGAGAGTTTGCAGTTCGTCCCTACGTACGTATACTACCCTTCACGGAAAGCTGGGTTACCCGCAGCCGTGAACGTGGCATGCAGCTTTTTTTTTTTTTGCCACGCTTATTATTGTGGCACCGAGTTTAACCAGAGGACACGGCGTTATTATTACAGTAATGAACCATACGCTACTCTGTCTGCTGATGCAAAGAGTCGGACGCAATGTAATCGACGTGATGCAATCCCTTTTGTTTTATGCTTCTTCGACGGAAGCGCCCGTCTGACGCTAAAAAAAATTCACTACAAAGAAAGCGTCAGTGTTGTCAGACAAAGCGTCACAAGATGTTGCTACCAACGTTCTTAACTGCCGTCCGCGTTTACTGTAAGCCAGTATTTCCCTAAATAATGGGCATGCTAAAGCTCTCTATTGTCATCGTGCCGTCATACTTATCGTGTCATTGCCGTCCTCCCTTCGTCATCACCGTCGTGCCGCTACCGTCACGTCGTTGTTGAGAGTTTTTAAGCGTGAACGTACTACCGTTTTCAGAACGCCGGTATACCGGAGATGTATGTGGAAGCAGGAGCGCTAGTAGCGACATCTGGTGACGTAGAGTTTAGCCACAGGGCACGCAAAGCTAATACAGCACTGACCTGCCGTAGTCTACTTAACTGTCGGCGCAAACCGTTGGTAGTGAGAAACTTGAAGTACTTTCATGAATGTCCTTCGAAGAGAACACTGACGCGTCAAGAGGTTATTTTTCGAATGTTTTGTAGTTAGGCAAACGCCCGCAAGATGTCGCGACCAGCTTTGCTACTGCCGAATGAAATGCGAAGGCATTCACCGAGTAAGACACGCGTACGTAACGTACCCCTTCCAGAAACTAATAAAGGCAAAATGAGGGATCCACCCTAGCGTAGCTAAGTGCTACAAAGGAAACCCACATGGGTTCCTCGAAAGGAAAGCTTCCCAGTTGAAGAAAAATTTGTCCTGGTCTATGACTCGAACCAACTCCTTTCCGGGACAGCCGCGCTACCATCTGTGCTAACCAGGCGGCTAGCAGATGGCAGGGCGAAGTCGAATTGGTCGATAACACGAAGCAAAGGCAAGAGTTTGACGTAATAGTTCTGCGGAAACGCGCAAGGTGGAGAGAAGTAATTAATAAAGACCAGGGCGAATTTTTCTTATACTGCGAAGTTTTTCTTTCGAGGAACCCGTATTGGTTTCCTTTGTAGCACTTAGCTACGTTTAGGTATATGTCTCATTTTGCCTTTATTAATTACTTCTCTCCACCTTTCGGGTTTCCGCAAAGGTATTACGTCACCTTCCAGAAACGCTTGGATCTGAAACAGAAGGAAGCATCAACCGGTCAGCACTCGAGATAAGCAAGAGATGTTTAGAGTATTGGGGGACGAACAAAGCAGGAAAGAGATTGATACGAACGGATCTGTTACAGGCGTTGGTAGCGGTGCAAAATGGATAGAGATCTTGAGGAAGAGAAAAAAAGAAGAGATTAAGGAGGTGTATACAGAAATGCCAGAACGGAAATCATGTATAGAATACCTGATTAAATTAACCAGACTAGGTGACTGTCATCGCCCGCCTGTCAACTATCATCGCCCGATGAGAATCGCAATCCAAGGGGATTGCGATTGTCATCGCTGTCGTTTATCAACGTCGTCGCGCAGTCACCTACTTGCAGGAACGCCCGTGTCCCGTGCATTGGGGGCACGCACGTTGAAGATCCTCCAGTGGTGAAACCACCCTCCCCCCCCTCCTCTACCACCACCACCACCACTACTGCGTGCATCAAGATCAACTTTTGTTATTGAAATTCTACAATACAGCCCGGCACATATTTTACCGAGCTTGTTGTTGAAAATACTACTTCTTGACCGTACCTGGCTACTAACGTTTCCTTAGGTTATGCGCAATCTTGTGAGCATGTAGTATGCGCACAATTTTCTTCCCGCTGTATTTCCTTCTTTCCCTTTTTTAAGTTATCAAGCTAAAGAATCTAGGATACGGAAGACACCTGCTGTACACTTGGTTCGTCAATTGTGTTCTTTAAGTTGGTTCGTTTTGTGTGCAATGGCTTTCAAGCGGAGCGTAATAAAAAAGAGGGTGACAGCAGGGGAAAAAGAAAAATGTTTCGAGACCACGTGCGGACAATATTGCGCATAACCTAAATAAACGTGGGTAGCGTGTACGGTCTAGAAGTTTTTTTTTTCGGCCCCTAGCAAGCTCGATAGATTACGTGCCGGGCTGGATCGCAGCGTTGCGTCAACAATGTAAACAGATTTAAGTGCACGGTTTTGCGCATACGCCGTCGTTTGTCAAGTGTTAATATGTCCGTTGTATACTCTCCCCCTCCCCCCCCCCTTTCCCGTGGGAAAGTATACATCGGCCAAACGGGTCGGTGTGTAGCAACACGACTTTCGCAACACAGAAATGTCTCCAGTTAGGGGTGACACATTCATTCATTCCTACGTTAAAGGGCGTCGTTCACAATTCGGGTGCTTGCCGCTTTTCAGCGGCGCTGCAGTTCTTTTTCTTACCACAAGGATGAGGCGAAGTAGGGAAATAATAGAAGCCTTCTGCGTTAACGCAAGAAATTAAATTATAGCGTTTTACTCGCCAAGACCACTTTCTGATTATGAGGCCCGCCGTAGTGGAGGACTCCGGAAATTTCGACCACCTTTTGGGTTCTTTAACGTGTACCTAAATCTAAGTACGCGGGTGTTTTCGCATTTCGCCCCCGTCGAAATGCGTCCGCCATGGCTGGGATTCGATCCCGCGACCTCGTGCTCAGGAGCCCAACACCATAGACACTGGGCAACCACGGCGGGCGAACGCAAGAAGAAAAGAGCGTTGTATCAGTCATTCATCTGTTCTGCTGAGCCATAGTGAGGTCCCCTTTTCGGAAGGGCACCAGGCTAAATTTGTTAATAATCAAAGAATAAATGTGGTAGGGCTGCAACTATTACAGCGCACCCTGTGTTTGCGTAGGTTTTCCATCACCGACGTCGGGTGTGCGCTGGTGTGTTTAAATGTGAATTGTGTTTTGTCCCGAAATTCTGTAGAACTAGTCGTCCTGATCAACTTAGTTTGTATATAAAGTATGTACTTCACTTCTTAAACAGGTTTGTGCAATTTAGATTGGTCATGTGCCAATTTATTTTTAATTTTGCGTGTATGATTCCTTGTATAAAGATCGAATGTATTCCTTTTCACGGCTTCGTACACTTTTTATTTACTTAAATATTACGTAAATTTACACTGCTATATTAATTAATCATTTTGTACCAATCTTCTTGTTAATCGTCTTGTCCGCTGCAGTCGTTTGAAGACTCTCGCCTGTACACTGCTAGCAACCAACTCTGTATCTTGAATGAACAACAAACAATAAACTGAAACTGAAGTAGTTGCGAGTGTGGCGAGTGTCAAGTTTTCCTCGTGCTCACTCCGCATAGCCCCGTTCAGTGCACTCTTCCACGCGGTGTGACCATTAGTCGCCAGCTTGCCCTACTCTCCGCATTACTGGGGTTCCCTGTGGGCGACCAGCGTTGAGTGCTGCTGCACAATCGTTAAATCTACGTTGTTGATATAAACGCGTGTATTCGATAATCAAATATTCAGATATGCGGGTCCAGCTAAGATTTTTTATTTACTTGTTTGGCTTGCATCATACGCTCGTTGTTAACGTGCAGTGTAAAATAAGTTAACAGCCTTAAAAGCCGATAGTGGTGTAAATCGGTCCGTTAACTCACACCTTTGTTACACCCTAGTTTAAACCCCTTTCTTTGGGAGGTATACGGCTTTGAGTTACAGACCAATTTACACCCTCATTCGCTTTTAAGGGTGCAAATTATTTTACATTGGTATAGCGTGATTGTTGATGCGTTTCCTGCGCGCATTTTTCTCTTCCCTCTCGCTCTCCTTTATTTTTAATCTCTCGTAACATATAGTGTATACATGTCATGCGTTATGCCAATCCTGTAGCTAGACTAGTTTACTAAGTTAACGTTAAGCTTTATGACTCCATCTATCTCCTCGTGTGAGAAGAATGATAACAGCAGGACATTAAAATCAAAACACAGGCACACGCTGAACGATACGTAAACATAAATATATATATATATATATATATATATATATATATATATATATATATATATATATATATATATATATATATATATATATATAGTCATATCATAAGAAGCCAACAAACACTGAGACCAAGGACAACATAGGAGAAATTACTTGTGCTTATTAAATGAAACAAAGAAACGATAAATTATTGAAACTTAAAGTGGATGAAAAAACAACTTGCCGCAGGTGGGAACCGAACCCACAACTTTCGCATTTCTCGAAGGTTGTGGGCGAAGGTTGTGCATTTTTTTCATCCACTTTAATTTCCAATAATTTATCGTTTCTTTGTTACGTTTATTAAGCACAAGTAATTTCCCCTATGTTGTCCTTGGTGTCAGTGTTTGTTGGCTTCTTATGATATGACTAATAAAAATCGGGCCCCTCGGTTAACCGCCTTTCTTCTCGTTTACATATATATATATATATATCGTGTGAAAAGAATGGTAACAGCTGGTGGACATGAATATGCACGAGCGCAGGCGCACTGATACGTGCTAAACACATGCAGACGCTGAACGATACGTAAACATATATATATATATATATATATATATATATATATATATATATATATATATATTTCCTTTATATGCTGCATAGATGTGCAGTTTCAGTGAACGTTTTGTTGTGAACCACCCCAGGTGGTCGAAATTTCCGGAGTCCTCCACTACGACGTGCCTCATTATCAGAAAAGTGGTTTTGGCACGTAATACCCGATCATTTTGTTTTATGTTGAAATCTGCTGCCGTTTGGTGTCACTGTCGAGCGGTCGTTTTCTGTGTGCGCACAGAACGGAAGACGTTGCGAGGTTCCATATATATATTACTTCCTTTGTTGTCTCGTGCATGGTCGGGCTACGTATACCTTCTTGCGCAACGCAAGCACGCATGCGAAGCACTCGGCAAGCTTCCTCGGCTTCCTCAGCGGTCGCTTCGAGTCGGCAAGAGAGAGAGAAAGCGAAAAGAGTACTTTCTTTCTCGAACAATGGACTCGTTTGCGACAGACCGGCCCAGCTGCGCCTTCTGGAAAAGAAAACATTATGCCGGGACGTTCACATTACCGCGTCCTTCTTCTCGACACTCGCCGGACTTCGAGTGGGGACGAAACTCGAGTGTAACGCAAGCGAACTTGCGGGGAAAAATGCGCGTGGAACGTAAGAAACTCGTGAAGGCAGTTCAATGCTGGAGGTTTACTTCAATAGTTATTTTTTTGAAAACATACCGGTTCTCTGCTGCGCACTGTTCGGGAGAAGGTTGAGGTTCTCGCGTGTAGCAAGGTTAGAAAAGCGTTGCGATACGCGATGCTTACATACATACATACATACGTACATACATACATATATACATACATACACATTCACATACATACATACATACATACATACATACATACATACATACATACATACATACATACATACATACATACATACATACATACATACATACATACATACATACATACATACATACATACATACATACATACATACATACATACATACATACATACATACATACGCGTACAGTCGCGCTTTTTGTACAGGGCGACGGGGCAATGATTTCAAGCATGACGTCTACGCGCTGGCATGCAACACACCTCGAATTCCGTAGCTACCTCTAGGGGGCGCTGGGCCATTGTGCAGCCTCTGCGGAATGCGCCAGCGGGTGCACTACAGGTACAGTGTAATTAGAAGTGTAAGTGGACCAACGGGTATAATCAAAACGACACGTAGAAACAGAGACAGTAAAAAGGGGATGCAAATGTCGAAAAAGAAATATACCACGGGGATTTATACAAGTTTGGCGCGAGAAATTAGAAAAGAAGATGTGTACGATAACACAAAAGGCAGTGCCTTGCTATTTGAGGCCCGACCTGGATGCCTAAAGACTAATGAAACTTACAGGAGGAAATATTCGCAACAAGATGAAGCGTGTGTATGTCACAACGAAAACCCGGAGACCACTAGGCACATCCTCATGGAATGCGAAGGTATTCACCCAGCGAGTCTCGCAGGAAACGTCCAACTTCCAGAAGCATGGGAATTCAAAGCGGGTGGAAGCGCATATACCGGTCAGCAGCCGAGATAAGCAAGAGACGTTTAGATTATTCGTGGGGAGGGGGCGGGGGGGGGGGAAGAAAGCAGGGAAGTGATTGACATGACCGAATTCTTTACAGGCATAGGTAACTGTACAAGGTGGATATAGATGTCTCAAGAAAGAGGGAAAAGATAAAGGAGACAACATATCTAGAGCGATAAATGTGCACAGATGACCTCATTATCTCGGGCAGGCTCCGTTTCGAAAGGGATGCCAGGAAATCGTGGTCATCACCAGCCTGCCGGTCGACTACCCTATAGACAAGTTTGATTCGCAGTGCACGTCCCTTTAACGTATTGAAGTCTCTAACGTCGACTATTTCTAGTCCTCTCTATTAGCGTTTCGTATATATGCACAAAGCACACCGACCGGTGGCTCCGTTTTTGTTGTCTCTAGGCGGTGTCCACGTGACTGCCACCGTGTATATATAATATATATATATATATATATATATAGAGAGAGAGAGAGAGAGAGAGACGCAGATAGAACAGCAGCACGGGAGTTAGTTTCGGCAGGTGTCACTCAGCCGGGGAGGCCATGGATAAAACATGTCCGTCGTCACCGAGGCGAGCGCTAATGAGATTAGTCGCCGCGCTAGCGTGACGCTGATTTGGGAGACCGGCCATGCGTGTACTACGCCGGGACACGAAGCAGCGCGCTTCGACAGGAGCTATGCTTCGCCGCAACACCTGAGTGCAGTGCAGAGGAAGCTACGGCCCGCGTCAGCAGCCAAGCAGAATCGAGTGACCGAGAAAAAGGGGAGCGGGGAGGAAAGGGGAGGGGGGGAGTGGCTATCGCGGTGTCTGCGTCTCCCTTCTGTCCCTGTCTCCTCGCGCTAAAATGTTATTGAAGGATTGTTACACTTACGAGATAGTTTTTTGTGACAGGTATGTGTAGCGTGAGATTGTTGAGTCGGCGACGGAAAGTTCGTGGCTGGTTATTCTTCCCTAAGTGTGTATTTTTTTGGTCGTCTTGAGGGCCCGATCGATGCTTCGATCTATTTGTTACTATTTCCCGGAAAGTTGGCTTCGGCGGAATCACGCCATTGTGGTTCCGTCAAGGTTGTAACGGCCGAGTTCCGCAACTCGAACTGCAATGTCTATTTAGCACCGAGAGTAGTTGCTACGATTGGTGACATTTTCGTAAGTGATGCATCTGTATTTTTTTTAATGTGCTTTCGAATTACATTAATGCCTACGACTTATACGTACTTTTTTCTAGTTTGCTTGTGTGGGCTGTCTTTTTTCGCTTATTTTCTTGCCCCAAATTAAAAGGCAACTACGCCATTTACCAGCCTCGGCAGCTTAGTGGCTACGTCGCTGCGCTGCTAGCTGAGCTCGAGGTCCCGGGTTCGATCCCCACCGCGGCGGCCTCATTTCCATAAGGTGGGGCGGGCGAAACTGAAAAAGAAAATGCTCGCGGTAGTTCGATTCAGGCGCACGTCAAAGAAGCTCAGGCGGGGACGATTAATCCAGAGTCCCCCGCTCACTGAGTCCCTCATAATCGGATCGTGATTTGGGAACGTACCATGCGAAAATTTTAGGCACACGCATTTGTTTTTTTTCGACCACGTTAACGAACGATTTGACTCGGCTTGTCGGGAGTCGATCGTAACCGACACTCGTTGCTTATTTGCCTTGTGCGAGTCTCAACTTTCTCTCCGCTGCGTAGATTTTGGGAACACCGGTAGTATGTATGCGTGGAGCGCCCGGGGGACTCGACTAATGGGATTAACGCTGCTTTGCGTCGCCGCTGAAAGCGACCGGTCGCCGCCGGCTAGACGGCGCTGTGCCAGACGCGGGAAAATATGGAAGGCGATGGACGAGGGAAGAAGAGTGAAAGGAGCGATGCTACAGGACGGGGGTTACTTTGTTGCGAACGAGATTTCCCGCCCGGGGGTGGGAGGGGTGAGGGGGGGATGGGGGTGTTGCCTTTATCTTTTCTGCCTCGGAGCGCGTGTATTATAGCGCGGCCGCATTGAGCGGAGGTCTGCTCTGGCGCGTGGACAGGGGAGGGGGCTGCGAGGTTTCGCTGATGCGGATTGATTAGCTCGGCGCAGGTCAGGTGCGACGCGATCTAGTCAAACGCACGTGCGTAGCGGCCGGGGGGGGGGGTGCACGCTGGCACTAATGCGCTGAGGAACACGTGCGCCCTCCCGTGGGTGTGTGCGAATGCACTCGTCCGAGCAGGCGCATACATACATACATACATACATACATACATACATACATACATACATACATACATACATACATACATACATACATACATACATACATACATACATACATACATACATACATACAAGCATGCGCTCAGTCGCAAAGTAACGCTATCTATCTATCTATCTATCTATCTATCTATCTATCTATCTATCTATCTATCTATCTATCTATCTATCTATCTGTCGATCTATCTATCTATCTATCTATCTATCTATCTATCTATCTATCTATCTGTCTGTCTGTGTGCCTGTCTGTGTGTCTGTGTGTCTATCGATCTATCTATCTATCTATCTATCTATCTATCTATCTATCTATCTATCTATCTATCTATCTATCTGTCTGTCTGTCTGTCTGTCTGTCTGTCTGTCTGTCTCTCTGTGTGTCTATCTATCTATCTATCTATCTATCTATCTATCTATCTATCTATCTATCTATCTATCTATCTATCTATCTATCTATCTATCTATCTATCTGTCTGTCTGTCTGTCTGTCTGTCTGTCTGTAAAAAGACTGCTTTTCAATTCTTTTTGTAATGATTGGCCGAATGATCAAGCGTTTGTTTTATTTCCTCCGTTATCGAACAGTTGAGTGATAGACTGATTGCGTCGATAGGCATGCAGGAAGCGGATCGGTTGGATGTGACGGTACGGATAGATTCATTGACAGTTTGGTAGCAGCCACAATTAAGGAATATACTAGTGTGCCTAAACTGAGAGGGGGAAAATATAGGACAGATCCAACGCTGCGGATGATCCAATCCCAGATCCAACGCAAACAAACAAAGAAAACAAAAAAGGCTTCGCCTTTGACAAGCAGTTACGGTAGTTGCGGATAGAGACGTTTTATTTTTTTGAATAACCTGATTGATCGGGCCTGTCACCCGGTCTTGCGTTTAACTTTCTTTTTCTTTCTTTTTTGACCGGCTGCTCGCTCACACTGCTCGCTAAAATTACGACGAGCGCCAACAAGCACAGCGGCGCGGCGACGCGAAAGGCCACCTTATTTCGCGTTAACCACGATATGCAAAACCTCGTGCTTGTACGCGTACAAAATAAAGACGGAACTATTACACGAAGCGTTTCCATTTTGTTACCATATATATGTGTATATATATATATATATATATATATATATATATATATATATATATATATATAAACAACACGTACCTATAACCTTCCGACGAGAGCGGCTTATTTTCCTTCTTTTTATTCAAGCGGTATATAATTCGGGTAATCATTCCCGTTTTCGCATTATAGCGTGCAACCCAGTCGGGGGGGATTATCATATGTCGTCCCTCTGAACACACCCCTTTCGTTGCTCACTCAAGTTTCTCTCTCTCTCTCTCTCTCTCTCTCTCTCTCTCTCTCTCTCTCTCGCTTCATCGTTTTCTCGGCTCGTTTTGCGAGCTTCGCCGACATAGAAAATCCTCCAAGTGACGGCCAGCCACGCGACTGCGTTTCTCGGCGCCCCCAGAACTCTCATTTCGCAACGGGAGCCACCCCCCCCTCCCCCCGCTCAACCCGGGGCCTGAGCTCCGGCTGTCGCAATGACGGAAAGCTCTCCATTTGAGATCGTAATTCACTCGGAATCGAGATTGCCGTATCGCGAAGTTTGCGCGCTCTCTCAATTTCTCAGTTGTGCCCGATGTATAAAGTCGTATGCTTTTACGTTTGCGTTCTTCTTTTAGTTTTCCTCCAAACGCAATCTTTGTATTCCAAAACAAAATTACGATAATAAAGGGGACGGCGGTGGGGATCAGCGGCCAATGTGGAAGCGCCGAGAGCACGTTTCCGTGAGCTGAAAAAATAATGATAATCTTATTCGGCGAAGGATATGAGCTTTATACTGTTACGTACAAAAAAAAAAAAGGGTACTTTCAAATGCGAAACCAAGCTATGCTCGTATCTGTGCTGTGGCGTACAAAAAAAAAAAAAAAGAGAGAGTAGTTTCAAATGCGAAACCAAGCTATGCTTGTATGTGTGCTGTGGCGTAGTTAGACTTTTTTGGGGGGGGAAGGGGATCGGAGGGCGGGCGCACCCACTTCACCGAAGAAGGGGGGGGGCGGAGGAAGGGGCCCTGGAATAGTGTAACAGTAACAGAAATTTTAGTGGGAGGGGGCGAGAAGGAAGGGGCACGTGCCAACCCCCTGGCTACACCACTGTACGTATGTGACGCAACGAGCTTTTTGGTGCTGCGAAACACCGAAGGTTCAGTTCATGTATTTACAGATACGTGAATAACACCGTACACTGTTAAATAAAAAACGCACCTAAAAGTCAATAATGCTGTTCTTTTTATTTATTATATGGTGCTTAGGAATAATGCTTTTAATCGGTCTATGACTCTCAACCGTACACCTAAAGAGGGTGAAAGGGTGGGAGTTATATAAATATTTACACCCTTGTTAGCATTTAAGGGTGTAAATTATTTTACAGCGTGCGGTCTAGAAAATGTATGACTAGGCACTTTTCGGTGTTACGTCGACTGCTGCGGGTAATAAATTAATAAACACGTAACATATTATTGCTACGCTACCACTATTTCGTACAAAAGTTAATTTTTTTCATGAAGCACACGCACGTACATTTTCTTTGTTTACGGTAACAAAGAAAATACTGTTTACTATTTACTACTTTTTGGCCGCGAACGCCGGCAGTGTGCGCAGTCGCTTCAGCACTCACAGCATGGCATGCTAATTCTGAAAAAAAAAATTGCGCCATTAAATTTCTTTCTCACAATTCTGAATTAACAGTTTTGTGTTGATTAAGGTCTTCTGTTAATTCCAGAGAGGCAGGTCTTCTATGAGCGAACATGTGAGTCGTAATTCTGTAAGAGGAAAGCACAGCTGCTCGCTAGGCGGTTTCTGAGCACCCAATATATCGTGGCTATATATACTTGCAGCGTTGCTTCTTGTGTGCCACGTGTGCGTTGGATGTCTTTCAAAGTTCTGCATTGGGCGTTTATCAAATGTTTATGTATGTCGTGATTTATGTGTTTCCATTGACTTGCCTCGTTGAATTTGACGCGGTCTTGTGTGTATATTTCTAAATTTCAGCAGCAGGCCCTGCATATAAATATATTCATGCAGGGTAACGCGATACCTTTTTTTTTCTACCCTCTCATTGCACTTCGAAAAAAAAACTCCGTCCAGTGCAAAAAATTCCGCTCGCATGGGGGGAAAATTCTACTCCGATCGTACGGAGCATAATAAACTCCCGACCGGGGGGTCGCTAGAGGACAAGCATTATACTCCCCCCTGGGAGTTATTTCCGTTTACAGTGCATAATCATGTGTCGTCGTGCTAGCGCCCTCCCTGCAAACAGAGTTCGAAGACAGCGCCTAAATAACGCCCACTTGAGTTTCTATATATATATATATATATATATATATATATATATATATACATATATATATATATATATATATATATATATATATATATATATATATATATATATATATATATATATATATATGTAGAGAGAGAGACTATGGCTAGAGGACTCAAGGGGGCGTCATTTAGGCGCTTTCTGCGAACTCTGTTTGCAGGGAGGGCGCTAGCACGACGTAATATGATTTCTACCCCCCACCCCCCACGATCTTCAAACATGTGTACCGCCCTATTTCCCTCCTACTTGCCTTTTACTTTGAGGGGCTCGAGCTTCGGACACGAATTTGTTCCTCGCACACAGAACCCCTATATACGCGACGTCTTGTGCGTCCTCGCGCGCAGTCGTCGTTCCACAGCCGCGCGCGAATCGACCCCGATCTCGTCGTCTCACTGCGCGCACGCATGGGACAAAAGCTCGACGGAAAATAAGCGCATTGGAAGACACACACAACAGCCGAGAAATACACAGGACAGGCGCTAATTCTGTTTCTGTCTCGGCTGTTGTGTGTGTCTTCCGTTGTGCTTATTTTCCGTCGATCTGCAATACACCATCTAGCCCGCATACAGGTGTTGTTAAATTATCTGACGAAGTGTGTATGTTATACAGTACGCTCGCTCTGTCGAACGTGGTCGCGATCGCGTACTATATATATATATATATATATATATATATATATATATATATATATATATATATATATATATATATATATATATATATATATCTACCGGTGTCTCTGCATGTAACGTTCATGCACTAATACTCCGCTCGACATTACTGAAAGCAGACGGTCTGTTTCGCGCGAACGAGATGTTTCGTAAAACCGGCCGCCGTTTCGGGAATAATCTCTCAAGCCGTCGCGGAGCATTAAACGACCACCGCTTGAGGGGCGTGCCTGCCTTTCTCTGCGGGTGACACCTTCCAATCCCGTATACAGCCCGTCGCCTATTTTCCCCCCTCTTTCTCAATCTGGCATAGCCGTTGGGAGATCTCCTCAGTGGAAGGAGGCACATCTGAAGCCGCGCGGACTTTCTTTCCAGGGGTATTACGACGGGATTAGTGGGCATAATCCGCCTTTATTATAGGAGGATGCGCTCGCCCGTGCGTCTATAGCTCCCACGCGAGGCGAATGTTCAGCGGTGCGGGCCGGCGACGCGCCGGGCGATTATTGCGGTGGCAACGACACGCACGATTGTTTGATCGCTCGATTGCGTCGCCGCTATGGTCTATCGCGCACTCGAACTCGGCGGTACTCGTTCTATCGTGGATCCGCTTCAATAGCTTTGTCAGAAGCTTGGGAAATCGCCCGCCTCTTCACTTGTTCGAACCTCGTTCTGCGTCCCTTACCGTATTTACTCGTATCAGTGTCTGTTTCTAAGGGTTATTTTTAGGCGGCTTAGGACTTGACCCTGTACTCACAGGATGCTATGCGCCGCGGAACCATGAAACAGTGAAGAATATAGTATAGAAGCAATAACTGAGCCAGTTGATAACACACGCACGCACACACACACACACACACACACACACACACACACACACACACACACATATATATATATATATATATATATATATATATATATATATATATATATATATATGATGAGAAGCTTATCAGGGACGTTAAAAGATAACACGCAACGAAAGGGGAAGGAAAACGATGGCTTTTGAAGACCATTAAAGGAACACGCATAGATAGCTTAGCTTAACTACAAAATATGGTCAGCGCGCACGATTAAAGGAACTGGCACGGCGATTTTTTCTTATGCACATTGTTGCCATTTTCCCCTGCGAACCTCTTTGCAGCCAGTCCAGAAGCGTCCGTCGCAGCGTCACTTCGAATTTCCGATCGCACATCTACAGAGCCTCGCGTAGTGCGCTCACCATATGTTCCTTGAGCTGCGCAATCGTGTTCCATCCCACCGCTGCCACCAAGTTGTACGGGAACCCCGCACTGGCTCCATGGCAGCAGTCGTCGCCATCTTCCTTGGCTTCGCCTTCCTCTCTGCCCCGCAGTGCTTCTCCCTCTTAGTGGCATTCCCAGTTCAACTGTAACAGTAGCTGTCGACCGTGCGCATATAATCTGAAACTATTTTGACAGTGCACGTGTTCAGTGCCGTCCAATGGTAACGGCGCTCACAAGTGTCGCAGTTTTCGTCGTTATAACCGGTTGTCGTTTTGTCCAAACTGGCCTTACCTTTCCCGCCCAGTTCAATTTAAGCTTGTCGCGAGGATATAGCGCGCCTTTCTTCCGCGTTCCTTGGCAGGGCGCGGAATCCAACCTATGCAGCTCCTTGAACTGTCCTGCATTCCGGCGTTAATGAAACTGCGTAGTTCGAAACTTAACTGACAGCTGGAAAATGTCGGTCGCTGGTTTAAACAACGACAACATCTACGAATCGCATTAACTTGCGTAATGAAGCACTACAGAGAAAAATAGCTTAAGATGCATTAATAAATTACCCTTATACAATATAAAAAAGTATATCTTGCTGCAGGAGGAGCCTTGGTTAAGCCAGAAAAGAAAGCGTAAATACGATGAAGGCAGGTGGCGACGCCGCCTTGAAATTCGGGCACTAGCGAAGGGATCTTGATTTTGTCTGCTCGGGCGTAGGTAAATTGTTGTCGGCAAATATGAACTGCGTTGTCTTCTAGTAGCGCCAGAGACTGAACTTGGCTAGCTTGAAGAACGTCTAACTCAGCATCAATGGCACAAATACGAAAAATAATGTATTTAGAAATCTGTGATGTCATACTGACGTTCGACGTTGGTGCTTCGGCGGGAAGTTAAAGAAATGAAATTCCGACCGTCATTTTCTGTTGTGGTAATCGGTATCTTACCACGAAATTTTTGGAGAATACGGTTCTTGGAGCACTTCTTTATCAGTCTAAACTGAATTAAACTTTTCCGTTTTAGTGTGTATTTATAAAGTGTGGTATTGAAGACCTCAGTCCGTGTTTGGTTGTGCGGTATACTTTGGAACTTGACGATAGCCATAGTTGTACCACATGAAGTCGCGCTCGCGGAAGGTGACGTCCGAGCTATAGAAGTGGATATTAGAATGCATCATGTAACCGCGCAAACAAGGGACAAAGAAGGAAACACACAAGACAGGCGCCTGTCCTGTGTGTTTCCTTCTTTGTCCCTTGTTGTTTGCGCGGTTACATGATGCATTCTGATATCGACCACCAACTAGCCCGCCAATACCCGTTAAATAAGCTATAGAAGTGGGTTCACGGGAAGAATGGAGGTTTGGAGATGAGCATGATGAACAGTGGTGGAACAAAGATTGCCGCCGGAGCCGGCGTTTTCATACAAGGGCCAGTGCCAGTGCAGCAACCTTGAACTGCGGCACTTTCATTTGCGCGGAGTCGAAATGTTCGTTCGGGCCACCTTGCTGCTTGTTGAGATCTACGTCTTTAACGCCGCAACGGCGAAACACAATCTTTGTCCGGGTGTGTATGTTTTGCACGTTTCGCGGTTAAAGCGTGATGGACGTCTTAGTCGGGACGGTGCCTTCCGCCAAATTATTGCGAGACTCGTGTGCATGATGCAATGTTCGTGGATGCTCCAAACGCGTCTGCATCGTTATATATATATATATATATATATATATATATATATATATATATATATATATATATATATATATATATATATATATATATATATGAAATGTGTGTGTGTGTGTGTTGGATGACATAAGAGTTACCTTGGAAAATCTCGTCTTCGTTAAAACTTCTTTCTGGGCGAATTGGTGCATACTTGACATAAAAATTGTAACAGCGCAAACACATGCAACCACGAAGTATCAAGGACGAGACGCAATCGCTGACTGTCAACTAACTTAAAGGACAAGCACGCACATTTGGTCGCGCGCGTTATTGAATGCACAGGATGCGAGGCTCGATTGGGAGAGACAAAGATTCTCGGCAAGAGCGCCGACGCGACGGCGCGCATCAGTTTGGAAGCGTTCCACATACAGAAATATGGCAGCAAGTGCATCCTTCTGCATCGCTTTTTGCTGCGGAGCTTCAATTTTTGGAAGCGACTGCTGATTTGATTGTATGTTAGTATCCCTCGCCTTTTTCTAGTTTTTTTTTCTATTTTTTTTCTCGTTTTCTTGTTTTTCTGCGCCTGATTCCGTTGACTGCTGGCACGTTCGTTCATCGATGCGCAATGTCTTTTCCCCCGATTGTGTCACTCCCTTCCCCCTTCACTTCTGCCTTTCCCCTTATATAAGGTATCTGTCTTCCGTCAATGAAATTTAGTTGACAGCGCTTGTGTCTCGTCCTTGATACTTTGTGGTTGCATGTGTTTGCGCTGTTACAATTTTTGTGTCTCGTCTTCGAAGCCAGCATTTTCGTAGTCACAGCCAATAAATATGCACTGTTAATCGTACTGTCATGTGCTACGTCGTTTATTATTACAGGTAGTTAGGAACAAGGTGACATTCGTAAGCACATCCACCGTTATTAGCTGCACGTCGTTTTATAGGCTGATCGACGTTATAAGTTTATCTATCGGTGTTGCCGCGAAGTTGGCAGCCTAGAAAAATAGAAAAAAGAAAGAGAATAACCTTCTCAGTTAAGGCGAATGAAGCTTGTGCGCAATATACGAAAGCAGCATGCGCGCCGCCCGCGAAATCGTTAGTCGCACGCGACGTTTAGCAGTTCTCATCTGTTTCCCGCATCTTCTTCTCCCTGCGCAGGTGTTCAGCGTACCGTCCTGCTGAAATCCTGAGCGGCGTTCGCAAATCCCCGTCTAAACCCGCACGACCTCCCGAGAGTGCGAGACCTCCAGACCCCGCCACCTTCACCTGCTACTCTGAGTGGCGTGGCGCCGAATCCTGGCGACGAGGTGAAGCGCTCCCCGCTTTCGCGCTCCGTAAGGCAGAAGGGAGGAGGCGAGGGAGTCACCGGAGGCGAAGCACTCCGGGAGCGAAGGGAGCGCCGGAGAAAAGGGGAGTCCTTCGGGAGCCAGCGGAGACGGGGAGACGTCCAGCGGGGAGACAGCGGCGCCTGTTTCGGGAACGTCCCACGGGGCGGCGCCGGGGAGGCGCGCACCCGTCGCCATGGCAACGGACGCCCCGTCCAACGCCGTCGCGCTCGCTTCCAGCCGCACATCGGGTCCGGTCAAGCGGCGAGACTCTCGGGAAGAGGCAGCGGCGGCTGTTCGCCGGCCCCGCGGCGGCTTCGACGAGCTGATAGCATGACCGCCGCGTCGTGCCGTTGCAGCGTTGACAAGGGCAGCATCGTCGAGCAAACCGCTCGGGATCACTGCGGGCTCGGAGCTCCGCCGAGCGACCAATGCCGCACCGTCGTCCGGAATGCCTGATCGTCGTCTTCGTGACCACGTGACTGTCGTCCGTGCGTGACATCAACTGGTCGAGGTTAGTGATTTTGCGATGGTTTTGAATGATCTTTGATGTTCTTGCGTCGGCCGTCTCCCCCACCTTTTCAGCATCTTTGCCGCGGGTTTGCATTTGAGTAACTATAGCGGTAGCGTGATTTGCAAGATTGCACCGCTGGAGTTGGTTGGACACGGTGATACTTTCCATTGCAAGGCAAGGACAGCCGAATAGACAATACAAATGGATGTACAGAAGTCGCGACAGGTTGACGCTAGAGACAATAGATGTAAGAGAAGATGCAATAGTTGGGTGACGCGGGCGCATTAGCGTTGCGTCTGTTTCTATGTCGAAAAAGAAGAGGAACCTAAATTCTTTTTTAAGCACCTGTCAAGTGCGCTGTAAGGTTCGTTGTGCCATAGCTGTTCTTTCTCATGTCATGCTTTGTTCCTCATATTACGGCTTATAAATTCCGCAGAATCGAACAGTGAACCTCGGTTGATAGTCAGCGCTCATGGCTTGTCTATTCGGTGGGGCCATGTTTCGCGCTGGGAAATAGCACAATGGAAGTATTGGTGTCGAAACAGGTGCCTTCAGTTTTCAGAGAAAAGGGTCGCTTGCACTATACGCGCAAAGAAAAAAAGAACCAAATTTCTAAGCGCCGAGAGGTTCTGATTCTCTGCACCTTGCGACACCATTGTTGTGCCCTGGCGGAATGTGTAGGATAAGTGTTCCTTCGAGCAAACCTCAGTCCAAGTTTCTCGTTCACGTACGTTCAAAAGCTAGCCTCGGTTATGTGTCGAACGATTTTGCCACCTCAACTCAAAAGGTGATACACACACACGCACGTACACACACACACACACATTCATGATTCATGCTCACATGCAAAATGACGGTGTCAAGGTACAGCCTTCTACGTTGTGAAATTCTATAACTTAGAGACACGCACATGACTGGGAGGAGATTGCAAAGGCAGTGATGGCGAGCCCTATTGTCTTAATCAATGTGCAGTCTTTATAGAAATAAACAAGGTTACTGCGAATGCCGCTGTCCACTGCACGTATATTGTGGACCACCTGTTGCTTCCGCACTGCTCCAAAGACACGAAGACGAACTCTCGAACGCCCCTTTAAGAGTTCCTCTTGCTCCATCTAGGGGTAATAATAATAATATTTGGGGTTTTACGTGCCAAAACCACTTTCTGATTATGAGGCACGCCGTAGTGGAGGACTCCGGAAATTTTGACCACCTGGGGTTCTTTAACGTGCACCTAAATCTAAGCACACGGGTGTTTTCGCATTTCGCCCCCATCGAAATGCGGCCGCCGTGGCCGGGATTCGATCCCGCGACCTTGTGCTCAGCAGCCCAACACCATAGCCACTGAGCAACCACGGCGGGTTCCATCTAGGGGTTTCTACGGGCGGGGAAAACTTTGCATGAAAGTCACACACCACACGTCTAATGTTGCACCATGACACGCCTTAAACAGGAGCAATGGAAAGAAGAAAAGAAGCTTTGGCGAAGTTCTAGGTATATCTAATTGCTGTGCCCGTGCTGAATAGGCCTCTCAGGCGATGTTTCTCGCGTAGACCCTGCCAGGTTTACCCTCATCTGTCTCTCTCAGACGTCGCTGAAAGCATAGAGCTTGCTGTAAAAATTAGTAGTGGGAACTCTGGGACTGCGATATTCATCGAACATGGGAACTGTGTTTAATGAGCCAAACATCGATGCATGGATTTGTCAAGTATTCTTGCGTACCTGCGGCTGTAGGTCTTTCTTGAGACGTGTTTTCTTGTTTACGGTTTATTTGTTTCTTCTAATTTTCCAAGCGCTTTTCTAAACGCGTCAGAGCATTAATTAAGTCGCCGCTGCGCGTATTTACAATCCTTGCGAATCTTTGTGCACTTATAAGGTCACGTATCGTCTTGTCGAAAACAACGTCTTTGCGAAGTCGTCAAGTCGTTTGAAGACGGAGGAACGAATGTGTGCATAAATGCATGTACTACCCACGATTACCATGCTGGAACTGAACCGCCATGTTTACAGCTGTAGTGTCGAGCCGAAACATATTTCTTTAGTTCCGGTTTTCGTTCCCGGTTCAGCGAAAGCAGTTCAATTCTGGTTTAACGCCGGAGCGAAAAAAAAAGCATAATGGTTAAAACCGGTTTGAAGCTGGTTCACGATCATTTGCATAACCTATAAATAATTACAAGAAAACCGTATACATTTATTTTGTATAAGACCACGTACGAGGGTCCGTCCGAGCTACACGAAAAGATTGAAAAAGAAAAGAAGCTATGCTCGTTGTTCACCATGCCGCAAACATAGTTTCAGCGAATCTTGAACTTGAACTATGCCTTAGAGGCAATAGGTCAGAATCAATACGTCATTTTCATCGCACTTAACTTCACCTTACGTGCCGTAGCGATCAAGAGCGACCGCCTCACTGAGACGCGTTTCTTCATTACAGTGATTTAATAGGTCTACCACCACTGAATAACCAATTGACGGTCACCAATTTCAGATGCTCGCGAATGCATTACTAAGCATGTGTACCTCCCGAGTCGCCGACGAGACAAGTTGAAAACCGCAATACACTGTAAAATAAGTTACACCCTTTCAAGTGAACAAGGGTGCGAATCACACCCATAAACAAAAAGGGTGTAAGGAGGTGGGTTATTAATTGGTTTACACCCTTCACTCTAAGGGTGTATTTTTTTTCAGACTAGCGGGGCTGCCGCTTCTAAAATGGCAGCAAGCCCGTGTGAATTTACAAATGACGTAGCGGTGGTTGAAACCGCGCGTGTGCGTGCGAAGCGTGGTTGGAAAGGTCCAGAGAGGGCGGCCAACCCGAAGCGAAATCGTGATTTTTTTTTTCATTTCGGTTTAGTTCCGGAGGAAAACAGATAAACAACGGAAAATCGTAGCTTTTCGGCTCAATTTCGGTTCGCTCGAAAGAACGGTTGTTTGCCTGTCGGCTTCCGGTTTTCGGTTCAGCTCCTGTTCGATGTACCTTGCTCGATCGCAGCTTCCGTAAACAGTCGAGCCTCTCTACAACCAACGCCTGGACAACGAAGTCATCTCTATAACGAAGAAGTAATTCTGTCCCAGTTGCAATTTGTGAGGTGTGCGTCGCGGGACCTTTACAACGAAGTCCCCTGTATAACGAAGTATTTCGGAGATCCCAAGCCTTTCATTATCAAGGCGTTCGACTGTTAGACACTAGCGATAGAGTTCGCTTTAGTAATTTATTTTGTGTGTGTAGCAAACTCGAGTGAACCGCAGTTGAAGTGTTCCAGCCGTCTTGAGGAAATGATCTCTTTTCTCTTCTCACTTTGAAGTGAACAAAACTAAATAAAATAAAAACAACGTCGCTTTTGAAGCGGCCCGCTTTTACTGCCACTGTTGAAATAATGAAGGGAAATTAATTAACGCGCTCTCCGCGTTCACGCCTGGCTGCTGATAGCAAAAACTATGCGCGTGCATTTATGCATGCGTGAAATTGTTTATTTACCCAAGCGCGGTGTTGAAAGCCTCTTCAGAAGCGTTAGGAGCGCGCCGCGCTGTGACATGTTGTGCATGCCTCAAAAGTAGAGGTGAGCGAATATTGGAAGTTTCGAATACCGATCGAATTATCCACACTTAGTATTCGTGTTCGAAAAGACTCGGAACTATTTGGCATTTTCGAATATTTGAAACTGAACCGAATACTTTCGCAACACCCGAGTGTTTAAAAGTCTTCTCTTGTTGTCCGTCTGCTAAATAAGGTGGATCGCAATATTATCGGAGGTGAAACAACGACACAGAGTTTTGGAAGTGGTTGTAAAAAGAAAAATGGAAGGTGCAAGTTTCGTTTTCGTTTTTGAGGAGGACGCCTGTTCGGGGCAAACCTGCGCGCGTTCTGCTTGTAAGTCTGTAATTCAGTGTTTTTTGGCGGTCTAATGATGTACCGTTTTTTTTTTTTTTGCTTTGCATACGCTGTACGACGAGGTGTGTTTTCTTTGTAACGGCCCCTTCTTTACGTGTGTTTACGACACCCAAGTCCATCAGCAGCTTTATTGTTGTTATATTCCCACAACTTCCGATCTTTTTTTTTCAGCAACTTTGTTTTATTTAGCATTTGGAAAGCCTCATTCGTAACAGCAGCCATTAATTTCTGGAAAGCTTGTTTGCTACGGCGCCCTCAAAATGTACAGGCTGTTCGCGCGGTTTCTTCTTTTTTTAATGGCAATTAGGGACCTTGTGTTTAAAACTGACCCTTTTTTTACCAGCAGTAGCTAGCTGTGTTTTACATCAGTGCAGGCGTGGAGCTTAACTATATACCGACATGAGTGTACTCCTGCTGTGAATACGTCTATGCGTATTCTACGTCTGTTTATTCGAACATTCGATTCGCATTCGGAAACGTCGATATTCGCTCACCTTTACTCAAAAGGCAAAGCGTGAAACTTTGTCGCAGAGCGAGGGGGGGAAGGGGGGGGGTTGCGAAGAGACCGCGTCGACGAATTAGGCATAAAACGATACGCTCGAGTAGCGAATGCGCGTTATTATGTGAGGCTGAGCCTATACGTTCACCGCGGCACCTTGTGTGGCCTGAGAGTGACTCTGTGCGAGAGTCGTACTGTAATGCCAGCGAGAGCCGGAGGAATTGTGAATATGTGCACGTCGTAATCGTCCCTCCATGCCGCGCGTTAATTGTCCGGGGCAAAGGGACAGTCTTTACCCACACACAAAAAAAAAGTCTATATAATAGCAGTGGCGCGGGCATCAGAATTTGCGCCATCATCGCCAGTACGTTTAATTAACTAATATTAGAGAGTTTTTGGATTAGCGGACGTAAGCGGCTTGCGTACGCAAAAACTAGTGGCCACGGTAGCGCGCATGCGCGGTACCGGGGTCGTTTGCTGCCCGATCACTGCGCCGTTTTTATATGTCTCACATCGCGAAGCTTGTCTACCGTCGTACGATTTTTGATGACCTTCTCGTGACCTCTTGTTGCGTTCGGTTGACTTGCTACTGTCTCGAGATGCAGCTGAATAGCATGCATATTTTTTATTCTTTCAGGGCGTGTAACTGCTACATTTTTTTACGTCAGCAACCTTTATAAAGCCGGAAATTTCCATATTCAAGGGCGAGCAAACTGTTCTGCTCTCTTAGATATAGGTAAGGGCCACGCTGGAGTTGAAGTGACAGATACTTCTCACCAGGTCTTAAGACTCGGGTCAATTCACGTTATTTCACGTTCCAACGACGTCAGGACGTGATATGAAAAAAAAAGAAAAAGAAAAGGCCGCCTTGCGGTCAGCTTGCGGTCTCCAGCGCCCCGCACATAACAGTCATTTTTCGCAAGACGCAATTGTCCGGAAAAAAAAATAAAGAGATAGGTGTGGAAGTATATATTGCAACAGAAATGTACTAATACATACTTGAACAGAATATAAACGTACATAATACAGCACATATAGAAATTTTACGTTACGCAGACACATCGCATTAACCATAATGCACACAGAGAGAGAGAGAGAGAGAGAGAGAGACAGAAGAAAGGGAAAAGGCAGGGAGGTTAGCCAGGTGGGTAGATCCGGTTTGCTACCCTACGCTGGGGAGAGAGGGGTAGGGGGAGGTAAAGGGATAGCAAAGTAGAGGTATAGAAAGAAAAAGCATAGACATACAATCACAGTCAAGTACTGCCACCGTATACCGTCACCACGCAGCACAGTAGCACTTGCAGCACTACAGACATCTGTTCAGGCTACAGCCGCTTGTCCAATTCTGTTGCCATTATAAAGTGCAACCATAACGCATCGATTCTGAGGAAAGCCCGCGCCTTTTGGGGAGTATATTGTCCCCAAACAATAATCGCCGTCAGTCTTGCTAATTGCGTTTCCTTTCTTGAAATATCTGCGCTCGCTATATACTCTGCTGTAAAAATGAAAAAAAAAGGACGATACGTGACAATGATAAATAACAGCGTGCTTTTCGTGACCTTGAAGTACGGATCACGCAGCGTTAAACGAAGCAGAGGCACGCAAGATATAGGCGACAGTAATTTTTTGTGCACAAGATGAGTACCAAGGGGTGTCATATATGTAAAAAAGAAATGCTCTTCCTGGGGTGTACAACACATGAAACGATTACGAGGACGTCATTAATCGCGGTAAAATTCGCAGCAGCAATTTCTCTGGTTCTAACGAATGCCCCAGGCGTCAGGTTGTGTGCATTATAACATTTTCTCTTTCGAGGCTGGCGCTGTCTTCAGGCAATATTAAAAACAAAAAAAAAATAGTTATGAGGGGAGAGGGCCGGTTAACTTCTATAAATAGCACGGTGGGTTATGATGTACGCCGTAGCAGAGTTCTCCGGATTTAGTTTTGGACCACCCAGGGGTTCTTTGTTTACATATTTGCACATCGAGCAATTAAGGAACATCAGCTTCTTAAATTTGTTTTCATGCAGGGACTTACCAATACAAATAATACACGTTTTGTCTCTCAACAACAATTTATTTCCGATAGTACGGACAAACTACGGTACCCAAAGAGTCAGTTTTGTTTTAATTAAATTGTGGAATTCCTTGCCTTGTAATATTAAAGGTACTGTTTCCATGCGATTATTTAAACGTTTGCTTCGTGATCTGATTCCTAACCAATAACACAATTTCACTAATGGAAGAACCTGTCTTCTTATTGTTTTCTTTTGTTGAATAATGTATATTTATTTATTCGCTATAACTGTTTAATCACCTAAATGATTGTACTTGCTTAATTATCTTAATAATAATTGCGTTACTGCTCCTATTTTATTGTAACTGCTGTTTATCACTCTTTCTATTTTGCCATTTGGTAGTTTTGCATTTCATGTATAACATATCGTAGGAGGTCCCCCTGTAGTGTTTTCGCTTTGGAACCTCCATCTGTACAATATCACGTACCCGCCTTTGCATATGCATTTTACGAGAATGAACTTCACAATTCAAAAGATTCACTGCGAAAGAATCGTGCCTGTAATCAGATTGCATACGCGACGCGAATAGTGGTGTACATTACAGAACGTGCCAGAACCACAGCACTTAAAACATTCTAGAACGCACGCGCGAGCTTACGCTGGAATCTACGGTAGGTCGTCTAGCCGGCGACCTTGACAACTATTCGTTGGCCAGGTGGGTGCCGTATGCTCACCGCTGTATTTTGAGTGTCACTTTTTTTCTTTTTGTTTTTCTGGGCACAAGTGTGCCCACAATAAAAAGCTGGAAGTTCGTGACGCTCATGTGTTGGCACTGCATTTTTTTTTTAACCGTCGCCGAAAATTAATGAAATTATTTGGTTTTACGTGCCAAAACCACTTTCTGATAACGAAACACACCGTGGTGGAGGACTTCGGAAATTTCGACCACCTGGGTTTCTTTAACGTCCACCCTAAAATCTAAGCACACGGGTGTTGTCGCATTCCGCCCCCATCGAAATGCGGCCGCCGGTACCGGGATTCGATCCCGCGACCTCGTGCTCAGCAGCCCAACACCACGGCTACTGAGCAACCACGGCGGGTTTTCACCTTCGCTATCATTTGACACTATCTGACTGAAGTTTCTGGCCTCGCAGTGTTCTAGTACTCTGTACTTTCTGGAACAAGATAGCAAAAAAAGAAAGAAAGCATGATGGGTAATGCACGGTGTCGTGCACTGTATGCCGATGTTTACGCCAGCTGTTAAGTATAGTTCAGTCAACCTTTTTCGTCGGCAAGAGTCCCGCAGCTTGACACGCCGTCTCTACATATCGTCGGCCTTTTCCGGGTTTTGTGGCATCTCTGACGTCATCGCGACAGCGCGCTTACGGTCACCAGTGTGCGTCACATTTTAAAGCAACCTAATACCGCTGTTAAGGTCGGCCACGCGCACGACACCCGGGCGTCGTCACTGCTATTGCTTTTTTATTTGTTATTTATTCATTTAGCATACTTGCAAGGCCCGGTGGAATGTCGGTAGAATGTCGGTTGACGGTAGGCTGTTATTGACGGTAGAATGCCGATGTTAATGCCGCGAACCGCGTGGCCTGCCTTGTTTTGCCTCCCCTTATGCGATTTGAACTCGGAATTCGCTCCCTTTTTACACCGTCGCGCCGGAATTCACTCGGCGTTCTGAATGCTACGAGCATGTGCAGATGCACTGACCTGCGCAAGCTCGAGCCTGTATCGCCGTAGTTCTGTAGCACTCTCACCATAGACAAGCCACGTGTTGGTGATCAATCAATCAACAATCAATCAATCAATCAATCAATCAATCAATCAATCAATCAATCAATCAATCAATCAATCAATCAATAAAGACTTCATTGGTCATGCGTAAAATACGTTGATACGAGTATATTTTTGTAGACAGCTGAGAGGCCATATAGTATCCGGTCCAGTACGCAATTGCGCGTTCGTGTCACGTGCAGACAAAGAGAGAGAGAAAAGGACAAATGTAAGGCAGGGAGGTTAATCAGGACTGCGCCCACTTGGTTACCCTACACCGTGGGAATGGAGCGGAAAAGATTAAAAGGAGAAGGGAAAGCCCAGTACCGATGTCACCGACCTGTAGCGAAAAATCCTCAGCGCCGTGTCACAAACTGTACACACGCCGCTTGCCTTCGCGAGTCGTATCAGTGCTCTTTGCGACCCCCTGTAGCTGTGATAAGCGTGGCCATCGTCCTGCGATCTTCTCCAACGAGAAAGATTCTTCCCGCGCTAGCTGTGGTTTAGAGTGGGGGCGGAGGGCAAGGCCTCGGGCGTTTTCAAAGGACGCGGGTAGGACTTAGCACGGGAGGTGTTCTGCACACTCTTCGCCGCCACGGCAATTACATTCAGCGCTGTCGGTTATTCCAATCAAGAATGAGTATCCGTTCGTCAATGCAACGTTTTTTTTTCTTGTTTTTTTCACGTCGGAAGACGACCAGCTAACAGACGCAGTTACATACAAGGATCGCGTGTGCATGCAACCTATATAGTGAGTGAAATATATTCAGGTGTGTGCCACTTCTGTAATGTAAAAAGAGTGATACATAAGGATAAGTACATTCAGTTTACTTTACCAAATACGCGTGCGGATAGATACACGCAATAGAATGGAAAGAAAACGCGAAAAAAAAAAGAAAACAAGCATGGTACAGAAAAAGAAGAAAAGAAACGCAGACTACGTTGACAGTTTTGTTATTGTTCGCGCCGCTTCGTACAAGAATCTTCGCAAGATAATTTCTGGGAACTCGGCCATATATGTATATACACACGAATTTCGGCAGTATAGTCACACGCTTCCATTAGTGATGTATTAGATATATAAAAAGATAAAAAGATCAAACATTCAGTCTTCCCATTACGCGTACGATGCTCTTACCAATTGAGCTACAGCGACGCCGTTTTTCCATCCACTTTCTGGGGTACTTATATTTTATCTACTGAAACTAATCCTGGGGAGTATTGGCCAGCGCCACAACTTGCGGCCTTAGCGGCGGATGTGGAACATCCTTTCTACCGCGGGCATCATGACCACGCGAACTTTTGTGGGTGAAGGCAACTGGTCAACCAACCCACACATGCTACCCGAAATCGTCAAAACTGCCGGATTTGATCCTCGGCTGCGGCGAGTACACTTTGTTCACCGAAGCCGCGACAGATGGCGTCACCGTTCCGTTACAGTGAGATCGACATCTTTTAAACGGCATCGCCGCAGACGACGCGCGCTTCGCGGGCTTATCGTGGGCGAAACTGGTATTGCCTGAAGATGTGGCATTGAAGTTAAACGTCGTACAAAACGCCACAACCTCTGCGTGAAACTCGAGCGCAGATAAGCCAGCGGTGTTTAGCTGGAAGTGTAATGTGCACCTGGAGCCCATATTGGTGGCACCCTCAGAATATGTACACTGCGGAGGTGTGCACCGCTATACCACGATGGCTCTTCTGTCTGGCCGGCTGTAACATCCAAGTTCTGTCACTCTCCGTGATTCTATCGAGACATGTTGCGGAGTTTGTTCGCGAAAATTTACTCCGTTATTTCTCTCCCGCTTCTGCATGCGCTGGCCCGAATTTCGTGCGTTTTCTCCCCCGGGGCCATATCACGCACTGCGACAGCTCCCGGATGCGGCTTCAACGCGGTGCATACGTGTATACACGTAAAAGCGCAGTACCGAGGTCGGCGTGTGCAGGTATTACGTTTTGTTTTAGCTAGCGTCCCACGCTAGCGTGATGCTTTTTTGCGTGCTTGGTATCTCGTGCGAACTGCGGACAAACAACGTCATTTATTTTTGTTTCTTTGCAAGCGTTCTTTTTGTGTGTGTTCATTTCCTTGATGTAGCTGAAGCGTGTAACACGTACTTAAGCAACGAATCAGTGTAATGCAGTAAAGTGCAGCACAGGCTTTACGTCGCAGCATTGAAATCGGGGTCCCTCTTCAAGCTTGCAGCAGCATTTAAAAGTCATGAGGCTGACTCGCGGTCTTTTACAAAGAAAACCTTGAAAGCTGCGTCGGCAAGTTGGAAAAAAAAAGTGCACCCACGAACACAGTTTGGTTTTCATCATCCACGACTTGCGTGGGATGTGTACTTTGGTAGCAAACCGAAAAAAAAACGCAAGAAATATCAGTGTCCCCCCCCCGCCAGTCCCCTCCCACGTTTTTTTTTGTTTCTTTTATTCTTTTTTTTAATTTCATACAAATCTAATGGATGTAGCTATCGAGCAGCATGGCTGTGCTAGATTTACTTTTCGAAAGCTGTGTACATCAGGGGGGTATTCTGTAAGAGTCCACCTAGTGGACTGTCCATTTCGGCCGTTGCTGATTGGATGCAGCTGTACGAGCGAGCAGGAGACGAGCGGCCGAAATGGACAGTACACAAGGTGGGCTCCTGCAGAATACCTCCCCAGGAGTTCGTGCGCACTTGCCAAAGTGTATAGTCGTAGAACTTTCGATTGATTGATTGATTGATTTAGATGAAATCGGAAATGTTAGCAACCATTCTATTGCCGGCACTTTTCCACAATAAATGTATTGATAAACGTTTACGTAACGTGATACGTAAATGATACGTAACGCAACGTATCGTAACGTGAGATAATGCGATACGTTACGTAACGTTACATACGTAACGTGAGATACGTAACGTAAGATAATATGAAGGAATTTCGGGAGCATAGTAGCAAAAAGCTAGCGGGAGTTATGCATTAAATATCGAAAAAGATCAACCATCTGAAAGGATAATTCCGCCATTGGTAGACAAGTCAACGAAGGAATAACATTAAGACTTAAAGAGTCAGTAAAAAGAGAACCAACTTGCAGATACTCATCTACACACTCTTCGTACCTGTTTTTCTGTGAACTTCATATTAGATTGGCTATCGACAGCCAATGGTGTCATCGCCTGAGACATTTATTCGGCTGGTCTCTCTAGACCTTTCTGAAGGCAATCTCTTCGCTTGCCTGCGAATTGCAATAAACCATAGGAAAGAGGTTCTTAAAACCTTATGTATATATGTACGCACACTGTGTAGAGTTCATGTAGCCAAAAATACAAGGCTTATTGTAAAGAGCCAAAGCAGTCGACAAGATGACTGTGGATAATCGATAGAGTGTCTTTATTCAGTTTAATAATATGCTATCGAGTTTCAGAATCGCAAATCACCTTTCGTTCAAATAGTCACTAGAGATTACTCCATCTCAGAGATAGCTAGAGGTAGGAGGTCAGGTTGGGGATATTGTAGTTGAGCGGTATATACAGGGGACCGTTCTTAGTGTAAACGGGTTTGTTAAATAACTACTGTGACAGATAGCGCGATTCTGTTACATCGGCTGGACTGTTTGTAGTGGTCACACTCGCTCGAAATCTCAGTGTGACCGTAGTTAATTAACGCACTCTCACTAATTATTGTGTAAATTATCAATTAAGCAGTTTTGAAGCCATACCCATGTAGCAGAAGTCGCCCGGCGTAGCAACAATGCCGAGAAATATAGGTCCTCAAATGCTGTGGCGAAATTCGTTGCTTATTCTTTTATCGCTTATCTGTAGTACTCATTTTCCCACAGTGTTGTTAAGTGTTACGCGGTCCAAATAGCTTAGAAAAGGTCAACATGCGATTCTCAGAAGAAGTCGCTCGTCAAGTTCGCACAAAATGCAAGTTGTTTCGTCTTCTGCACCAGAAACGCGTATCATAATTGCAGCAGAACCACACGTTGTCCTTGATTTCAACGCGGTGTTCATTCTCGGCGATATTTTGTTTTATTTTTTCCTCGAGTTCTCGTAAAACCTACAGAGGAGAAGACTGACTGCGCTCAGAAAGCAACGGTGAGACTATACTGAGTGTGTACCATATATTTACGCAGAAGAACAGGAGCAGACGTGCATGTATTAGTCTTTCATGGTTGCGTTTGGTCGGTAAGGATATCCTCGATATGAGAACCGTGCTTCTGGTAGCCAACCGGATCTTTTTCTCTGGTTAACCTTCCTGCCTTTCCCCTTTCCTCTCTCTCTCTCTCTTGTTACCAAATTTTTTTTGTGTGTGTCTGTAGTCCAGGTCAAGCATTTTGGTACTGGAAAACCAAGATCATTCAACGATAAAAACTGCGGTTTCCAAAAGCAGACGACGTTCTGTTTACCAACGCGTAGCATGCGAATATCTCTCTTCCCGCGGTGACAGATGCGGGGCTTGGCAAAACAGACGACGCTTTTCTGACTTGCAGATGACGGCCAGAATATTTCGTCCCTGATCGTTAATATTGTTTTTGCTTTCGTGCATAGACACCGGGGCACATTCAGTAGGCCTAGCAACGAGCCACGGTTTTAACAGTACATTTTCCCGTATATATAGCCCTTGCTCAAGACAAGTCGCTTTATTTCCCAGCTTCAACAATGTCTTACTGCGTCAACAAATGTGCCGCAACGTATCGTCTGCTCCAGCAGCGGCTTATATAGCTGCGCGCTCTCGTGCATCCTCGTCCCGACTCGGGAATCGTTGACCTAATATTTCGCCTTCGCGAGGCGGTTGCTCCGCGAGTTTCGTGGATATGGCCATTGGGGGAATTCTCGGCTTGCCTCTCTCATCGTCTATGCAGCGTAAGCACCCACTAGGCTTAACAGACGTAGGGATCGTTCCCGGGGCGGCCATGGGGATGGAGGCGGCGTGGTGCATCCCTGCTTTCCCTGTTTTCCCTTCCACCCTTTCCTTTTTATTTCTTTCTGCCGTATACTGCAGCCATTGCACCGCCTGGCGCTTTTCTTTCCTTTTATTTTTCTTGTTTCTTTCAGTTCGGTGTTTTATTTACTGCGCAGATCAGCAGCATAATCTTTCATCGTGGCCTCTGAGATCTGGCGGCACGCGCCGACCGATCTCGGTAGCAACGCTCTTTTGAAAAAGAAAAAAACACTACAGGGAACTCGGTGCTGCGATCGTTCAGCGACCATTGCAGCGATGACGTAGTGCGGGCATTTGTCTAAATCTTTGTGCTCACGGCTTCAGATATCCCCCATGGCGTTATTTATTATGTGCTTCAGGTTTCGAAATTTCCGAGCAATCATAGTTCTTTTTTTTTTTTTAAACGCCGGCGAGGCAATGAGTGTCCGGTCGCACACGCGTAAAGCTCGACGATAAACGCTATAGCTTGGACGTCAGTTCCAACTCGAACGCGTCGTCGTCATTTTTTTTTTTTTTTGTCGCCTCCATTCCGTTAATTGCGATCGCTCCTTCGCTGTCGCGCCGTCGTACCGGAGTGACAGTCCCGACAACCTATACGGAACGGTGCACCGATTGCTTCGGGCCACGGACTCGCGCAGCCTGCAATTTGTCGATCGACCGTGGAAACGAAACAGCCTCTTGCTTGTAACCACGCTCTAATTGGAACTGTTGCATGAATGTAGTAGCTTAAGGAAGGATGCGTACTTCGTCCCGGGAGAAATGTGCGCTCATTCAGTCTGGCCGGTGCTATAGAGCAAGGATTATACACACTGCGCCCAACACTATACTGTTCCTGTATCCGCGTTTACGTTAATGCGACAGTAACGATGAAATGTGACGTTAATGCGACAGTAACGTGTTGCGTTTTATGGCGCGCCACGGTGACTACACTGTGCGGACGGTGTTCACCTAGCTGTGTCGCGTTTCCGCCTTCGTCGGAGACAAAGCCACGGAGCCTGTTAGCATGCCTTTGTGGCAATTATCTACGTTTGGGTGGATGTCTCATTTTCCTTTTATTGATCCCATTCGTCTAAGTGGCGCTAATCTGCTATAGGAAGGCGAATCGCATCGATGCGACGGGAGACGTACGGTAGTTCGAGACGGGCTGAGTCGTCTCTTCCAATGCGCGTCGAACATAACGCAAACCTTGGCGTGTCGCATTGAGAGAGGACAGACGGTTGTCACAGTGTGCTCTTCGCAGGCGGCGTGCAAATCGCCGCGAAACAAGGTTCAATTCGATTCGCGTAATTCAGTTCATTTTCATAAGGATCGAGGAAGGCCCGAAGCAGACGTAGAATTTTTGTTTCCATTGCGCAGAGATTCGGGCATCCTGTACGAGGCATACAGCAAATAGACAAATTTCAGAATCGAACAGAGTAAATCTTCAGATAAAAAATGCATAAAAAATTGATATTAATCTGGTATTTGCGCATGCACCTTATCTGTACCGTACATACTTTAAAAGAACAAATAGCAAGCGACAAATAAAGCAAAGACATTAAAACATGCATACATAAATGCATACATACATACATACATACATACATAAATGCATACATACATACATACATACATACATACATACATACATACATACATACATACATACATACATACATACATACATACATACATACATACATACATACATACATGCATACATGCATGCATACATACATGCATACATGCATACATGCATGCATACATACATACATACATACATACATACATACATACATACATACATACATACATACATACATACATGCATGCATGCATACATACATACATACATACATACACACATACATACACACATACATACATACACACATACATACACACATACATACATACATACATACATACATACATACACACATACATATGAACGTAGCGCGCGCAAATATCCGCACTGTATCAAATGCAAAGAAACGATGCACACAACATTCATACAGCATTCGGGTTCCGGCTAGTTTCTGACGACGGCAGATTCGCGCCTCGTGTAAACGCTGTGCGCCATAAGAATGCGACGCGCTCCTCTGCGGCATTCATGTACGTTTCTCGTTATTCTCGAGCGAAGATCGCTCGCGTACCTCCGCGAATGTTTGTCGTTGTTGTTGTTTCTTTTTACCCACTCCAATCGATACCGCGCGAAACAGCTGCAAGACATTATTGCGTACAATACTGCGCCTGATTAATCGCGTCGCGCTGCTTCGCGTTATTGTGCGCAACTTTCTTTTTAATTAGTCGCTCGGGCACGCTACGTAATTGGGAGATCCGAAAGTTTAACGCCAGCGCCAGCGCGGAAACTGTCGGTAGAAGAAAAAATAAATTAGTGTGCCTACGCGTAGCTCCAGCTCCGAAAAATGCGCACTGGAGAACGTGCCGTGAAATAAGTTGCTCTTCCGGTCGTCTTCCGCTTCAGTACTTTCCACAGTACTTTCCACAGTTCTTTCCAACTTATGAAACCTGATACGTTGATACTTGCTGCACATGTTTGAGTGCTTTGCATATCTCGAATCTGCGTGGCGGAATGTCGAGCGAGAAGTAGTGTTAGCGGTTTGCCGAGTTGTGTATACACTTCAATTCTAAAACTTCGACAAGAGCCCTAAATTCGTGAATAGTAAAAGAAAGAGTCGGTGGCGATATTTAGCGGTGAATGCGCGAGAGATGCGTTAGCGTTTCGTCGCACCTCTTTGACGTCCCGGACCCGCGATTCAAACCGCGTTCACCGCATTGCGCTGTGGGGTTCAGGAGCTCACTCCGACACACGGCGTGTCTCTTCGAGGTATACAGGGTGTTTTTGTTGTTATTTTTTTAGCTACACCAATCTTTTCTTAAAGATTGCCTATGGCAGATAGCAAATTTCTAACCCATGATCCAAATTACTCGATGAGTCGGCCATTACTTCTACGAATGCTCATAATGTTTAGTTGAATAATTAACGTTATTACAAAAATTAACTCTTTTAATTAATTACTTCGCGCCACAAATTTCAACCTACGAATTATAGCCGCGTAGTTCGCATGGCGTATCCACTTGGAATGAATCTTCTGGACGCAGCACCGGTTACAAGATATAAATTTTAAAAAGTGTCCGTCGAAACGTCTTGGTGTTCCAGTTACTTTTATGCTTCAGGGCATAAAACAGCCCTGGCAGGCAGGCAGAGAAAAGTGTATAACAGCTGTGTCTTACCAGTACTCACCTACAGGGCAGAAACCTGGAGGCTTACGAAAAGTGTTCTACTCAAATTGAGGACGACGCAACGAGCTATGGAAAGAAGAATGATAGGTGTAACGTTAAGGGATAAGAAAAGAGCAGATTGGGTGAGGGAACAAACGCGAGTTAATGGCATCTTAGTTGAAATCAAGAAAAAGAAATGGGCATGGGCAGGACATGTAATGAGGAGGGAAGGTAACCGACGGTCATTAAATGTTACGGACCGGATACCAAGGGAAGGGAAGCGTAGCAGGGGGCGGCAGAAGGTTAGGTGGGCGGATGAGATTAAGAAGTTTGCAGGCATGGCATGGCCACAATTAGTACATGACCTGGGTTGTTGGAGAAGTATGGGAGAGGCCTTTGCCCTGCAGTGGGCGTAACCAGGCTAATGGTGATGATGATTATGATAAAACAGCGGCTTCTTAAACAAGTAACAGGAACGCCTATGCATTTCGTGGGATACTTTGTAAATTAATTATCTCGGAACTGGGTCTGTCCAGAGAATTGCTTCCAAGTGGATACGCCGTGAGAACTCAGCGGCTGTAATTTGTGGACCGAAATATGTGCGGTAAAGCATTTAAAATGTCAATTAGCCTAGCTATGTTAATTATTGAACTGAACATTTAGACTTCTCGTGAAAGTAATGGCCGCCTCACCGAGTAATTTAGATCAAGGGTTAGAATTGTGCTCTCCGCCATAGGCAATGGTTAAAAAATTTGGTGAAGCTAGCCGCCATCACAAGCCATCGCAGCAGAGGGAAACAAGGGCACGGTTGCAGTTTTTAAAGGCAACAGAATTGGACAAGCGGCTGTAGCATGAACAGATGTTTGTAGTGCTGCAAGTGTCACTGTGCTGTGCCGTGACAGAATATGCGGCGACAATGACCGACTGTGATTGTATGTCTATGCTCCTTTCTTTCTTTATCTCTACTTTGTTATCAATTTACCCCCCCCTCCCCTCACTTCCCAGCGTAAGGTAGCAAACCGGATCTTTCCCTCTGGTTAACCTCCCCGCCTTCCCCCTTTCCTCTGTCTCTCTCTTTGGTGAAGTTAAAAAGAGAACGCGCCCTGCATGTTTGGTGATTACAGGGCCAACCCGTGCAACCTAAATCGAAGTACGCCGCGCGCCCACTAGAAGGCGTCCATTGCGGTAAGGCGTCGAACCCGCGACCTCGCTCGCAAAATCCTAATGCCACAAGAAGAAAGCGTAAGGATAGCGAGTGGGGGAAAAAAAAAGTAAAGTTGATGACGTCCTTTAGAAGTAAAATACACGACTAAAAGAAATCACGCGTTCTTAATAGTTAAATCAAAACTATACTTTCGAGTTTCGCTAGCTTCGTGCGGGAAAAAATAAACTAACGAAACGAGATGAAAAAGAAAATGCATTATAAAAAAACCTGTTGCCGCATCCCTAAATTCTGGAAATTCCGCGCTCCCACTCAAGACGCCGTAAATTAGGACACCGAAAAGTCTGAGCTCCTACTTTTAACGTGAGTGCTAATTAGGCATCCCACCTTCTTACGGTGACGTCTGCAAAAAGTCAGGCTGTACAGTTAGTTCGAATAATCACGTTTCAAGGGAGCTTCGAACGTTCCATTTTGTTCTTTGTTTTTTCTTTCCCTCCATTTTGCTGGCGGGCAGGCGACGAGTGAATGCAGTTCAAAACCATTCGATCGTCGACACTTGCCTCTCTTTAAACACGGAGAGAGAGAGAAAAAAAAGAAGAGTTAGAAAGAACGCTAGACAGGGGCGGCCGCGTTTCTGCGAAGTAGGCAAGTTCAAACCTTTGCCTATTAAAACGGGTGTATGCCGAAAACTCCCGCGGCTATCGAATAGGTCGTAGGCGTATCCGACAGAAGCCAGTGCGCTGGCCCCGGGAGGCATATCATTACGGCTTACCGCGGGAAAGTTTTGCGAGAGCGTCGTTACACGTATAGTTTCGAAGAGAAGGCCCGTCGCCGCGTTCGTTCATACTTGCGCAGCTCACTGCGCCTTTCACTCCCCTTATGTATTGTTCTCTAGGTGTACCTGGCTCCCTTTTCCGTGTACCGTAATTTTCGGGCCATACGCTCCGCGAAAAAATGTGTACAAGTGCTGGATCGCCTGAGCAAGAGGTGCGGATCGTGGATTGCGCGTTGTCGCCGATTGTTTCTTGTTTTCTTTTTCTTTTTTTAACCTTCCGCTCACGAATGCAACTTGAAATTGAGTAATTCTGTCCAGAATTGGCGTTGCAAGCTTTCCTGTGCACCTATTAGTTTCACTCGGGCGACAATGCGTCAGGCGTATAGGAATGACGTGTAGGACTATACGTCTGTACGCGTGCTCGCATAATCGCCGCCCGCGCATACTTAGAACGCTGTCCGAGGAGTTCGTACGCTACGCGAAACCCTCGCTATCGCCGTCAATGGTTTGTTCTTCAAGCGAGACTGCATTTTTTTTTTGTATGTGTTGAAAGGTCGACTGGCAGCTCAATTTCCTTGCATCTCTCCCGCTCTCCTTTTTGCTTTGCAACTACCATGTAGAACTGGTGCGGACACCGCGACGGAAAGAGCTAACCTGCTTTAACTTTTACCCTTTGTTGTCAATTCAAAAGGGGGCCACCGGCAACGAAATTTCCTGGGCCGCGTTGAAAGTCCTTCAGATATTGTGTACAGACGTAGAGCAGCCTCCGTGTGAACAATGTTCTTTCGAAGTACGAGTGGATGTGTCACGAGCGGCTCCTCGCAAAAGTAGACGTTTTTGGATGCCGAGGTGTGCATCTGGACATCGTCAAAATCCCTCCCGTGTAGTGGCGAACGCCGAGAAATGGCGGCACTTTGAACCAATCGGAGACGCCGTAGCAGCCCTCTAAGCCAATCAGAGCGGACAAGATGGCGGATTCGACGATGTGGCGGGATCTGACCACGTCCAGGATGTTTGACACCCTGAAACTGACAGAAACCGCCGCCACTACCGCTCGAGCAGAAGTGACGCGCGACTCGTGTAACGCGCGGCTCCTCGGCATAGCCTCCGAGACTGGAAACCGTCCACGGTAGCCAACGCCTCCTAGGTAGCGCAAGACTCGTGCACTTCGATCCATGACGTCACACTACCTTTCTCGGCCGCCGTAGAATGTAATGAAGAGTACTTTCCAAGTTAAGCCGTGGTGATTTTGATCTCATCGCTTTCGTCACGCTGGGCTTGGCAATGGAGACTTCGGGCCAATTGTAGCAAGACGTCGTAAAGCATAGTGCACAGGCCTGCCATCTCGGGGGCGCTGCCGCAGGGCGCTGGAAAAAAAAAAAGAACTTTCGCTGCCGACATGCTGTAGGACTTGCGTCATATCCTTCAACCGTCATGCGACATGCGTCATTCAGCTTAGGTACATGTTCAAGGGCTGCTAGTAAGAAAAAAAATTATCTAATCACCAAACACTGCAACTTTGCCCACACTTCTTCAGCGGTATAGACTGTGCGTATACGTAACTATATATTTTAACTAAAGCGGGATTTTCGCTGTACAGTTAGCCTGTCAAGCATTTCGCCCCGTCTCTAGGAGTTTCCGGAGCCGTACTTCCGTTTCTGGATGAAAAGCTTTTAACTGGTTCGAGGCGTTCGGGACGCAGCATTCAGAAACGTGCGATGTTTTCCGTGTTCTGCAATCCGGGAACTGCGGTACGTTAGGAAACACAAACTCTGCGTTCACACGACTGGATTTATCGAGTGCAGTAGCCTCCAAAAAAAAGGGGGAAAAAAAACACCAACCGTTCATCTCGCGTTTCCCTGCGAAGCTCTTAATGTTGTGGTTATTATTTTCCGCCTTGTTTTTTTTTTTAGCGTCTACGTCCTGCACCGCTTTTTCCAAAGAGCGTGCAGCTACCGCGTCGCAGCCGGAACAGGCACACTCACACAGCGGGTGAAAGGCGGTTTCTTTAGAAGCGCATTGTTGTTTATTTTGTGTGTTTTATCCATGCTCCGTCTTAATGAGTTTTCGAGGGCCTGTAGCGGCGTTTCGGGAACAAAATGAAAGAGCTAATGCACGTAGCCTGTTTCGGAACGTGGAAGGAAAATAAGATTTAGGAGCAAGGGAAACTGGGGTTGCGGAAAGGGAGTGGGGTTTGAATAGAGGTTGGTTGGGGAGGTGGATCATGTAACGGTGGCCTATAGCTATAGTTTTTAAACATAATAAATTCTGCACAATGGGAAGTTGTGCAAGCGAAAAAGAGTTAATTATAGCTACATAAGCGAGTCGAGGTCTCTATGGGTCACATTTCGGGCTCCATCCATACCCCATTTAGTCGGGCCTTGCGACAACGACATTTTCTTTTCTTTTTTTAGTCTCGGTCGGTGAAATCCTTTCTTTTTCTCTTTCTAAGAAACGCTTCGTCGCCTCAATTTATTTTTGATTTTCCTCTCTTTCTCTCTTTTCTCTCTCTCTTCTTTTTTTTCTTCTGAGCGACATGCGTCGACGCATGTCGTTCAGCGTTTGTTGCGATTAGGAACGCTTTCAACAATCGCACTTATCGCTGGCTACGACTGAATTAGGACGTGAGAAACTTGTAACGCCTGAGGAGGCTGATGGAATATACCCCCGGCCCGCAAGTACTCACACGCAAGCACGTGTACACCCGTGTGCAAAAGTATGCGGACGACAGGGTCGCCGAAGAAACAGAATTTCTTCGTAACTAACACGCATAAACGGAAACTGAGCAGGGCATCAGAAAATTCGTAATGCCAAGTTTGGACTGCAGTCTTTAATTTCACGTCGCATTCACAGAGAGAGCAGAAAACAAGTTTTATCGCGCTGCATGGTCCGTATAATTTTGCTCGCGGGTGTACGTGCGCACAGGCACACACGGCCAGACACCACCCGCAGGTACGCGTACACTCGCGCGGAAATGCGCAGAAGTTGTGTGAGCGCAAACACACTCCAGCACTGAGATGCACGGCCAGTCATAAGCGCACGCACGCACATATATGCACGAGCACATACGCGCAAACATGTTGATTTTCTCAAACGCGCACTTACACGAATGTGCAAACGCGAATACAAGCCGTGTGCGCGCGAACTCGAGCTACTACGCGCGCAAATCACAGCGAAACTGAGGCCTGTATCGAACTCAGTACTTGTGCACTTCTGGTTCGGAATATTTGGGCATGTATGTATGTATGTATATATGTGCTGCGTGCATTGAACACTTACCTGCTGTATTTCCTTGTTCGTGTGCTTAAGTGTGTGTTATGCAAATTATGTACTCATGGTATTCCCGCCACTTATACCTTGCCACACCTTAAATATTGAAATGTCCCTATAAAGGGGTCTTTACATGTTAAAGTGAAGTGAACTTTAAAGCTTACGCACAAGCAAATGCACTCTTGATTTATAGATAGATAGATAGATAGATAGATAGATAGATAGATAGATAGATAGATAGATAGATAGATAGATAGATAGATAGATAGATAGATAGATAGATAGATAGATAGATAGATAGATAGATAGATAGATAGATAGATAGATAGATAGATAGATAGATAGATTACCAGTGTCGCGATTTCTGACAACTCCAGCTTCTCATTAAAGTCACCATTTAGCTTGCTCTATCCACTCAGCACTTGAATCCCGTTTTTCGTTTCCTTCTGTGCAAATGTCAACTGAAACAGGGAGTCACTCTTCCACCCACTATATACAGACCCTGCTTCTCGGCGCAATGCAGCCTGCACGCCTTGTCGTATACGGTTCAGTACGCTTGACAAATACGCGAGGCGTAATTGCCAGTTTCGGGTCGGATCACCGCCTTTAGTATGTATCTACTATGCAGCGTCGCAAGTGGGCGCAAATTGCCTTTCTTTCTTTTTCTTGGGGGGGAGGGGGGAGGACTGGGTGCGAATTGCCTTTTTGTTTGGTTAGTGCTTTTTCGGTGGGGGTGGGTGGAAGGAGATAGAAGGTTGTAACTTTGACTCCGCGCCTTTACGGCTCCATTCGGAGTAGCCAATCACGGTGTGTCGCAGACTCAGCGCCGACGCCTGATGCGCTCGTAACTCACTCATTCGTGACGCATATATAACGTCTAAGGCTCGACGTTTAATGTACGTATGGTCGAGACGGCGCTTTTGCGCACTCGGACTTCCTCAAAGGCTTCGTCGTTTCCAGTCAGCGGTGTTTTGCATCTTTGCTGCGACTTTTGCTACCAGGCGATTCTTGAAGCAGCGCGCCGGCAAAGCCTGACTTCTCCACTTTGGTGCAGTTATTTCCCTTATCGAGAAGAGGCAGTGCGATGCGAGTATTAGAGAAATACACTTAGAGACGTATATATCAAGTCCGATCGATCGATGCACGGGGTTTGACGTCACAAAGTAACGCCGCTACTGCAGAAGGAGCGCCCATAGGGTGGGGGTGGGGGGCGGGGCCCTCGTGCACGTGCGTGATTTGGACTAACTGAGCTTCATTATTGTGCACATAATGTTTGTATACTACTGTGCTTCGTTGCGCGGAGCCAATATCTGCAGCGTCTATCGTGGTGTTAGTCGGTTTGTAGCGCGAAGAAAGGCTCTACAAGATAGGGTGCGGTTTCAGCACCAAATTCACACACAAAAAAGATCATACGCAGTCAAAACACATCATAAAGCCCTCCACAGAAATGATTTACCAACAACATGCCCGTATGGCGTGATCCAGTAATGCAGCAACAAAATTTAGATCGCCGCGGATCGGCCCTCGGTATTGCACGGACTCCGAGATGAGCGGACGAAACTCGGAGCGGTGACCTTGACAATTCCAGCGGCATGTGGCTGTTTGTTTGGGCGTTTGGTGTCGCCTCCGCGCTCCGCTTTCGCTCGTGGGAAGAACGTGTGAGAGATAAGGAGAGAAAGAGAGAGAGAGAGCGGAAGTAAAGCCCCTTAAACTTCGTAAAGTAGCGGCACGCTTTGAAGAATGCCGCCTCTTCGTCGCGCGCTCTGGCCGAGGTCGACGCCGCGTCGCTATTGGCCTAATGACATCACGTGGGCCCTCGCGCCGTGCTTCACCGCCATTTTTGCTCGGGAAGCTTCTACGGAGTGGCGAGGAGCGCATGTTGGCGCGGTTGCTACGCTGGAGCGATGTAGGCGGCGCCACGGTCGAGGAGGGAGCGTGAAAGAGAGGAGAAACGAGGAGGAGGGAAGGCGGAGGAGGAGATTGTCGCTACTTTACGATGTTTAAGGGTCTTTAAGCGGAAGTGGAATGAAAACAAACAGAACGCTCGCTCTGCCCCACTTAAACACCTCGCGTTGCGAATTATGTCGTTTGTCTGTCGTTACCTTCATGGATGTGAGCGTATAGAAAACCACAGCACCGCGTGGAGGCGCTGCGGCGCCAGTTGGGGACGCCACCTACCGGAAAAAGTTTACGACGGCCGGGGGTACAGCGCGCTGTCCTCCGTTTTCGCTGCATTATCGAAGCACAATTTTCCGTGGCTGCCGGACTACGTGTGTAAGCTTTACGGCGGTGGTTTGCCACAAGTTCTTCGTTTCGAAGGACATCTGCGAAATCTGGTCTGGATCAAGCTGAAAGAATTATTTTCACCGTTGAAACGTCGCGAAATCGTAGCTAGCCCTGCATCTTTTAAGACAACGTCGCGGAAGAAAGCCACGAAAAAAAATGAAGTGCTCATGCGAAGGAAATGCGCGTCTGTGTCAAGCTTTATTTTTTCCTTTTCCTGTCCGAAGCACATAATAAATGTCTCTAAAGCAAAACATGTTTTCATACAGTAATTTACCAGCTAAACAATTAATCGTTAGCATGAGACAATTTCTTTTTTAAAGGGTATGGATGCGAGCTAGCTGGTACGAATCCATGGGTGAAAGACAGCGCAGATATAAACACGGACAAGGCAGGGACACAGGAGGAGATCGATAATTAAATAATTTCGATCGGGGCTTAAATGAAGGCGAGCGTGGACACATATGGTAATTTCGGGCTTCTTAATGAAATGCGAGTCAGCATTATGTTATGGTCACTCTCGCGTGTCTGCAGCGAGTATGGACATTTAACTTACATCGTGCGCGTCCTGATTAATTTGCATTCCACGCTTTCAGAGCCGGAAGGCTGTGATTTAATTATTCTCACTCCTTGCGCTGCGTTTGTTTTGCGATACGTACGCAAAATGAACAGATCATTCACGTTGTTTTTCTCTGTTATCCCGCATGGGATAAATATGCATAACGCTATGTTGTTCTTCCAGTACACAGCAGTGTGGAAAGCGTTAAGTCATGTTAAATTGCGGGGTCTACAGCGTCCAGAAGCTGAAAAGTGGACTATGTGAGACACCGTGGTGGAGGTCTCAGCATTTGTTTTCGCCATCTCCTGTTCTTGACTGCACACTCCAAGACCGCCCACGAGCATTTTCTTTTCTTTCTTTTTTTAATTACATTTCTCGGTATGCAGTCGCCGTGGACGGAAATCGAATCCAGGCCCTCCTGCTAAGCAGCGTAACGCTGTATAGCCTCCGAGCGGAAAGAGTAAGAAGAGCGAATGTCAAATGAAAACACTTAGGTGCAATATGAGTCCGTTGATGCAACTCACATTCCGTTAACCATTTTCTTCAATTTTTTAATTGCTCGTCTGTTTAATTGTCAAAACAGTATGTCTCTACTCCCTGCTCTCGCAAGAAATTAAGCCCCTGGGATTGAAAGGCCCTGCTTACATGTGAGCACTAGTCTATTTCGCATTCTTACGACCGCTTGAAAGAATCAGCTGTGGCTAACTCAGTCTCGTTTTAACGTTTCGATTTGTCATAATGCACTACAACACGTATGCGCCTAGCAGGTTCAGGGTTGCGTGTTTCCTTTGGGCACCCGCGGCAATTGTTGTCTCGACGATGACAAGTTCCATTGTCGAAACGCTGGCTCAAGAGACATCCCTCCTTCAACCAGTGTTGATCTTTTCACGTGAATCGAAGAGGCGACCACCTGCAACGCGAGAGCGGTGCAGCTGAACGGAGCGATAAGCGGAGGAGGGCGGCCGTGACCACCCGTGAAGTTTCGGTTTGCTCCGGTAGGGGAATGACAAGCGCTGGCGTCGGCGGAGAAACTTGGCGTGGGCTTGTGTATATATATAAACGAGAAGAAAGGGGGTTAACCGAGGGGCCCGATTTTTATATTAGTCGTATCATAAGAAGCCAACACTGACACTGACACCAGGGACAACATAGGGGAAATTGTGCTTAGAAATGAAATAAAGAAACGATAAATTAATGGAAAATAAAGCGGAGGAAAAAACAACTTGCCGCAGGTGGGAACCGAACCCACAACCTTCGCATTTTCCCCTATGTTGTCCTTGGTGTCAGTGTTTGCTGGCTTCTTATGATATGACTATATATATATATATATATATATATATATATATATATATATATATATATATATATATATATATATATTGTATAGCTTTTTACAGCTTTTTTTTACCTCTACCCCCCTCCCCAATGCATATGTCGTGTCTGTGAGCAAACACTCAGCCAATCACTGCGGGAAGCGCGCGCCGCGGGGTTCCTTGCAGTGTCACCAGATGGCGCTCGCCTCCGCAGCGGAGGCGCCGGCCGTGCGGGGGAAAGAAACAAAAAGAACAAGAAAGCTCGCCTTCGCGCATAGCGTTCGCCGCCAGTGTTTCCCGGTAAACATTATGGTTGCATAAGCTTCAGTTGTGGGGAAGCGGCAACTGTAGCATACGAAGCGGGGAGTGACGTAGCTACGCGGACCTGCCGTGGTTGCTCAGTGGCTATGGTGTTCTTGTCTTATTTTGTCCCACAACGATAATCATCATCTGCCTCGCTTGCGTTTCGTCTCTCGAAAACTCGGCGCTAGCTACTTTCTTGTCGAGAATGCTATGTCAAGCCGATAACGCGCTAGCCGTTCGCGACTGCGAAGTACCGGGCTCGCAGCGTTAAAGAAAGGAAATGCGGGCAAGACAGATGACGATTATCGTTTGGGGACAAAATACAACCCGAAGGGTGTAAGCGTTTTTTTTTTAGACTGAATGCTTTGTGAACATCGGTACAGTCACCCGGATACGCATGCCACGCAGCCCTCAGCGCGGTGTCCCGAGCGTATTAAAGTGTAGCTGCCTTGGTGTCACTTCTCACTCTGCTTTCCGCGCGATGCTCGAGCGCTCCGCGCAAAGGTCTGCGCGTCTCGGGGCCCATGTATGTTTCGTATAGACGAACAGAGTGTGCCGGGAAAAGCTTGTCGCCGATGAAAGACGTGGTCTGCTGACCCCTCGCGCCGCAGCCGTCATGGCTCGTTTGATGCGCCGGTTCAGGGGTAAGTGCGTGGAACTCGGGTGGTTTTTCTTTCTTGCCACAGAAACGGTTCGTACGCATCGAGTGTACGTGTGTGTGTGTGGTGTGTGTGTGTGTGTGTGTGTGTTTTCTTTCTCTTTCTGTTTCTTTTTTTATCCTTTCCTATCTCTCAGCTATCGCATCCCTTTGCTACTCCCCCAGAACAGGGTGGCCAACCGGAGATAACCTCTGGTTAACCTCGCTGTCTTTCCTTTGCCTTTCTCTCGCTCTAACTCTCTCGCTGTCTCTCTTTCTTGCCGTATACGCGACGAAGTTTCTCGCAGCAGTGTGGCTAATCTTTATGGTTCCCATGAAAAGGGACCTCGAGAGGAAGCCAGGGAATGAGCATCGGTTGTCAAAACGAACACACTGTTTTTAACCGGAAATAATTTTGTCGCAAAGATGACTATATTTACAATAATTACGTGTTGCGCCACCTGTCGATGGCACATGCAATTTTTCAGGCATTAAAACGCTTTATCACTAATTTTTTTTTTTCATGACTGTCTGGGTGTTTTTGTGAAAACCGCATTGTGGTGCTGTTTGTACTTTACTAATCATTGACTTCCGTTTTAACTTTTGTATCGCGGTGTATGCACCCGATTACGAGGGCTCGAAAGAAGAAACAAATTAATATCGTGTCAGTCCTCGAAAAGTAAATAGTGTAAACGAGTTTGAACTGAAAAAGAAAGATGCATTGAAGATAGCCAGTTCACAAATAAATACATTCCTACATATCTGGGCAAGTAATTGATAGCATTCACGTGTGTTCGGGGACCCAGCTTATCACCGCGCCGGTGCGCTAGCATGGCGGCTCCGATGGTGTCAGTGCAAACCATTTGTATTGTGCTGGTGACTTCTTTTTTCTTCAACGAAATGACAAAATCAAGGCGCGGAACACTCCACCATTAGCGAAAAGTCGCTAAGCGATGACGACGCGTTCCTTGAAATTGGGCCGGCATCATGTTTTAATTGCTATTACATGTCCTGGTTAATATAATACTTTTAACTGAATTGATTTAAATTATCTTCTGCGGTGTCGAGTGGACAGTCGGATATTGAAAAAGGAAAAGCGAACCGCCGATTTTGAAAAAAAAAGCCTTCAAATCTCAAAATTGCGTTTTACCTGGAAAAGTAGCTTTCAAGCACCCCAGAGACGGCTCACTAATAACGTCCTCGCTATGCTTTTAGAAGTACAGCCGACTCCCGTTAATTCGACCTTTGCGGGACCTCGAGATTTGGTCGAATTATCCGAAAGATCGAGTTAACAGACGGCGGCTAATATGAACGAATTCAAATGTGTTTTTATTGTAACGTCTTTCTGATTCTGCCTATTGAAGCGTGACTCGACCGGCCTGCCGCAATGAGCGCCCTAAGCGTTGAACTAATAGGAAAAGTAAAGTCCTGAAAACTCTGAAAATAAAACAAAAGTAAAGTGAATCAGCTTCGTGCTTAATGAAGCAGTAGCACCGGCCGCAGAATTTCTTGTTTTTCAAGCCCTAGCAGCCGCTGCTCGCATTAGGAGACCGGAAGGGGTCGAATTAACCGAAGCGGCACGCTTTCGCGTTCGAACTAAAGTAGCTTTTCTTCCATGGCAATGTATGGGTTCTCGTGGAAACTTTCCAGTGCGTTCGCATTAAGCAAAAATTCGAGTTAACCGAGTTTGAATTAACGAAAGTCGACTGCAGCGCCAAATAGAGGCGCATATCACCCCTGCGATAAACCTGGGTTGAGGCACCGAATTTAACCACAAGTACCTTGGGAACGTTAATTTAGTACGTGAAAACGACGACTAGAGCAAGTATGCGTCATCGCCGGACACCAAGCGCGAGCAAGCAACTGCTTATTTTGTAAAAAAATTTAGAGAAGTTTGTACGCGGTGTCCCGTATTTGGCGTATACTTGCTGTTCCACTCTGGTACTCTCGTTGTTTTCGTGTACTAGGTTGTGACCATGTTCAATAACCTAAGCCCACTGTCGAATTTTCCTTGAGGAGTTTCACCGGGGGCCACTTGCCGGCTATACTTACGTCAATAAAAAATTCGCCAAGACTCGGGGAAGCCAGATTTGTCGTTCAGGTTATTAACGACTCGCCAAAAATTTCGCGACATGCTCGCTAAGTTGCCCAACACTGGAGTATAATACGATATGCGGCTTGCGGGAATGCATAGGCCTATTTGACAGGCATAATTAGCCCGGCGTCGTATTCTCGGACGATCACCTTTCGGCGATACTATCGCCTTCGCGTGACGTAATGCTCAACCAGCCAATCAGCTCGCACTTGCATGGTCGAGGTGACAGCTCCGCCGAAAGTGGTGAGTGGAGAGAGAGAGCGTCTCGCTTGGCAGCGGAGCTCGCCTGCAGAAATCGTATCTCGACTATTAATGAGCCGATTTGAAACATCTTTTGCGGCGAAACGCTCCCTAGAGGACACGTGACAACTTTCAGCGTATAACGAAAATTTGCTTTGGGGCCCGGTTTAGCTCAGGAAGGTTTAGCTCGGGGCTTCCTATCCAAGTACATGGGAAAAGGAGAAATCTCCTTTCTCGCCAACCACAGCGCCGAATTTAATGAGGACTGTTACATTTAAAGAAAAGTATTAATTTCTAATGACTGTTGCAAGCGTCTTTTTTTTTATTGAGGCCTTCGATTTTTTAAATAAAGATTGTTGAACATTACAAAACTAAAGAGAAAACGAAACTATCAGGTTAGCAAATCTGTATCTCACGAATGAAAAACGATATCACAATTATGAAAACTGCATTTAGTAGCATGCACGTCTGAAGCGTACAAAACTGATGTTATACACGCTCGCGAAGTGTATAAGTAATTTATTAATAAGGCTTTTGTAAAACTCTTATAAACGTCAATACGAATCCGCGTAAGCTGTCGGTTAATATATACCAAATTTGTCCGCTTGAGGTTCTCTAATGGATGCAGTTTACAGGGCTGGCGAAATCTGGCTTTTGCGCGGAGCTACGTTGCTCTGCGCAAAAGAAAAAAGAAAAGATAGAAGCGCGAAGTTTGCAAATTCGATTTTTCTAACTTCGTGCTTCTAAAAGATACCAATTTTCGGCATTTAAAAAAAGGGGTCAGGCCCTCTGAGTAAAAATTCTGCTTATTACACTCACTAGAAGTTAACTTATATATCTCTCATATTCAACAAACTTGAATAAAATCGGTCTAGAGGTTTCCTCATAAAAGCAGTTCCGCGTTTTTCATGTACTTGAATAGGCAGGTATCGCAGTGAGGCCCGAGTTATAGGTTCGTCTTAATATTCAAGCTGTTTATGAAATTAGCAAGACTTATAATGATACGTGGCAGTCCAATTAAAAACCATACGGAATCCCCGAAAAGAAAAGAAACAGTTTGAGTCGTGTTTCCTTCCACATACATACATACATACATACATACATACATACATACATACATACATACATACATACATACATACATACATACATACATACATACATACATACATACATACATACATACATACATACATACATACATACATACATACATACATACATACATACATACATACATACATACATACATACATACATACATACATACATACATACATACATACATACATACATACATACATACATACATACATACATACATACATACACACACGTTATGTTTGATATTGAAGTTGAAGGTTCAGATTGACCAGATGTTCTCTGGCAGAAACGCATGATTCGAGTAGGTTGCAACGTATACGACCGTCACATTGGGCATTTCCGACTTGGTCGAATGCTTTCTTCTGCGACGTTTGCAAATTCAGATTGTTTATTTTGCGTAGTCGTTTCCCGAACAAGGCTGTGGTATTGTGCGTGCGTGCGTGCGTGCGTGCGTGCGCGCGCGCAAATGAAGCATGGCTTTGTAAAATGAAAATTTAATCTTGAGTTAAACTAAATCTCCAATCCTGGAACGTATGGGCCACATGCCTTTCGCAACCTTAATTAAGGCAACTTCATTCTGACGGGAATCTCAGATTGTAGTTTAGCTTGTCGCTGGAAGTAATCTGCAGTACTCTAACATCGTTTGTACTAACCCAGTCTTGTTATCACCGAGGTGTGTATTGAACCTATGCAATAAGAAAGAATTTATGAATTGATTTGAATATTGCAGCTTTCGTTAACAAAGATTAACCCTACTCCGATTCATCACTGTTCCCAGCGCGTCATTAGCTAACAGTACGAGTTGAGATGATTAAGTCGCCGAAGTGAAAAGAACATCCTGCAATCGTCGGCGTACATTATTAAACGGGCAGCCTGATTCATACTCCATTACTTATGCAAATGTTAAACGGCATTGCTATACTCGTTCGCTTGTCTGTGGTACGCCTGTTATTATCAATGAAGAACAGTGTTGAAAGTTGTAAAAGCGAAATTTTAAAATTAATACATTTGACGCTGTACGCGTACACTCATATTGCATTAGCATTTTATGGCAATGCAGACTGCATTGAAATGCGGAGCACGGAGGGATCCTGGTCAAAAAGAAAAAAGAAAATGCCAGCAGACTATGCAGTGAATCAACCTCCTGTGAACTTATCCAGTCACCATCAAGCAAACAAAAAGAATGTGAGGGGGGGGGGGGTGGCAGAAGCTGCTTGAGCATTAAGAACAGCTGTGCAATAGCAATTGCTGGTATATTTCACGGAGAGCAAGCGAACGAAGTTAAGACAGGTCTTTTTTTTTTTTCAGTCGATCAACCGATCGCACTGGAAACACGCGAATGACTATATACGTCACCACTATGCTCAAGCTGAGTACATCTTGTCTGCCTCGAATGCGCCATCTGTCCATCCCATCCACCTGCCTTCTTGTTTGCCTGTCCCGTTGAAACGGTGACGTGTCATCCCCGAGCTCGTCTACCGCACTAAAGAAAAAAAACTTAATCGAAGAAAAAAGAATGAAGCAAGGAAAATTGGGTCTACTTGCAGATGTACCCGCGTGCTCATATCTTCGGTGATTGATGTTGTCATTGTCCCGCCCTACATACGCGATTGAGGAACGGATCGTACATGCAGGCCTGCATGGTGCTCGTCGCTACTTCCTATTGAAGACAGTAAAAGGAAACGATAACAATAAAAAGAACAATAACAAAAGAAAGCAACGTCTTTCTTTGAACGACGCTTCTGAACGAATTCTCCTCTCGGAGTCGTGGACGCTGGATAACATGTACGACGTTGTTTATTTATCTAAATATATCCTCTCGATACTCGGAAGACAGCTGTGGAAGATGGTAGCTTTTCGTGTCGGTTATTCATAATGGCCTTCATGTTAACTAACGTGATAAAAAAAAAACTGTTTCTTGTTTAAATGCCTCCCAATGATGCCAGGAGCAGGGCTACCAAGCACGTGGACAATGTTGCTGTCTCCTCGGGTATGTCATGTTTCGATGTGCTTTTAAGAAGGACTTTTTCATTTTCACGGGCCGCTAATATGTCGAGATGCAGTGCCGTTTGGCGGTATGTCACGTGTTTTTTTTTTCTTTTTTTTTTTTACGCCGCGTTCTGCGTTCTCACGTTGTTTTGCTGCAGTATAGAAGGACACGTGGTACGTCACGGTTGCGCGTTTCGCCGCCCGTGACGACACAACCGACTGTGTCGAATTGGCAGAGAGCTTTAAGTTAGGGGACGCAAGCGACTTGCATGCGCAAGAACTAGGGGCAACTGTACCGCGCATGCGCAGTGCCGTGGCCCCTAGTTCTTGCGTACGCAAGCCCCGCTTGCGTCCCCTAATCTAAAACTCCCTAGCGCCGGTTTTGTCGAAGGCTGGTTGGGCAAGATCACGAGGGAAACACTTTCATCCAGTTTCGCACGCACGTGAGATCATATTCGGTGTGAGCGTATGTAACGTAATCGCGCGGTACCTATGGTCAGTTTCGAAAAGGATTGAAAGCGGTCTGCAATATAATGTGCAAGAGTTCTCAACCGGTGTACGTATCGCACGGCGCTATAGGCAGCTGTTTACAACGCCGTACCAGTACACGCAACGTTTTGCGTCCCTTGTCATGTAAAGAACGACACGCAATGACACACTTGCCGGTGCGAGGCCTTGAAGAGAAGGTGCAAGCGCCCTGGCGCTTTCATTATCTTGCTCTCTGTTATCTTCAACTAGGCTTAGGGTGCCTTGATACGCGCCGTACGGGGGCGCGCTCATCGAGGCACCTTCGCAGTTGATGACGATGATGATTATGTTTTTTTTTGGCGTGCCTTGGAAACGGAGCGGGGACAAATAGTCACCCAGCCTGCCTGATTCATTCAGGTTTGACTACATCTATCGCTATGTAGCCTTTTGCCTATTTGATCCCGATGTTTAACTTTCGTATCTGAAACCTCTATCGCCTTATTGTACCGTTATGCCCACACAAGTGCAATGGCTCCTGTTTTATCAATCTCTCCCCTGCTTTTCTTACACCGATGCTCTTATCATTTCATACCTGTACCGACTGCTGATCAGTTTAACCTTAAGCGCAGAAGCAAAGCTCGATGCAGACGCCCCCTGAACGCGACGACGCGAAGTAGCCATGCCGCAGCTTCAAAGCGTTGCCAAGGTTACCGCTCCAATGACGTCACGATCCTCCCATTAACGTCGTCTGTTCGACTTCACTGGGGAAACGCCGCTAAATACGGGGCGAAATAATATTTTTTATTTCTGGAAATCGATTCTAGCGTGGTGGTTCCTAGGTTTTCTCAAATGGCTCTTGCTGCTCCTCGAGTAAAACTATTAGCCTGTATAACTGTTATGAGGCCAAGATTTTAGAATATGCTATAGTGCTGTATATGAGACCCTCCTCAAAATAACGTAACTCAAATTCTCGCACACACTTCCCTAATTGAAATGTTAGATTTATCTTCTCCGTTTACCCCCGCAATGTCAGCGTTACGCCAAATCCTGCATGTCCAAGCATACAAGTCCAGCGTGAAGTGTCCAGGCTTTGCCTTTCTCACATATTCTGTCACTGATTACCTCTTAACAGCTCTATTATCAAACCAGTCCAGCGAACCGTCGTTGGTTCTTTCGTTTTATTCGCTTACATCGACAAACATCGTTGAAGGTTTCGGCATATTTTTTATAAAGCACCGGTTTGATAGACACGGCGGGAGAAGCTTCATTTTCACTGAAGAAAGTTGGGGCCAAATTTCGTCCTTTTATATAGATACCATTTCTCGCCGAAACCTCAGCGCTGATACTTCTTTCGCGAAGTCGCGGATTTCATATTGGCTTGGCGCTCTTTGGCCAAACCTGGCCCGTGCGCCATAAAGCTCCACACATCATCATCACGGATTTCATTACCTAACCGTTCGTTTCAAGACCCTTCTGGTACGCAAACTCGAAACTCGCTTCGTGTAGTCTTTGCTCCCTCTACAAAATAGTCACTTAGCTCTTTATCAATAAGCCTTTCAAGAAATACTCAAAGAGAAACGGAGCATTATTTTACACTAACAGAGTTCTTTTTGCGAGCTCTGCTTTTTCTCAGTTTGGCGCAAAAGTGTTGAAAAAGTTGAAGTATTACATTTTCCTTTCGTGAAGCTTGGCATGTCATTGCACGCTCCTCTTTCGTTTTATTTCGAGGCTTTTGTGCTGCGACATTCGCTCTGTGATGTAATGTGTGGCCATATAGAAATTCCCTTGCGAATCCCAGTGATTTCATTTTAATCTCATCGGTCATCTTTCTTTTTTTTTTTTTTGCGCTCATCGTTTCTTTAAGATATCTTTATTATTGTTCGTCCAGAATGACTTTCCAAGAGTAATGTATCTATATTCTGCTTGCCTTTCATTCATTTATCATAATTACATATTCTAAAAAAAAATATTAATTCGTCATGCTGACCCTGCAAATGCGGATGGCCAGCGAAACCCAAATGCCGTCGATGGGGATATGAAATGTTTTATTGTTCAGCCTCGTCTTAGCACTACACCGTTGCTGAGCATTGCGATTTTGCACTCTTCGACGCTCGTCGTATTCACGCTGCTCTTTGGGAGTCTTTGCGTGGCACACCCATAGCGGCCGTGCAGTGAACTGAACGAGTTGCCGGGCGGGTCTCCCTTTCGTATATGAAGTTTGGTGACGTCACCCACTGATTCGTATGCTGCTGTTGCCCCTCTCCCACCGGAGCAGCTTATGCAACCGTAGTCTTTACCGGGAAACACACGCGGGAAGAAGGAACGGGCCTCGCATTGTTCACAGGCGCCTTATCGTCCATCATGCGGTTCCGACGCTTGTTTTTGTGCTTTTCTTTATTGAAACGAATAGTGAGCTGGTGTGCTGTATGCCTGATTCCAAAGGAGATGTGCACTTTATTTCGGTTTAATTTTTTTTCTCTTTCTTTTCGTTTTGCTGACGGACACGAAAAGTCCCGAAATACTAGAGGCTAACCGCCATCGCTGTAATTCATCCTTCGAATAAATTCACGAAGTACACCCGACTGTTGGCCCATCCCCCTTAGTGAGTAGGTCCCGCTTCCTCGGTTATGATCATCATCACCATCATCATCATTTCATGCCGCAACACCGGCACAGCGGTACGGTTGCGACGCGACCGGCGCAACCCACCAAGCGATGATGATGATGATGGCACGCTATCACGTGACGGGGTCGTCAGCGCCTGCGCCCGCCTCCTCCTCACAAGTCGACCCGTTTTCCTCCTCCTCGCCTTACCCGCCGTGGTTGCTCAGTGGCTATGGTGTTGGGCTGCTGAGGACGAGGTCGCGGGATCGAATCTCGGCCACGGCGGCCGCATTTCGGTGGGGGCGAAGTGCGAAACACCCGTGTACTTAGATTTAGGTGCACGTTAAAGAACCTCAAGTGGTCGAAATTTCCGGAGTCCTCCACTACGGCTTGCCTCATAATCAGAAAGTGGTTTTGGCACGTAAAACCCCATAATTTTTTTTTCCTCCTCGCCTCCAGCAACCTCTCCCTCTTTGTTAACTGTGCGTCGGTGATAACCCACGACTGCGAATTTTTTCGAGTAACCCGTATAATGCTTTCGAATCGAAATGATTATCTCTTTCTCCATTGTGCCTCGCCTTTCTTAAAAGCTATAGTATACGAGGTCTGTTAGAAAAGTATCCGACCCTATTACTATTTTTTTTTGCGCACAACTGATGCATGTGAAACAAGCGCGCTTACATCAGCCGACGTTGAACCTTCGTGCGCATGCGCGAATTTTTTCCCGCCTGCCGACAGCATCAGTCGCTGGGTCGCAGCGTTTGAGTGAGGTAGTGCGCAGTGCTCTCGTCGGTTTTGTATTGCAAGGAAAATGGCGGAGCGACTGAAGCAGCGCTACTGCATAAAATTTTGCCAGAAACTGGGCGATGCCGAATGGAAACCATTCGGAAGATTCAGACGGCTTTCGATGACGATGCCATGAGCATCACACAGATTAAGGAATGGTACAACCGGTTTAAAGACGGCCGCACATCGGTGGAGAGCGAGCCACGCTCCGGTCGGCCATCAACATGCCGAAATCACCAGGCCAATGCCGAAGTGAACGCTGTGGTGATGCGGGACCGTCGTGTGACTATCCGAGAAATTGCGGAAGAGGTGGGCGTCAGCACTTTTTCTGCACCTTCCATTATGACCGAAGATTTGGCCAGGAAGAGAGTTGAGGCGAAATTTCTGCCGAAGCTGCTCACGGTGGAGCAAAAGCAACTTCATGTTGAAGTCTCACAGGACGTGCTGAATTCCGCAAACAGTGACCCCGACTTCATGAACACCATAATCACTGGTGACGAGTCTTGGTTGTATGGGTACGACCCGGAAACCTAATCCCAGTCGTCGCAGAGGAAGCATTCCACGTCACCAAGGCCAAAGAAGGCCCGCCAAGTGCGCAGCAACGTCAAAGTGATGCTGACTGCTTTCTTTGACTCCCGCGGTGTGGTACACCACGAGTACGCACCACAGGGTCAAACAATCACCAAATAGTACTACAGGGATGTCCTCCGTCCCCTACGTGATTCTGTGCGGTGCAAGAGACCGGAGTTGTGGTCAACAGGAAACTGGCGCATCCATCACGACAATTTTGATTCAGACTTTTTTGGCGGAAAACCAGACTCCTGTAGTTCAACAGGCTCCTTACTCTCCTGATATGGCCCCCTGCGACTTCTGGCTGTTTCCCAAAATCAAGAGGCCATTGAAAGGAGCGCTATTTCAGACAAGAGAGGACATTATGGCAGTACGACAGCTGAGCTAAACTCCATCCCGAAAGAGGCCTTCTCGGAATGCTTCCAACAATGGCAGCACCGCTGGGAGAAGTGTGTGGAGTCCCAAGGAGGCTACTTTGAGGGTGATTAGGTCTCCAACGCTTCAGTTATGCCAGTTTTTTTTTTTTTATTCGGCCAAAGGTCGCATACTTTTCTAACAGAGCTCGTATATACCGCGGAAGTCGGGGTTTGGTAAGAGATTATGTCGCGTTCTGCTGTATTGGCCACAAATTTCTGCCACATTCTGCCTACTTGTACGAATTTCTGGTAAAATTTTCGTCCTCTAATGCCTTTATTTGTTTATGATTGCTGAAGTAGTATTGATAACGTTACGTTTTTTATTATTCGCTTTCTTCCTAATAAGGGTAAATCTGATTTTGGTCGAATACAAGTGGCGGTACCCTCGGAGAGCTTTCTTCTTCTTTTTTGTTTTTGTTTTTCATTTCAGGAAATATTTTGGATTTACCCGCAGCAACGCCACCTACACTTCCATAGAAACAAAGTATAAAGCCGATATTACGGTAAAGATTTGGTAAACGAATTCTTTGATCAATAATTAAACATGTCTGTAGTGCAGGTCATTCTAGCTTGTGAGTGTTAAACAAAGCGCCGGTCCGCAGCGTACCTACAGAGAACAAGCTGTTCAATATTTTTTTAAAAGAAATAGTGAACGTTTACGTCTTCATGTGCAAACATTTTTTATGTACGTGTCTTTAATCACACTGTGGTCGCCTTTGGCTTCTGCTGAAGCATCAACTTTAGATATTATTATTATTACTATATTACTTTCAAGTTTGCCGCGGTCAATTGTGTCTGACCTTCGCCGGCGCTTTGACCGGTCGCGGTCGACGTCATTGTCACGAAGCCGACCTAAATTTCTCAATGTGCGCACTAACGTCACGCGTGTCTTTTTCGCCACGCGTGGAAGGAAACGAGCTGAAACGAAATGCAAATCGAGAGAAGAACGTTTTTTTGCCAGTTCAAAGCTGTGTCGCGGTAAATTTCGAAGATTACCGTTACGTTCTCTGCATGTCGTTACAGGAAGGGGCAGACGTGCTGCGAAGACGCTGGCTCTGCCTCTGCCTCAGCGAAACCGCTCGGACCACAGATGAGCTTCTCGATACTCGGCCTTTTAATTCCCTGTAGCGAGCACCTTGTACGAAAGCGAGTAGAAGATGGCCTTTTTCGTTGTAGAGAAGCAACCTCGCTGAACTTTGCTGTTTTAGTGCCTACGTTGGTACAGCTGTCCGCGGCCTGCGCTGCTCTTCCGATCTATAATGGAGCCCGCGGTGTTTTCTTTTTTGGAATAAGTTCGAGACGGGGGGATGCTTCTTCGGTTACGTCCGTGAGTAGTGTGTTTACCAAGATCCTCGCTGTAGGACTATCTCTACATTATGGATAAAGGTAAGCCTCTGTCGCTTATGCGGTGTCCCGCCTTGAGCTCGGTGTCTCGGGTTAAACTGCTGCACTCATAACCGTGGCGGGCGATATGCTATTATAGTGTTTGTACGCTGACTAGAATGTAGGCACCGCTCCCTTCACTTTGCTGAGTGCTCGCACCCTCTGCCTTACGGAGCTGTATACCCGCCGTGGTTGCTAAGTGGCTATGGTGTTGGGCTGCTGAGCACGAGGTCGCGGGATCGAATCCCGGCCACGGCGGCCGCATTTCGATGGGGGCGAAATGCGAAAACACCCGTGTGCTTAGATTTAGGTGCACGTTAAAGAACCCCAGGTGGTCAAAATTTCCGGAGTCCTCCACTACGGCGTGCCTCATAATCAGAAAGTGGTTTTGGCACGTAAAACCCCAAATATTATTATTATTATTACGGAGCTGTAAGCCACAGCGTTTTTGTTTGTCTTTTTTGCTTGCTCGAGGGGGTATGAGTGCTTCCGGGGGTATGAGTTTTACGGGGATATGAGTGCTTAAGGGGGTGCGAGCCATTGATGATGATAGTTTTCTGTCGACGGACGCGAAAGAATCCCGGGATCCTAGCCACACACAGCTTCGCTGTAAAAACGGAGCTGCGCAGGTAACATAGCCGCATCTCATCCTCGGCTGGATAAGCCGTAGACCTGGCAACCATATGGCTGTTGAAAACAACAACTTTGCCAACCATCGTAGCCGCCGCCGCTAAGCACCGAACTTCAGCCCCTGCGACAGCGCGTAGTCGGCTGCCAGTTGAGCTTAACCTACGAGCTGCCGCGCAACATTCACGTCTGGTCTTGGACTTCGAAACTTCGAGTCTCACGCACATTCCGCGCGAGGCGCCATCTGTGCATATGTTGCCGAGTGCCACGTCAAGCAACGCCGTATAGCGAAACGAATACAACTTTGTCCCCATCGTGGATTTGTTCTCGAGGATGTGACGTGCCGCGTCTCCCAGGCAACGGAAAGACGATGCTGTTGTCCTCTGTGAGAGTCATGCTACTTCCGCAGCGAACGAGACCGGAGCCGTGAGGAATCGTTGAAGTCTGCCGATATTTGAATGGGAAGCCATTGCCTCTTAGCAGCCCCGTTGAGACCGGTAAACAGGCCGAAAGGTTTCTGTTCTCGATCGCCTCGTTTCTCGTCTCGCCTCTACCCACGACGCCACAGTCGCCCTCACGGCACCGCGGTGAACAACAACAACAACCTCACGACTCTTCATTCGTCGAGCAAGATGTTCTGTGACGTCCAATAAAAGCAATACATTTGTGACAGCGAGAGAGAGGCCAATTCCCGCCCCCATTCTTCGCTCGTGGCAGCTGGCGGTTTGAGGCGCTACGCGACATCTCGCCGCCTTCTTGTATCGGGCCTCAGTTTAGCTGCAGCGCACTAGCCTTCTGAATCGGCCCGGCAGCCGCACGCTATGACGTTTCCTCGAGCGTACGATAGATCAGTAAGCCCTCACGGCCGTCGTCGTCACTGTCGCCGTCACATATTGTCGTCGCCGTGACGTCACGCATATACGCGAGCGCGTCGCGCACGCAAGTGCTCGCGTTACACGCGTACACGTTGCACCGTGTAGCAGTGCTTTGAGGAACCCCAGACGCCGCCGTAGATAAACTGCAATACGGCCCGAATAACATTGATTCCCACAGTGCATTGGGTGTGCACATATTTTCTAAAAGGTTCTTTTTTTTCTTAATTTTATTTCCCCCTTTTTCTTGAGCCTTACGAACCTCGGCCCATACGCTGAAAGGTTGGGCGGCCAGATTGTCTGCAGGAGCAAACTTGTTTGCGAAAGAGATTCCTTCGGCTTACACGCCGAGCGTCTTTCGATCGAAAGAATCCGTATGTTGAGGCGAACGTGGCTTCCTGAACGGTTGTGATTGAACGAACCTCTCTCTCTCTCTCTGTGTGTGTGGGGGGGGGGGGCACTACCCGATCTTTCATCCCGTCGCCGTCATCCTTTGTACCGCTGGCTACATTTCGCAGCGGCTTTATTGATGCCGAACTGAATCCCTTTGCTCAGCGCGTGACTCGTTCTTTTCCTCGGCCTTTATGTCTCTTGGAGTGGCCAAGGTCTTCTCCACTTCTTCGCCGTCTATTATTTATCGTCACTACGACATCACGTGTATGATCTCTCTCCTCCATAACAAACAAACTTCCCCGAATAGCCCGCAAATTATCGTTTATGCATCCACTGCGTTATTGCGATCCTATACACGTGAACTTGCCCTCTTTGTGCCGACGTGCATAGCGGGTGGCAGCCGCGAAGTTTCGCTTTGGCGGATCGTCGATCTCCTCCTTTCCGTAGCGAATCGAATCGAGATGATTCGATTCGCTACGTAGAGCCTAGTCGCTCTAGACTCTGTGCACCCCTCTCTGTTGTCTTACTCGTAGTCAATGGAAAAGACTGTTTCGGGCCGTCCACGTCATCGCCAAAGCTTATTTCTTGTCGACAAGTCGTATTTCCTATTGAGCAGTATTTTCCTTTATCTTGCTTAAAAGCGTGACTTCCTTCGAGACAGTCCGAAGCCAGTATTCGAGAAAGATAACTACTCGGTCACGTTTGTTAATATCCTTTAGAGTGTATAGTAAAGAGATTCGTTGATTTTTCGTAGGCTGTCGAAATATATATTTTTAAAGAGTGTATGTTGGTTGCACCTTTCATAAGACAGCAGTGCGTAAAGCACCTTTGTTGTTAATCATTCAAAACTCGGCAGAATGATAGCGAATTTTTCGGCAAACTGACTACTACAATCGTTTCTCTCGGGTAAAGTCAGTTGCTATCGTGTCGACGTAGCGCATGAGGTGAAAGAGGCATCACAGCGTTTATAGTATATACTTTCTCTAAACATCATTGGTGACTTTCGTTGCGCTATACAAAGTCTATACTTCGCGCTACACTTCAAAGTATCGTCTTTGTTATAAACTATGGAGCTTTTTGGTAGATTTGCTTTGTACTAGAAGCTCATCGTGTAGACATAGTATAGTATAGATCTCTTTGAGCGTCTAGATAAAAAAATGTATTTGCAATTAACAATAACATATTTATCGATTTTCTTTGTACTAAATGCTTGAAGTATCGATACAGTTGAAGTATAGACAATTTACAGGCCTCCCGTAGGCTTACTTTGTTCCAGAAGCCTAAGGTATAGATAGGTCTTGTTATAAAGTATTTGGTTTCTGATATGCTTCCTGCTGATTTATTTCTGATGTAAGCTCAGGGTATTTATTTGACTATGTACTTCCTGATGACTTACTTTGTAAGATGTATATTATGGGTTGTTCACAGACTTAATTTAGATATGATTATTGCTAGAGGCTCAAAGCATACATTGTGTTGCAGAATATTGATTTCCTGTGTACTTCCTACTGAGGTGCTTGTGACAGAAGCTCAAAGTTAAATATTTTTGTATAGGCTTTTTGATTTTATAATGACTTCCTATTGACTTCCTTTGGTTTAGAGATTCAAAGCGGATGCTTCTTATTGACTACACGTAGACATCCGCTGTGCTACAGGTGCAAAGTGTAGATACTGTTACGAAGTCTAGTCTTCCTGTATCCTTCCCGTGGACTTCTTTGTGGTAGGATATCGAAGCAGAGATTTCTGGCAGACTGCTGAATTTCTGTTGACTTCCTGTTGACTTATGTTGCGCAAAAAGCTCAAAGCATAGGCAAGATTAAAGTATAGACTTTCTGTGGACTTTCGCTCATGCTACAGGTCGAAAGTACATATATAGTCACCGTAAAATTGGTGCTCACGCTAACTGACCATTCCATCTCCCCCCCTCCCCCCCCGAATCCTCCTCTGTCTCGCAGGCGCATCACCGGTCGCCCTGGCGCTGGAATTCGCCGGGCTACACTGCCCGGGGGGCTCCGCGGCCAAGGTGGCTTCCTCGGGGGCCCGCGTGCCCCTGGGCTGGCCCTCCCGGCTCCTCTGCCGAGGGGTGAAACTCAAGCAGCGGCTCGTTTCGGGGCTCCTACTCGCCGCATCGGCCATTCTCTTCCTCACCCTCGTGCGCATCACCGGAGTCCGCCAGCTGCCGTTCGCGTCGCCGGCGCAGGACTGGGTACCCAGCCACCGCAAGGGAGTCGCCGGACCGTCGGTGCAGCAGGCGAGTAGTTAGCATTCTTGAAGCATCAAATATGGATTACCAGCACGCCTTGGCGTGCAGTTCTTTTGTAGTCAACATTCCACTAAACGGCGATCCTAAACTATCGATCACCCTTACGACTTGCAGGTAGGCGATGTAATGGATATCCTTAATTGAGAGATTTAGCGTGTTCGATATTCCGGTAAACCACACGTAAACGCGAACGGGCTGGGCGTTTTACCGGATGAGCTGAGGCGCAAACGTAAATGGCCTAGCCACCTTGTGGCGCAGAGCTCAACCAGGCGAACACGGCTAATATCGCGGTAACCAAGTCCGTTTTACTTTGCTGCTAGTGCAAATTCTCGGAAGCAGTATACGATTACGCTGCTGCCGAAAATACACATCAGAAGTAAGACAGGTTTGATTAATGCAATATTAGCTCTGTCTTTGATTGAGCTACTCGCTACCAGGTGGCTGCACCGTGCAGGCCCTTCCCGTTTGGGCCTCCGCTCATCCGGTAAAACGCCCAGTCTGCTTGCGTTTATCCGGATACCGAACACCCGAAAAAACTTTTTAAAACTGTGGGACTGTGCAAACATAAATGGTGCTTCTGCAGCACGAAACTTCCGACGTGATAACCGCCGGCGCAGTCAGTAATGAACTGAAGGTCCGAAAATTGTTCTCGGGCTAACTCGCGCGGATCCGTGACCTCAGGCAGCGCGAAACAGACACCGGAACACGGGGGACAGACGACGCGAAGGCGCATATGCCGTCTGTCCCTCGTTTCATGCTGCATGTGCAGTCACAATGGTCGGGGTTAGTCTACGTGGTTAGCAGTGTGAACAGACGCAAGAAGCACGGTTGTCATTTCGCTTACCCCCCCCCCCTTCCTCGACGCAGTTTCGCGCGGACTCGCCGTGTGAGAGAGGGTTCAGGCTGGTCGCTTGAGTTTTCTTTATAGTGTTTAGTTCGCCTCAGCACTCACATTCTTGTAAATAAAGTGTGAAGTGACGAAGAGTTACATCTGATCGCTAGGCTAGCCTAGACACCATGTAGTCCTAATCAAGACCCAGGTGCGTTCCCTGGTGCCGGGCCCGCAAGTATTGAACAACCGGACATGGAGAATCGTAGACAAGAAAGTGGCGGAAAACTCCATCGTTTTATTTATTTATTATTTTTTTATCTCTAATGACTAGTGGCGCGTGCGAGACCTGTTTGTTGTCTTCCACCTCAACGGTTACACATGCTGCCGCACACTAACAACGTTCGTTGCAGCGCAACACATGACGAGGGCAAAAGAAGGTATAAAACGGCGACACGGCCCTTTATACGTTCTTTTTGTCCTCGTCTTGTGTTGCGCTGTAACGAGCCTTACTGTGAATCCCAACCAACTGGCCCACCTTGCCGTCTTGATGACTAATAACGTGCGTCGTCTTTCGCAGGCCGGGCCCGATCCGTCGGGAGTCCTCGGCAAGAGACTTTTGACCAAGGCCTCGGTCGAAGGAGGTTCCAAGAGAACGGGCAGCGAAGCCGCTGGAGTCGGAGGCCAAGCGGATCCCGGCCCGGGTTCGCTGGCGTCTTCGCCACCTCCTCCGCCGGTGCTCAGTCGCGGCAAACCCTCGGTTGCGGCGGCCAAGGGTTCGAAGAAGAATGACGCCGCGGGAGGCAACGCGCTGGCGGGCGGCAACAAGAGACGACCCGGCAACGCAGCCGCAGCAGCCGCTGGCAGCGCGGAGAAGGAGGTCGTCGACGGCGAACCGCAGCAGAAGCCGCCGCACGACCCCTTCGAGGACCTGGTGCACATCGCCTGGCCCCCGGCCGAAGCGCGCCGGGCGGTCGTCAGGCCCCGACGCTACAACCCCACGCTGGGGCACATCCTTCAGATCGAGACCACGTGAGTGATGGTGGCCAACGTTCGCCTAGACGCGGCTAAATAGTACGACCTAGTTTAGTTACAGATGTTAAAGGGACACTAAAGGTTACCAGAAAGTCAAGTTAAAGTGGTAGAGCAATGTTCAAGAACGTCTAAGGCGTCAATCTAATCGCGAACAGAGCTTTAGTAACCGAGAAATTGAGGTAAATGCATGACACGATTTGAGACCCCCCAGCGACATTCCGGTACTAGCCCGATGACGAAAGCACTCCTCATAATTTGTGTTACTAATAGTCAACTACTCGTATTAAAATATTTCATTCGATTATAAGGCGGAAGAAAGTGCTACTTGTCGACATCTATTCGATTCTAAGAAAAAATAATATTTTGACGTTACCCTTCAGTAGTATGGGTGGTCGAAAGGTTTCGTTTTCGCTCGACTCTGCGCGCTCGACTCTGCGCCTTGCACGCTTTGGAGTTTCAGTAGTTTCGTTATCGCGTCGTGCTGTGCTGGTTCTGCTGGCTCGCGAAACTTTCATTTCGAACAAGCAGTGGGAATGCCACGTCCTTGTGATGTCGTGGGACGCCCTCGTTGCTTTCTCACTCCGGAGAGCCGGTGTCGAGGCGGCAGCGTGAGCCCTCAGCAGCAGGTCGCGCTCGTCAGTGCTCAAATCGCTGAAGTTGAGCCCAGCATCGCGAGCCAATCTGTCGTTGTCAGGGTCCATTGTGACGAGCGTCGAAGTTTGCGTCATAGAATAAAGTACCAGCTTATGGTCGCGCGTTTCTTCTTCCGCTAGCCACCATACTCCCGCTTTCGCTCTGCTGTCGGCTCTGTCTTGGCTCTGTTTCTGGCCGCGCGTTTGCGTTTTGCGCAGAAAAGCCGTAGCGCCGTCTGCGGACGCCGTTCTACTCACCGATGGCGCAACGTCACTATGAGACCATGATGTCAGTACTCCTCAATCGGAGGGCGGGCGATTTGAACTGCGCTAGAGGTACGCGGACGCTTCAGAACGCATTTTCTCTTAAAATAAGTCTCTCCTTGGCACGAAACAAGCGTTTCGAGGTTTCTGGGATGGTATTTCGACAGTCCACGTTCACTTAATAGTAACCTTTAGTGTACCTTTAAGCTTACAGTTAGATTAGGGTCCGGAATGGTTGATAGGCCGGACTAGTTAGTGACCGATGTTAAGCTTATTGTTAGATTGGGGTCCAGAATAACTGATAAGAGGACCTTGTTTCGTGATAGATGTTAAGCTTACTGTTCGATTAGGGTCCGCAATGGCTGATAGGACGACTTAGTTTAATGATGGGTGTTAAGCTAACTGTTAGATTAGGGTCCGGAATAGCTGATAGGACGACCTAGTTTAGTGATAGATCTTAAGCTGTATAACTGTTAGAGTAGGGCCCGGAATAGCTTATAGGCCCACCTAACTTAGTTTAGTTTAACTTAGCTTAGTGGACATTGGAAAAAAGACGCGAACGCGATAGAGGTGGGTGTTGACGCCCACCTCGACACTCTATCACCAGTTTCCTGCGACATCACGTTTTCGTTAACAGTGTCTGCTAAGCACCGGTCCAATGTTTGTTCATCAGAGAAGGACCAAGTTGTATTTCGAGATAAATAGTAATTATATAACTAGGCTTGGCAACTTTCGGGTGGAACTTTCCCTACGCGACAAAGTAGCGCGACCTACGCAAAAATGGGCCGTGAAACCTGAGACGTCGTACTGACGCCATGGGTTAACTATAGTTGCTGAAACGCCCCGCGCAGGATGCCTTCAGCGATTCGTGTGTTTTACGTCGTTTCCTCCTTTCCTTGCCTTCAAGCTAAAACGGACCATTTCGAAATTACTCGCCAACTGGCCCAAATATTTCACCCGCCTCGCCAAGTGTGAAGACGAGCTCATATTACCGATTAAAACGACGCATACGACTGCGCCATTCGTGGTATATCTGCTTTAGTATTTGTTTTTTATTATTTATTCAGTTTACCCTACAGAATCGGAGGAGCATCGGGTAGGGCGGGGGGGGGGTGGTTACAGAAAAATCACAAATATTTAAGGCAAAAAAGGGAACTACATAGTAGGGGAAACAAATAAGTTTGTACATTGAAAAAAAACGAACACTGGTAAACACTGGAAAGAACGCACGCAATGTAAAGGGAGTACAGTGCAAGACAAAGTCGAAAAACAAAGTCGTGTATAGGCTCGTTTTCGTTTTTCTTTCTGGATTGTTCACGGCGCCAGCGTTCACGTCGTGTATGTCCGTGCTTTCGAAAAAAATGACAGCTGTTCGACAGCCAGTGTGAACTAACTACGGCTCACCACCCTGTGTTCTCGTCGTCAGCCGCAACATGACCAGCTGGGAGCAGTTCCAGACGGGCATCGCGCGCGAGTGGCTCTACCCGGAGAACTCGGAACTGGTCGAGCGCATACTCCACGAGATGGCGACACTGCCCATCGTTCACGTCGGTGAGTACAGTGCTCTAGTATACTCTAGACGAGTTAGTGCTCTAGTACACTCTAGACGAGTTAGTGGTCTAGTGCACTCTAGACGAGTTAAGACTCCAGTACACTCTAGACGTGTTAGTGCTCTAGTACACTCTAGACGAGTTAAGGCTCCAGTACGCTCTAGACGAGTTAGGCCTCTAGTAAACTCTAGACGAGTTAGCGCTCTAGTACACTCTAGACGTGTTAGTGCTCTAGTACACTCTAGACGTGTTAGTGCTCTAGTACACTCTAGACGAGTTAAGGCTCCAGTACACTCTAGACGCGTTAAGGCTCCAGTACACTCTAGACGAGTTAAGGCTCCAGTACACTCTAGACGAGTTAGGGCTCTAGTAAACTCTAGACGAGTTAGTGCTCTAGTACAATATAGTGCAACGGCGCCGTTATAGTGAACTGGATGGTTTATAGCTCACTCTAGCGCCGGGGACGAGATGCCATTACATATAGACATGAACAGTAGCCGACAGCGTTCCGCTGCGTATGACGTACCTGTCATGATTACTACAATGAAATATTGACTTAATTTTCTTTTCACGTTGTTTCTTTTTTTAATATCCGTCCGTTTGTAGCGATAGTTACAATTTGCTTGCCTTCTGCTTAACGTTTGGTACAGGTTGAAAATTTTCATGCACTTCAGTGTTGTGCCATGCTGTACTCCGACACCAGAGGCGCAGACATCTGCAACTCATTTTTCAGATTGGCCTTTTTTTGTCTGCGCTCCTCACATCACGTAATGATGGTGAAAAAATTGAATTGAAGAAACAAAGTAATGTCATCACCACTTATCATCATTATAATACGGGCGCTTTGATAGAACACGCGATACGGTGTGCAGTATCCAAAGGAGGGTCCTGCATTCGGCACGACGCGTCTGAATTGGCCGGCTATAGGAGCAGCCCCAGAGTAGATACATGCTCTTCTACATCGAAGTCGAAGAAGCTCATATATATATATATATATATATATATATATATATATATATATATATATATATATATATATATATATAGTGGCATTCGACGAGCTAGAAAGCGAAGGCTGAACGTGTTCGTCCACGGTGACTCACAGTTTAAAGTTTTCAGAATTGTTTCGCAGCTGAAATTGTTTGTAGGGCGTTTTGAATCGCGCTTGCGGCTGACCACTACGTCTGCACACTTAATTCGAGTTTCGGGCGGCTGTTAATTTTGCACTGATTACGCGAACGAAGCAGTCGCCGGAGTCCGAGGTTTCGTTCTGCGAGATTCCTGTATGGAACTGGCAGCGCTTACCAGTTTCTATTCCACCAGAGGCTACCTGTATGCTCTCTCTTTTATTTTTATCAGTTTATGTCGCGCGTAGGCATACGCGACTGTGGGTCTCCCTGTTGTACGTACACATCGAGTTCAGCGTATAAATTTCGTGCGAGCAGCCTTTCCATGCCGTCGCGACCGCAAAACCTGAAAGGTCTCCCCCAGTGACCCCCAACTGTATAGCGACGAAAAAAAAAATCGTTCCTTTTTCTTTTGTTCTCGTTTTCACTAGAAATATCCTGTATAACGATGCGGACGTGTACGCACGTGCGTGGAATGCGGCGTGTCAACCGCGTATAGCAGGCCCGCTGAAAGTGACAGGCATTCTTCGTCTCCGAGTTGGTCGTACGCTTCGCGTCGCCATTGTTCGGAGGAGCGTATCTCCGGGAGCGACATTATTATTGCACTGCTCCTGCCGCCGCCGCTGTCTCAAGGGGGCGCGCGGGAGCACGTAATGTGGACTTGCGCACTGGGCCTCGCTTCGCGATGTCGCTTTATTTTCGGCGTCTCAAAGACAGACATCCCTGTCACGTGTCCTCTCTCTCTCTCTCTCTTCTTTTTTGCCTTTTTCTTATTCTACATCTTCTTTTGTACTTCCCGCATATGGCTCGATCGCTTTGTCGACGACAAATTCTTTTTTTTTTTTGTTCTCTCGAGGCTTTTCCACAACGCATTGTTTCGCGCAGGAAGGAAAGTTTCTCGCTAACGGCAAGACAGGAGACACGAACGCAGGAAAGATAGATACAAAGCGGAATGATGTAGTGTACAAAAAAAACATTGTAGCGTATCGGTTCGCCCCCTGACCTTATTCCGCGGTGTACAATGGTGCGTTCCGGTCGCTTTCCGCTATGCCTGTAATGCCCGCATTGTCCACGTGGTGCTAACGCTTAGAAGGCAGCGTCGCCCCTTACTCCATTTTCTTTATTTCTTTCTTTCTTTGCTTATCTATTGATTTATTTTACTAGGGGTGTTGAGACCAAAGTCAGCGCTGTCGACCCAGAACATGTGCAGCTGTCGTCACCTTCCTTGTGTTGTGCGAGTTTAACGATTACCCTAATTAGTAAAAAACATTACGCAATCTGCACGGGGCGTCAGTTAGACCATCTTGCATTTATATAGAGATTGCTGCGATAGAAAGTGCGTTTTTTAACGATGTACTTTGGAACAATGAACTTCGACAGGCTAATAATTGCGACTGAACTTCAAGTAGATCTGTTTTTGTTGCTCGTCCGGACTTGTCGCTTCATCTATACAGACTAAACCGTCTTTCCTCATAGAGCAGTCCCTCGCGCGTCAGTTTTCGTTGGTCTGTTCTGATATATGTACCTCTAGGCGGACTCTCTCAATAGTCCACGCACTGTAGCTGACGAAACACGTAACGTCCAAGCGCTAGCTGTCTGTGAAAGCATCTATATAGGCTGCTTATGAATTCCGCGATTAGATCTTTGAATGCAGATAGTGGGCCTTCGATCCGCAAAAAGTGAACGGAAACATCTGCTGCACAGTGCACGGGGTTTTGAGCTGTAAGCGACATTTTTTTTATTACTGAACTTACGCGACCGCTGACATGTACTTGAATCGTTGTGCTCTTCGGCCGCGGCTCCATTGAATTTCGATCCTGAGAATGCTTATCGGGCCCTACTGCTCAGTTCGCGCTACAGTCCCGAAACCGTGTACCATATACACTTATACTGTATAACCACATACACTTATAATGTATAGCCACATACACTTATGCTGTTTAACCATATACACTTATGCTGTATAACCTACGCACTTATGCTGTGTAACCATATGCACTTATGCTGTGTAACCATATGCACTTATGCTGTGTAACCATATGCACTTATGCTATGTAACCATATACACTTATGCTGTGTAACCATATACACTTATGCTGTCTAACCATATGCACTTATACTGTATAACCACATACACTTATGCTGTGTAACCACACACACTTATGCTGTGTAACCACATACACTTATGCTGTGTAACCATATACACTTATCCTGTGTAACCACATACACTTATGCTGTGCAACCACATACACTTATGCTGTATAACCACATACACTTATCCTGTATAACCACATACACTTATGCTGTATAACCACATTCACTTATTCTGTATAACCATACCCACTTATACTGTATAACCATATACACATACTCTTTAGAACATTTCTTGGAAACCTAATTTCGATCCCTCTGCGCTTGGCGCGTCACGATCTTTCTCGGATTAAAAATTCTGTAAGCAGGCTTCGCCACGCGTCTCGGTAGGCCCGTGACGAGGATGGCTGCCGTTCCCGCTTCGGTAGCGCCGATGACGCTAAAAGACGGCCGCGTCGTTTACAAAATTTTATTTATCTCTCACTTTTCTCATCTCGCTCTATTAATTCTTTTTTCTCTTCTCCTTCTTCCTGTTCTTCTTCCTTTCACTTTTTCATTCTTTACTGGCATCTAACGAATAAAAAGAGCGGGGGGGGGGGGGGTTGCCTTGGTCGGTGCACCTGTTTCAGTAATGGCCGGGACGTACCACGGAGCTGTTCTCGGCTCCTCCGTTTTTTGCACGCGGTTCGCTTCCGTCTCCGCTTCGACCCCATCTGCGCGAGCTTTCGCCGCGGCTTGCGCACCGATTCGAGAAAGCAAAAAATGAGACGCAGACGAAAAAAAACAAAGAACCAGGTATCGCTAAGCGTTCTCTGTTTGCAACCCCTCGACAACGACAGGCGGGCAGGCGGGCGGACCGCTAACGTGGCTGGTCTGCTAACGGTAAACACATCCACGCGCGCACCTGACTCTCTAATCGATGGACAAGCGGAGGTCAGAGGGCGCCCCCCTCCCCCCCCCCCCCCCCGGGGAGGCGCCACCTGGCGCCTACGAATTGCGCAGGCCTGCACGCGGCCTACATGGCTGTATGGAGAGTACGGTGATGTTTAGAGCGGGCAAGGGAGCGCGCGCGGTTGATTCCATTGTCAGCAGCCGGTGGGCCGGTCGGCCCGCCCCGGGCTGCGAAGCCGCCATTAGAGCGAGTCCTCACCCCCATTTCTTCGCGGTCGGCGGCTGTTCCGAATCGCGTTTACGTCCGGGAAAAGAAAAAAATAAGATTAAAGAAATCGGCGTGGAAATTGCAGTAGTCTGGCGCCTGTACTTTTTAACGAGAGTTGTTGCGGAGTGATCTCATTTGGAAGGTGTAGACTTTGGAAGATGTAGACGTCGGGGAGGACAGGGGTAATTGGAGATCGCAGGGAGGGGCCTCCGTCCTTCAGTGTACATAAAACAGGATGATAATGATGATGATGATGATGATGATGATGATGGTACATTGGGGAGGAAGGACGTGTATAAGGAAGCATTTTGTTGTTGTTGTTGTTGTTGTTGTATTCAGTAAAATATCAGTTGAAATGCATAATGGAACGTCACGCATGACATTCGCAAGGGCGATGGGGGTTTGGGTAAGCTGGGGGTTTTTGTAAAGTTGTTTCGACGGCGGTTGCCAGTCTGGTGCGCGGTCGACGGAAGATCGCGAACAGTTTTTCGACGAAGTGGTGTGTCGGCGGTGCCTCGGAAGGTTCTCCCTCATAAATTTTGTGCTCGATATTCGATCGCGTCTCAAATCGAATGCGTAACATATGCGACAAAAAAGAAAGGCGGCGGACTCTCCGTAATTACTTTTGTGTTCTCTGTTGAAGGCCACGAAACGTCATCGGAAAGACAGCATAATTTTGCATCAATGTATCTGTAATAGCATGCGCGTCTTCGCCCTTCATGGCAACAGAAGAAGCGTCACGAATACGATATATATATTTTCAATATGTTTGTAATGGATATGTGTCTTTTCACGTAAGCAGCTATCAGTACGAAAATTAGAGATGTTACATAAAAACGTTTTTTTTTAAAGAAATAAGTGTCTTCTCCCAGTGTAACACTAAAGCAGACTGCAGCTTCAAATTCGTTTGGACATGAAATGGCAAGATTTTCGCCAAGAAATCTGAAGGCGCATCCCTCATCCCTGTAGTGAGGGTGCCGGATCTGGATAAGATATGCTAATATGACGGACCCCGGCTCACTGATTTGCAGTACTTCTTTTATAAGTTTTCGAAGTCTTTCAGTACTTACAAAGATGAGGCTTTTTGATGCTACACGTGTTAATGTTCGCGGCCTTCGAAAACACTGGGACGAAATTGATGAAATCACGTCAACTACTCTTTCCTATGATGGGTTTGTAATAACAGAAATTAATGTCATAACAGACTGCCTCAGACATAACGTATTTTCGGGTTGCGGGCTATTTTCCTATACTCGTCAATTGAAACGAGGGTCTGGGAGTTGTTGTATTTGGTTAAGGGATACATTTACCGTAGCACAGCAAAGTTTTAGCTTCCACCAGGCTGAAGTTCTTAGCCTCCGACTAAACGCGCCTACTTTGTCGTTTGGTTCTGTTTGCTGTTTATCGGGCTCCTTTGTTTTAGCGGAACCCACCGTAGTTGCTCAGCGGCTGCGGTGTTGGGCTGCTGAGCACGAGGTCGCGGGATCGAATCCTGGCCGCGGCGGACGCATTTCGATGGGTGCTAAATGCGAAGTCACAACCGTGTACTAAGATTTGGGTGCACGTTAAAGAACACCAGGTGGCCAAAATTTCCGCAGTCCTCCACTAGGGCGTGTCTCATAATCAGAAAGTCGTTTCGACACGTAAAAACCCCAGAATTCAATTGATTCTCTGTGGACTTTTCCTAGTTTGAAAAGTGTCTGAATTACATTTAATGGTGGTTGCGCGCTGCCTGCCAGGCATTGCCTCTTCAAGCCTTTTTTTACTTTGACTGGCCTAATTTGTACACTGTCTTTTTTTGCAACTTTGTACAATAAATTATTATTATTATTATTATTATTATTATTATTATTATTATCATTATTATTATTATTATTATTATTGGGACATCTTACAGACTACATTTGGCACACGAGCCGAAGTTATGCAGATGGCTCATGTGTGGGTCCTGCAGACCTATCGCTACGCATCTTTTATAGACCGGCGAAAGAAGTTCCTACGCGCATGGCAGCCGCCTTCGCGAGAGAGCCGTGCAAACGCAAGAAAGCGCCGAAGTGCGGAAGAACTCGTGCGTGCATCGGTTAGCCGAAAGAAGTGCGACCGCGCGCTCATTCATTCACGGGCGTACGTCGCGAACTTAAGATTTTAACTCGCGCAAATGTCGCCGTCCTGGTTCAACACACGGTCGCATCATTGGGCTGTCACCAAACTACACTACCTTTTTCTTTTATAGAAATAATGCAAATAGATATTCAATAGCATCTCAACAATCTTTTTACATAAATAATGCACAATAGACATTCAATAACATCTCAACGAACTTTCAACTGCAAGCAACGTAATGTCAACGGAAACGCAGCTGTATCTGTAACGATTTTGGTGAGAAACGTGCAGATGGCGGCCGGTCACTCGCTATTTGTCTCGGGCTTCCGCTGCCTCGCCGGTTAATGGTTTATTCCATTGTCGACATTGCCCTTGTACCTAGAAATTAATTTATTCCTTTGCAGACGTGTAAGCGTGGTAAATGTTTCGCGTTTAATTGACTTTGCTACCGTTAGATTCTTGGATTGTAGCGCGAAGCGACACACACACACACACACAGACAGAAGAAGACTCGCACTGTGTTCTTCTAGTCTGTGTGTTTGTCACTTCGCGCTACAATCCAAGAATACGTTACCGTACTAACTCGCCCAAGTTTCTATCCTTCTGCACCGATAGATTCTATATGGATTCAGCTGAATAGCGTGCACAATTCTTTTTCTTTAAATGCTATAGCCTATTTCATCATAATGTATTACTTTGTGCTAATAATAGTAACGCGAAGACGTGGGTTCGTAATCCACCTACGGCAAGTTGCTTTTTCATCCACTTTCATTTCCATTAATCGATAATTTCTTTAATTAAGTTAGTAAGTACAAGTACTTTGCCCTGTGCTTTCCTTGGTGTACTTATTTCTTCGCTTCTACCCGGCTACGCTTCCGCATATGCTATGGGAGTGCCCAGCGCAGTACACCCAGACTAACACCACGACTCTCTCGTCGAGGTTGCATGGGGCTCTGCGGAGTTCCGCCCTCGACGACCAAACCTGGGCGACCCAGCACGCCCGCGAGGCGGCGGCGAGGCAAGCCCTCGACGTCCCTTCGTGGGAGGCTTAGGCCCGGCCATCATAAAGTGCTGGTTCTACAATAAAAGTTTATTCCTCCTCCTTACGCTATGATTATTAAAAACCGGGCGCCTCAGTTCCCTTTCTTCTCGTTCAGTAACAGTACTCTTGCCATTTAGTGTTGGACTTAAAGTCAACTGGTTTAGGGGGCCTTCTTGAATACTTGTTCCTTTCGTCTGAAAGAAGTTCACGAAAGATTCGTAGGCACGGATGTCATCGGTATTTTAGCTTCTGCATTTGTGGGCGAATTTCTCAAGCGCTAGGTGGTAACAACTTTATTGAAATTCTGCTCAGTTATGATCTGGCAAGCCCGAGTCCTAGGACGGCCCCTCTCAAGCGCTACAACGCTTTTGGCGGGCTATAGTTGGCGGGCTAGTTCCCTAAAACTGGAAAAACTGGTAATATTTAGCCATCCCGCAATCAAGGCCCGTTCCCATTCCCAAATTTTTTTTTCAGGATGCCTCGCTGCTGCTTGACAGGTGACTATAGGTAGCGTGGTACGTATAGAGGTATGCTACGTACAAGCGGTATGCAATTAGGAGTTCCCGCGTCTCATGATTATTTCCTCTCGTATGTTGCTGCGTGTTCAAGTCTTCTTTTTTTTTTATCTTTCGGGGATTATTAAATGCGAAAGTTTCGCACTGCTAGGCTCGATTTGCGTCCGCTTAATCCCTAATTACTCCGAGAATTCGCGATGCTGAGCTTTGCATTAATTAGCGGACGGTTCAGCTCGAAGCCACTCCCGATTTCCCCTATTCAAATGCATTGTGACGCGCTGGAACGTTCTCGCTTTTCATATTCAAATGCATTGTGAAACGCTGAAGCTTTCTCGTTCGAAAAGCGCGGAACCGATTTCAGCGAAATATGTTCCACTTGAGCAAAACGTAATTGTACAGACTGTACAAAGCAGAATTGTTGGTTTCGAACGTGGAAGTTAATCTTTTTTACGGAAAGTTTCATATATTGACAAGTCTCAAATAAAATTCAAACGCGATATCTACAAATCTCCCCCAACTGTACATTTAAAAGAATAAAAAAAAACAAGTATCGCAGTTCTGTAAACTGCATCTGTCGGAGTATCTGATGCGGACAGATAAGAATATGAATTTACACCTTACGCGAAGTTTTTATTACAGCCTTTCCTGAGGTTTCTCAGAAGTGGTACTGAAATAGTCGTGGTATATTTTAGAACGATGTGTAGTACACCAGTTTTATCCGCTTTATGTGTATCAGTATTATAAAAGCAGTTTACAAAATTTTTGTATCGGTTTTATGTTGCCGAAAGTCGGAGCTGTATAAACTTACACGAGTTTTTCGAGATATCGCGACTTTCATTAAGTTCTCTTTTTTTTTCAGAATGCATGGCCTAAACGAAAAAAATATTTATTTGCTACATTGGACAGATTTTAATTTTTTTTGTTTTATTTTAGGTGAAATCAACCTTGTCAAGTTCGGTACAGCTTTGAATACCCAGCGAAAAGATTTCTCCTTTCCCATGCATTTGGATACGTGAGCTCCTCACCCCCAGTCTTTGCTACATTCGACAAGCTTTAACTTTTTTTTTATTTTAGGTGAAATCATTGCAACCTTGTGAAGTTCGGTACAGCTTTGAATGCCGAGCGAGAAGATTTCTCCTCTCCCATGCATTTGGAGCTCCTCACTCCCAGCGTAGGGTAGCAAACCGGACGCTCGATCTAGTTGACCCCCCTACCTTTCCTCTCCTCTCTCTCTCTCTCTTCAGGTAAAGCCTATATATATATTTATATATATATATATATATATATATATATATATATATATATATTGGAACGGAGAAATCGTTTTTCTCGATGGCCACTGCACCAAATTTGATGAGGTTTGTTGCGTCTAAAAGAATAAGGTAACATCTAATGACTGTAGGGAGCGAATTTTTCTTTTTGTTTAGGGAGGGGGCAATTTGTTTAATAAAAATTGTCGAAAGTCGCATATATTGGGTAAAACGAAACTATCAAGTTTACTATGTCGAAATCCCGTAAACTGCCTCCAGCAGTACATCTAAATTGGATAAAATTCGTGTATTATACATGGCTCTCAAATACACCACTAATAGGTCAGTAGGACTTTTGCGAAACCCTCGTAAACACTGTAACGAATTCACGTGAGGTATATTTTTTTTCTTACGCTTTAGATACAGTATCTGTTTTGGGTATGCAGAGTTACGGATTTGTAAATTTCGTGCTTCCATTTTTTTATTAGCTGACTGATTTTGGCAGATTTTCGTTTAAGAAATCCAAGGCCTAAATAAAACTTGTGCTTCCTGTAGTTGTTATCATCTAATCTTCCGTCCTAAATGCAACAGATTTTATTCTAATCGATCCAGATGTTACCTCATAAAAGCACCTCCGCTATTTCTGCAATGTACTTGAATAGGCGGCATCGGAGCTGTTCCCGCGCCGAAGTTTCCCGTTAGGAAAAATATATGGGTTTGCTATTAGAGACCCGTAAAGTTCAGGATCGCCTATTGGAGCTACGTCTATGTGGCGCTGCTGTGCCTGTGTTTACTTGGCCGTTCTTTCAATATTATTATTATTATTATTATTTAATCGTATTCGGGACTCCAGAGAGGATTGGGTAGTAGGGGCCGGCTAATGTAGTGGTGGTCCTTGCTCAACACATTGAGAGGTGGGGGGGGAAGAGGAAAACAGGAGGCAGGGAGGTTAACAAGGATAACGTCCGGTTGGCTACCCCACACCGGGGGATTGGGAGAGGGGAAAACAAAGATGACAGGGAGAGAGAGGAGGGAAGGAAAGGAGGAAACAGGGACAGGGAGAGAGAGGAGGGAAGGAAAGGAGGAAATCAGCGGTGAGTTCGCTGACGCGTGTGGTTTCGTAGAAATCGCAACACATTGAAAAGTGCGCCGCAGTGATAGCGCGAGACACTTGTGACCGTGCTAAAAGGAAGCGTGCGTTATAGAGGCCAACTGCAAAGGAATTTCGGAGCGCGTGAAAGTACTGTAGCTTCGGCCAGTGTAGACGGCGGGCCAGCTGTCGTGCGCTGAGCTTTAATTAGGAGAAGGGTGGCGGAGCGAATGAAGAGCGAGTGCACACCGTTTCGGGAGTCTCGTTGACATAGCAGCGGACAGCTTCTTTTTTTTTTTTTTAGTTCCCGACACCCAAGTAGTTCATTGAAAGTAATGTACAACCATTTTTTTTTGGTTGTCTTAATTCTCGAGATATCAATTAGGGAGCCTGTAGACAGTCGCAGGCGACGTCGGAATGAGATCCTTTTCCAGCAAGGGGTCACATCGCCGTTTCTATTTTATGGAGGAAGAGAGAAAACACACAAAGCATAAAAAATAATATTATTGTTAGTAGTAGTAGTAGTGGTTGTCGTTGTCAGAAGTTAGTAGTTGTATTAGCAACAGTAGTAGCAGCAGTAGTTTAGTAGTGGTTAGTACTAGTTGTATCGGTAGTAGTAGTAGTCGTATTCCTAATAACTAAGAAACACAACACAATTATAATATTATAGCTATGACCATGACATTTTATCAGTACTCCCTTAAAGGGTTTAGGGCGAAATGTGTTTTGCACACGCGGACGCGGTCGTCTGGCAGCATCCAAGTATAGTGCGTCCGTTTCCATGGCGACGTAACGCAGTGTTACAGGCCGCGTGTTTGTAAGCGAAGAAAGGGGAAGGAAAGGCGAGGAGGGGAGGGGGAGGTCGTCGGGCGAAGATTGGTCCATTAATCACGCTTACGGACCCGCCAACGTTGGCCCTAGCTGTGCGCTAGCGTGCAGTGTTATTTGTTCGCCGCAGGGTCGTGCTATAGCTTCCTTTGTGGCACCGCTCGTTTCTTCTGGTTCTCCGCCCCCCCCCCCCCATCGCCCGGCGATTTCATGTGCGTATACCGCGTTTACTCGAATGTAGGACGAATACTTAAAGAAAGAAAGAAAATTGCAAGAAAGCTGGGGTTCGGCTTAGATTCGATCGTGTGTAGTTTGAGCACGACCGTCAGACACTGTCGACGACAAAGACGTCGATGCCACCGGGTGGAAATGGGTTTTGAAGTTTTTTTTTTATATATATATATATAGCGACTCAAAGAGAAGCGGAAGAGGAATGTCCGTAACGCCGGAGATCATACAGGCGAAGGAGATCGCGAAAATGGGAACGAGTTGAGACGTCGGCCCACAATATTTCGACGCGCCTTCGACAGGGCCTATACTTTTCGCGTAGTTCGAGTACTGCGAACTGGAGGGTCGGTTGTGGCGTGAAACTCAATTCGGTCCGATACGACAGCTGGAGCATTCCGAAATTGCGACATCTCGGCTACGTTGCATGTTCTTTACCGCGGTCGAGTCGAATGCCTCTCCCTCCCCCCCCCCCCTTCTTTTTTTGGTTCGGCTCTTACATTCTTATCCCTTTCTGAGCCTTCCTAAATTCCGGGTGTCGGCCTTGCAGAGTCGAGAGGCGCGGCCTATGTTCGAACAAACGCGGTATAGTTCACTGCACGCCCGGCGTCGCGACCTAATTGCGACAAATGGATTCGGACCGCCGGCATCGGAAGGTCTCGGCTGTTCACCGGCTGTACGCCGACCGCGCGCGTCTCGTTCGCAATAATTCCACGGGCGCGCGGATGTAACGTTGCGGCGCGTTTCGGACCTGCATCCGAGTGGTAGGTGGCCCACCGGTGCGAAGCGGAATGAATACCTCCCCGTTTTCTCGAAAGTAGCATCGCGTGCGAAGTGGGAATGTCGCGTTGGAGAGAGCCGCGTTGGAAAAAAGCCCGTCGCGCTCTCGTGTCTGTCTCCTGGTGAGATGGACGCACGTGGGTGTCGCGTTCCCCCCCCTCCCCCCCACACGCACACACTCTCCCTTTGTTGGACTTTCCCTCGGTTTCACGCGCGCAGGATTTTACGAGCGAATTTCGAAGCGCCCCAGATAGACCATCGGAATAAGTATTTCTCGCGGCCTTTTCGTCTACGGACAATACGGACAGGGCCTGTATGTATAGGCCAAAAGAACAAGTCTTTACGAAGGAAAAGTAGTTGCAACACCTCTGTAGACAATCCGTATAACGTCTAAAATTGTTTTTACAATTTAGACGCTTCCTTATTATTGCGTGTTCTAGTTTGGTCCTCTTTGCCTGCGGACAAAAAAATCACAATAACACGCCCGGACGGCCACGATTTCAACTGCGCGATCTTCTGACGATATACGAAAGGGGGCGTCTAACATCTTAGCATGATGATTTGCAGTCGATGTGAAAGGGAGAACCTCATCCAAACCCGAGATTATACGCGCACTTATTTTTCTTTCTTTCCGAGAAGTGTGACCCATCGCGAAGTTGCTGCCCAAATCAGCCGCATCGATGAGTCCCAGTAGCCTGCTTGTGCTTATACACCAGCTATGCGACCTTGTTAGTTACGCCTTTCCAGACCAGCCTGGCTGCGTATGTATCATCACTCTCGTTAACGTGCAAGGAAGGCTAATTAGCGTGCTCGCTTTAATAAACCAAGCATTCATCCACGCGCCTCGCTATATATATATATATATATATATATATATATATATATATATATATATATATATATATATATATATATATATATATAGCTAGGTGCACCGGCTGCTGCCTCGCAGTGCAACGTGATCTTGTTTGTTATTCCCTCTGAATAGATGAGCCTAATCTCGGGTTCGTTATTACGCCGACCGGTCTAATTACGGCCTCACTTTCGCTAACGTGCGCAGCCTTCTTCTATATACCCGCCGTACTCTGCGCACATAATATGCATTTGCGTTTACCTGCGCCGGAACCGCGTGCCTACGTAACCGCGGCTATTGGCGCATTTGCGATATCGCGGAACCATGGCGGAACGATATTCGTTGCTTTTAACTACGTGGCCGCGCCAGAGTTTCGCAGCAGAAGACAGGGACGAGCGTTGCAGACGACATATTTTTAGCAGACGAGATCTGCCTGCGGCAGAACGTTGCCTCATGCACTGTGGAACGCGCCGTGCTCTGCTGGTTTTACCGTATTCGTTCCCGCAACCTATAATTATGCCTCCGTCGCCGGCTTCTGCTCTTGTTCGTTCGTCGTGGGTCCACATAATGACGGGATCGATGCGATCGCGAAGCAAGAGACGTGGTGTACCTGTACATGCAGCCATATACTTGGAACCCCTTGCCTACGAAACTGCGGCTGTTGGTGCTGTTGTGATTTGACAAAGCGATATGCGTTGCTTTGAACCGCGTGCCGGGGTATCGCAGCATAATACCCCAGGTGGACCAACGTTGCAGACGGCCTTCTGGCAGGCGACCCCCTGCCTGCGGCAGAACGTCGTCTGCTGTACTGCTCTCAAACATGCCGTACTCTGCCGGCTTTAACATAGTTTCCTGCGGCCTGTAATTACGCGTCTATCGCTCGCTTTATACTCTTGTTCGTCCGTTGCGGGCCCCAGATTAGTGTAGTAAGTACACACGCGACCGAAGCGACGAAGCGAAAGACGCGGATAGTGCAAGACCGCGGATCCCCGCGTTCTCCGTCGTCGCCGAGCTCGCTCAGGCGCTAATTACTCGAAGATTGATTAGGCAGCGCAGACAACGGCTGCTGAGAATCGCCTCGGACGACGCCTATGTCAATACCTATCGCCGCTCCGCCCCCTTTCGTTCTCGTCTTCCCTTCTCCTCTTCCGATCTCTGTTTTAAAGACCACCTCTTAGCTCTATAACCGCCGCGTTCGTCTTCGAAACTTGAACGTCCTGTGGTCGACGCATTATTCGCGAGACCCTATAGAATCTTCTCTCATCGTTCCTCCGTGTGTATTTATGACGACGCATCCATCCCTCGATCTGGGGGAGATAAGGCTGTTTGCCGGGATCGAGAGAGGGCGGTGTCTCCGTATTTATTCTATAGCCGCAGTTTCGGAGACGCGATCCATCGTCGCGGGCGGTTGGGCCCGTGCGGCCTGCCGCTTCTCTCTAATTGGCCCGGCTGCGCCGTGCGTGGCCTCCGCGCACTTATTACCGCCTGGCGACCTAATTAACTCATTTGTGACGAGCCATCCGAGCTGGCTCCGGCGCGAGCCTGATAGAAGACCTTGCCCCCCCCCCCCTTCTCACCCACATCGCCATATTTTTCTCATCCACGCCACCGACTCGGCAAACACATGCGCGCGCGCGTCCGCAGCGGTGTTGCCATGTATGCTGACATATATCTTGTAAGCGGTAGCGCGCTAATCTCTGGCCTATAGAGTCGCTGCCGTTGTTGTACCGTCTTCGACTACACGCGTACATATACCCGCGTCGTCTCCCCCCCTCTCTCTCTCTCTCTCTCTCTCTCTCTCTCTCTCTCTCTCTCTCTTTCTCTCAATGGGTCTTTCTTGTCTTCTTCTTACAGCTTCTGCGCGCGTCGTTTATCTGCCTCCCCCCCCCCCCCGACAGCGCGTCCATTAATCAGCACGTCCCTCTATGCGAGCCGTCTCTGTTCGGAGGGCCGCTAATGTGTCGGAGGAACGCAACCGATGTTAATCGCGCCTTGTGCAAGCTGTGTTGTGTATGACGACAGCGCGCGAATTCGTCCACTCCCCGCCCCCCTCGCCCCACCACCACCACCCATTTGCCCCATCTCCGCTCCTCCTACATCCCCCAGAAGAGGGCTATACGGTGTTATAGATGGCGCTACCGTCAGCACGGGCGGTGATATATTAGTGCGTGACAGTGCATTGCGTGTCAGATCGCGGAGCATCCGAGCAGCCTTCTTCCTTTCTTCTCTCTGTTTTCTTTTGTGTGTGTGTGGGGGGGGGGGGGCTGTTCTGTCTTTCTGCGCGTATGTGACGCGATGACATTCAGGGGACAAGGACCATGTAGCGGGCATCGTCTCGCGTATACACTACCAGCGGTTAGGGAGTACGCAGACCCGAACCGTATATAGACATGTGTCTACCAGCTGGCTGCAGAGAAACGAAGCAAATTTTATTATTGCCTTCTCCTGATTTCCCCGGGCGGATCGCGGTATGGGGGTGCGCGAATCTTCGAGGAACTTTCACAACTAACGGATCGATTAATGTCCCGTTCGGTTCGCAGTCTTCGAATTGAAATTGTCACATTTTTCGTAAGTTCGAATATTTTTTCGAATACTTCTCGAATGTCTCGGAACGTCGACGGAGCCCAGTCGAACATAAGGTTTGCGCAAAAGTGCGATAAATTTCCATTATCGCGGGCGTAATAAATGTGCATAAGGCACAATAACTTACGTATTGCCAAGCAGGCTACGTCGCTCGGGGAGCTATATACGCATTATACCGGCTACTCAACGATCACTCGCACTCTCCGAAGGGTCCTGTGTATTGGCACAAATTTGGATGGATGGATAAAACTTTACTGGATCTATTTAAATGTGCACAAACTTCTTGTGGGTTCCTTAGTGCTCCATTCGGGCTTTTAGCGATCATTGCTTTATAAAGTGCAGTGTAATGACGGAAACGTGCTAATTTACGAGAATACCAGGATGCGAGCGTCGTTCTATATTAATTGTGATAATGGCTGGTGATTATTCGTAAAGTTGTTGTATATTCGCTTCGATTAGATTCGCTTCTGGCGCTGTTCGATTTGCATTCAACACCTGCCCTTAAACCCCCCCCCCCAAAAAAAAAAAGAAATAGACGGTGTAATGGTGGGAGTTATAGATTGGTTTACACCCTCATTCATTTTAAGGCTGTCAGTTATTTTGCTGTGTAGAATGCGTACAATCGGTTTCCAGCAGAGTCTGCTCACATGGACAGACTCTCCGTACTCAGAAGCACTGACGTACTCACACGAACGTACTCACACTGTGTGAGTACTTTCTGCTGGAAAACAATGGTGCTATGTGCAACTAACGAGCTCAGGGCAAACACTATTCTGTAAAATTCGTGGCACGGAAAACTTTTCGAGATATGGAGATATGCGCCTGCAAACTTGCGGTAAAAATGCTCTGTTGTTCCACTTACCCTCCCCCCTTTTTTTTTCTAAAGAAAACGTCGTTCTGTGCAGTGGAGCACAAAAAGTAACTGGAACGCCAATGCATTTCGTTGGACCCGTTTGAAAATCAGTATCCCGAAACTGGTGTAGTTTTTAGAATTCCTTCCCAGTATATACGCCTTGCGAACTCGCCGGCTGCAACTCGTGAACTGAAATGTGTGATGTAAAGTAAATAATGAAACAGTTGATTCGTCTAAGTACGTGAATTATTCAATTAAGCATTTTGATTCCTCGTAGAAGTAATGACCGCTTTATGGAGTAATGTAGCTCCATGGTTCGAATTGTGCTACCTGCCATATTCAATGTTTTAAACGCTTGGTGCAGCTAAAAAGAAAAGTAAATTCGGCAGAGATACTTAAGACTGCTTGCGTTTGGGACTGTAAAAGCATTGTACCCTTTGTAGACCTCGGAAAGTGGTGAACGCGCTCATTTTTGCGCACTCATGACGTGGCGCCACCTCCTCCCCATTGGCTGCGCCGTCACGTGCCCAGTGACGCAAGCACTAGGCCACGCCTTTTAGTCAGCCAGAACCGTGGAGCCCCCGTGGCGTCCGGGAAGCGTGCTCGTCTGACAACCCTGGAGAGCCGGGTTCGATTGCCACCCAGACCGAAATGCACCAAAGCTTTTTTTCGTCGAAGCCATTTATTTACTTCGTTTACAGGAACTTCCCTGCGAAATGTAACGTCAGTCCGAGCATTTTTTTACGTGTTCTTTACTCATTGCTCCGTCGGCCATTTTTGGTACCATCGATCGGTCACGCCGACTCCGAACATTCGCGTAACGGTGCATTTAATGATTTCACATTTAAAAAAAGATGGCCTGCAATGGTGACGTGCACACAACGAGCATGCCAGGAGCGGAGAACACAACGACACCTTGGCTCTTCCACCGAGGCTGTATGTTGACCGTGGCGTTGCATGGTGTACGTGTCCTCTTCACTTCATCGTTTTTGCAGCTTTCTCTGAAAGCTCCCTCACCCTCCGCGCACGCGCCGTCGAGTGGGGACAACACGACAACGGCGACGGCGTTTTTTTTTTTCGCAATAAAAGAAACGGTTCGCTTCGAGTCAAACAAAAATCAGTGCAGTATAGGCTGCTTCGATACAGCAGCAGCTTACAAATGCGTCAAAGCTTGGCGGCGATCAGGGCATAGGGATTGAGATATAGAACAGTATTTATGCTCCAACGGTTTGAGCAAGTACAACTAAACGGGACACTTCTAAATGCGCGCGGGCGGATCGTCGAATGCAGCAGCAACACTGCCAGTCGGACTTGTCGAGCTTCTCGGGCTTCTTCTAAGCATGATTTTCCGTACGTCCATCGAAATCCACGCGCTTTTAGAGTCACTGCGGCTGTACTTTTCCGATAACAGTGTGTGTGTGTGTATATAAGTCGCCCTCTTTGTGTCGGTTCTCCCTGTGTCAGTGACGCGTGGGTGTGGGCGCGCTTCAGCCATGAGTGACTTATAGCGATTTCTTTTTTTTTTCACCCGCTCGGCGTACTCGCGTTTGGCCTGTCGCAACGCGTTCTGTATATAGCTTAGCTTGCGCGTCGCTTAAACCGAATGGCACGTTGCGCTTTGTCCAGACTGTGCCGCTCGACGGGTCTCCGCATTTTTAGGCTTCACTGTTAACTTCCGTGAACTATTAACTATTAACTTCACGTTAACTTCCGGGTTCCGGGAAAGCATTCGTCTTGAGCGTGACGCGCCGTCCTCCTCGCGCTATTCGCCTTATTTAAACGTTTGAACGACACCCACGTATACGCGCGTACTCGTATTTAACTTCACTCGCGTTTTTATATGTTTTTATATACGCTCTCTTATAGATGCGGCGTCGGCCTCCTTGTGTGCATGCGGGCGACCCGCCGCAATATGTGGTTATGCCAGTGGTTATGGCGTTGCGCTGGTGCAGCTAGAGCTCGAGGTCCCGGGTTCGACTCCCTCCCCCCGGCGGCCGCATATTAGTGCGGGGCGAAATGCAAAAAAAAAAAAAACCGGACGTGCGCTTAGGTTTAACGCACGTTAAAGAACCCTGCAAGGTGTTCGTAATTAATCCGGGATATACCATTACGGCGTGCCTCGTAATCGGGTCGTAGTTTTGGCGCGTAAAAAAAACAATGTTCTTTCTTTTGTATCATATGCGTATTCTCTGTTCTCTTTTTCGCTCCTTACGCTCACCCTCTCTCTTAATTCGTAGTTTATTCTTTGCGTACAATTCTTTTTGTGTGTACCTTTTTTCCTTTCTATAGAGCTGGCAGGCGTTGTGTCCCTCGTTGTGAAATTTTCCCACTAGTTCTTTCTCTTTCTCCTCCTTGTGATAGTTCTGTGTATGCCCATTAACGAGTAGTAACTGCAGGAAGCTGTGAAATAACATATTCAGCGCTAGCATAGACATCTTTGTATGACAAAGTACTGCTACATTGGAAATATGTATTGCCAATACATGGCCTGTGTTATACAACGACGCTTTTTCATGCTTCGAGGGGGTTCTTTTTTTTTCCTTGGCTACAGTGTTGGTAAGCTGTTGGCAACCATTGCAGCGGTTTTCCACTGCTTCCGCCGAACATTCCCAATGCAGCGAATGCTTTGCCGTTGTATTACAGCGGTTCTGTTCGCGCTCCCAAGTGGTGCTTTATTCCTTTCTTTGCAGCGGTGCTGGTCATGTCAGTCTTTGGCAACACTTGGCAACAGTTTACCAGTACTTTGGAAGAACATGGTCAATGCTGTCACTACTTTGCGACTGTTTTTATAGCAGTTCCATTCACGCTTCGAAATTGTTCTTTGTGTTTCTTTTCTTACAAAATTATTGGCAACATTAAAGGAACTGGGCTATGGCATGTCATATTTCATTCAGTTAACTTTCCCACTGTGTTATGTCCGACCTATTCGAGCTCTAATTGTCTATATTTGCTTTCTTGGTTGCCATGTTGCAATATTATTGGGAACATTACCAATAGTGTGCCAATACTATGAAAAAAGATTTGCCACACTGTCACAGTGGATCTACTAATGCTAGAAAATGTTCCTTTTTTATTTTCATTTGTAGTCGCAGCGCACAAACAAACGCTTTTAGGGAGCGTTATAGTCCCTTGGTCGCTGTTCCCGCTTCAGTGTTTATTCCACGTGCATAATGAAGTAATAATGAAGTAAATAATTAAATGCACGCAACCTTTTTGTAAGCGCCATTCACTTATGTACGTGCAAAATAAATTAATAACGGAGCTCACGGGTGAAAAATTATGTGTTCTCTCTTCAGGCCTCAAGGATGGCGGCACACAGCTGAAGCTCATCATCGACTACGAAAATGGCGGACAGGCTCTTTTCAAACCCATGAGGTACGTCGCGGGTTCGAGACCCGAATTATCGCTTCTCGTTTGGAGCTGCTCGCGCGTTCCCCATTATTTGTCAGAAGTATCGACGCAGTGTAATTTATTCAGTTATTACTCATCAGATGTATACCCTCAACGCCAGAATGACGTTGCAAAATGTAGGCGGCATATGGAAATGAGGGGGGGAGGTATGATAGAAGACAAGTTTAATTAATGATTGAAAATTTGTATTTAACTGACACGTAGCGTTCTGCTTAAATCCGGGACACCAACGAAAAAATAAACGCTAGGTGAATTGATAGTGATAACCTATTTTTTTGAAAACGTTTTGTTTATAATAATTTTGCGTTAATAGGGCATCTATGAAAAAAATGGATATCATTTTTTTTGGGGGGGGGGAGGGGGCGTGTTATTTCGCTCCGTAACCTTAGTGTCGGTGCATCAGTGTGTCATCATGGATATTAATTCTTTTTTTCATATTTGAACCGTTGTTGCTCTGCAAAGTATGTAACGGCCTGTCAGTGTGACGTCGGCTTCTCGAGCCCCGAAAACCTGAAGACTGCGACAGAATCTTAAGCGAGTGGCAATTGCGAAGTTCGTAAAGAAAGGAAGACGCGTGAAGTTGGGGGCCATGAAAGTAAAAAAAAAAGATTTATTGCTTTCGCGTCGTTTCTTTTTTCGTTTTTCCTTTGAGATCCAGAAGAAGAAAAAAATAGTTACTAAGCAGTTCGAGAAAAAAAGTTTTCGCCCATAACTTTCCTCTTCCGGCCGTAAAAGAGCGCCATTCCGAAATTATTCGCGAATTTTTTTTTCTTTAGCGTATTTTTTTTCTATTGCGCAATAACCTCCGGCTCATGAAAGACTCTGCTTGCCAAATACTGGCAGCTTCAGCGGGATTTCTCTCTCTCTCTCTCTCTTAGGTGAAGCCTCAGACGACGTGTGCGTTGTCTTACTTAATTCCTTGCTTTGCGTCGTCCTCTTTATACTTTGGAAATATCCAGCTCACCTGTGCACCGTGTATGTAAATGCGTACCACTCGATCCGTTCGAAAGAACGCTTTAAGCACATCACGCAACGAAAATGCGTACGCAGCGCCGCCAATAACTCATCCTAGAAACAAGAACGCCATTCAAGAAAACTTGTTCACGATGAGACGAGGTACGGGCGTTCACTTGGTCCCTATTTTGTTTCGCCTTTACGTGGTAAAGGGCCGCCCATTGTTACAGCGCGACTCGCTGTCGTATCTGTGTGGCGTAGAAGTCTATATAGGTGTGCACATGCAAAAAAAGGTCAGCGTAACGCATTGTTGTGTTGCGCGCGCCAGCTGACTCAGTATACCCGCAAGGAACTCATTCCACTCACGCTATAAGTCGCTCACAGCTTAATCACTCTCGCTCGCTACAGTGTTCGTCACTCGTTCACTCGTGATGACGTTCATTTACTGTCACTCGCCCTCTCACAATCATTCACTCGTTCACGCCCACAATCGTGAAAGAGCTCTAGCGCGTCCGGTATTCCGCTAAACGCAAGCGGACTACCGGATGAGCGGAGGCCTTTCGCGCCAGTGTGCACGACCTGCACGGTGCAGTCACCTGGTGGGCGCACAGCTTAACCAGGCAAACAAAGAGCTAATATTACAGTAACCAAGTGTATTCTACTTCTTTACTGGTGTTTTTAAAAAAATACACTTGCTTACTACAATGTTAGCTCTGTGTTTGTCTGGTTGAGCTCTGTGCCACCGGGTGTCCTACACCGTGCAGACGCTCAGGCTTGCGGCTCCGTCGACATAGCGAGACGCCCAGGTCAGCCTACGTTTAGCGGAATACCGGGCGCGCTCTAAAAACTCTGTATTCACTTTTTTCTCACTCGCGTTCGTATGTGGGCTAGTGACTGATCACGTCGCGTCACTCTGGCGGCGCGTCGACTGCGGCCGCCATTTCTCCGTCAGGCCGCGCGCCGAGTTCGAGTTGTATTTCAAGTTTCCATGCGCCGCGGAATTCACTTTGACAGGCGCAGCGGCCTCGCTCGTGTGATTTGCGGCGCTTTTCGCGGAGTTTCCCTCTCAGCCTCGCTTCTGTTCCTCCTGCATAAGCCGCGGACGAGACACCCTTCTCGCCGCTCCTTTAGAACGCACGTGGCTCGCGAATGCGGAAGCAAACCGCCATTTGCAACCACTCCTTTCCGTATTTTTTGTTGTTCCTCTTTCTTGTCGTCATTGTTGTACTCCTCGTTACTGTTCTTCTCCTCTGTCGCTGATGTTATTGTCGTCGCCGTTTCTATTTTCTATTTTTTTTTCTCGTCAGCGTTGTTATTGTCATCGTCGTCGGGGGATTCATACATTTGGTCAACCCTTCGCACGGGCTTCTCGTCTGCGGCCCCCGAGAGACATCCCTGTGGTGTTCAATAATTTTGTTGTGATTTTATTTGGTTGTTGTCGTTCTTCTTCTATTTGTCGTTCTCGTCGTCGCCATTTTTGTTCTTTTTCTTCCGGTCATTGCGTATTCACGGTCGTCCTAATTGTTCAGGTTTTGCTTGAGAAGCTTATAATAGAAAAAAATAACACGTTTGCAGATATTCGGGCGAAATTTTACCGCAGCAGGACCTTTCAGAATAGCCCCCCCGCGAAATTGTGCCGGCAAACGAGTCACGGGGTCACGGGGGACCAATGGGAAGGAAGTACTGGCAACTTTTTCGCCCAGACTACACTCAAAAGTAATTTACTTAAAGTTCATTAAGGGTGCAAATCGATCTATCACTCACGCTCTTACACCGTTTTTGGATGTAACGGTATAAGTTGCAGACCGATTTACACCCGTATTCGCTTTTGGGGGTGTAAATTATTTGACATTGTACTCTGCCGGCGACAAGAATATAGTAACTTCTTGTCGTCGTCTCCGCCGTTGTTTCTTTGTTTCCGTCAACCTATTATTGTCGTTTTTTATTGTAGTAGACGTTCATGTTGTTCAGTTCATTTACTGTCTAGGTTACTTTGCTCCTTCTTTCTTGCCCCGTCTTTTTAGGGGCTCGGTTTTTCGAGACAGTTGACGACTTGTCTTCTACCGTGGTGCGCGCGAACTTTCTTTCTGTCCTGCTTTACTCATGCATTGTAGCCAACTGAACGTCGCTCTGCTTAACCTTGCTGCGTCTCCTTGTTTCTTTTTTTTCTATCTTTATTTTTCTGTTTATGTGTTAGAAGTGGATGCGTGTTGCGCGATATGAAGCCAGCATGTCCTGGCTGAACAAGTTTCCGAGGTCGCTTCGCAGCAACCTCCTTGCAATAGTCAGAGATGAAGAAAGAAAGAAAGAAAGAAAGAAAGAAAGAAAGAAAGAAAGAAAGAAAGAAGGAAAGAAAGAAAGAAAGAAAGAAAGAAAGAAAGAAAGAAAGAAAGAAAGAAAGAAAGAAAGAAAGAAAGAGGAAGCGGCTTGGGGCCCTTTGTCTTGTGCAGAACACTGATTAGCGAACCTAGCGGTTCGATCATTACTTGCATCCGATCCTTGTGCGGTCAGCGTAGGAAACCGGTCGCGCGCGCTCGATGAATAGCTCTATTGTTTCACGGCTCCTTAAAGCTTGCCTTGCGGTCAGGGTGACCGCGTGAATTCGCTCCAGCAAGCGAATAAGATCGCTCCAAGCGAGAGCCGAGACAACCTGCGTGCATTTTTTCTATGCGAATGTTATTGTGCTTGCTATATTTGTGTGCGCAAGTATAAATGAACCGCCAATCCTCGCCGAGTCCCTCCGTTTCTTGGGCTCATCTACAGCGACATAGAAGTTAGGGTCCCTCTCTCCCTAACGTCGCGCATTGTTGTGCTAATATTGTTCAATGTACAACCTCGATCATCTATCTCCATAGAGTATAGCATTTCTTAAGCACGGTGCCCGAAGATTTAAGGGACTCGTTTTAAACGTTCAAAATTGTTACCGCCCAACCAAGAGTGGCGCCAGTCAGAAGACGATTTTACGTGTAGATGTGGAATCGGTCTCGACAGCCATCTCGCTTATGCCTCGTTGTCACTCTTGTAATATCGAAACACAGAGACGGAGGCGTTTACACAATCTGTACAACCTACATATACATTTACACCCTGCCCTGTTACTGGCAGATGATCCGCTCGTGCAGTTTAGTAACTCGTTTGACTTTTTAGAGACAACTGGTTATTTACACCAACTGTAATGTTACGCAGGTTTACATGCTCTAACATTTGCGTTTTCTATTGTCCTGGGACTGGCGCAGCGTGCTCAGTAGCCTTTGCGCCATTAAGCCAGCCAACCAAATTGGTAGAGGTGGGGGGCAATATTTTCGCTAATGTTTCGAAATACGATCTGTTTTATTGGCAGCGATTCGGGGGTCCAGTATACTGCAACGCATGAGCGGACAGCACCCGCCCCGAGTGCCTTACAGGGTTCAGATTTCTTCTGTACATGCGCAGATCCGCCGATGCTATTGCACTGTTGCTGCTGTTGTTCTTCCTCTTCTCGCCAACGCGTAGTCACGGTCGTCGTCATTGTTCAGGTCTGCTGGTGAACTGCACTAAAGAAAAAAAAACAAGGAAAAAGAACACGCCGACGGATATGCCGGCGAAATAGCCCCCCTCCCCCAGCCGCGATATTGTGCCTGGAGCGTACAGTTTAAAATAATGGCTTACAACTCCCACCCTTACACCCTTTTTGTAAAGCTGTGAGTTACAGCCCGATTTACAGCCTTATTCACTTTCAAGGGTGTAAATAAATAAAATAATTTACAGGGTGTAAGCGTGTGAGTGGTGGACCGATTTACACCCTTATTGGACTTTCAGGGGTCTAAATCATTTTACAGTATGCGCTGCATGCGTCCGCTAATTTTCCGTGTAGCATTCTACACAGATCGAAACTTAGCCTTCGGCTATGCAGGAAGGTACGTCACTGACGGAACGAGTATGTAGGTCGACACCGGTATACTCAAAGGCGTTCGCGGGCCGATTGTGATACCACTGCACGGTTTAGGTGTCCTCGGGCTGGTCACAACAGGTTAGCATTTACAAGCCAGAACTTGACCTTCCTTGACGTAGGGGGCGTGTGTGTCCCCAGCGGGAAGCCACTGGCGCAATGATAGCGACGGAGCCGGAAAGAAAGAGCAGAGGGGCGCCGTGACGTAGTGAGGCACATGACGTGACGTGGCTGGGCGCGCTCTGGATTGCGCCGTGCTCTCCACCACATGCAGTGCTCCGCACGGAGGTGGTTGCAATAAAACGGTAGTTCTGGTTCGCGTACGTCTATACGAATCTGTGCGCTGGATTATTTAGCGATCGGATATATGTATCTTCTGGTGGGCATGGCATAATGAGTTCTATAGCGATAACTATATATAAGGCATGCTGTATAGGCGGTAACTCTGGTGTATACATACATCGGGTTTAAGAACCACGCACGCACACACACGCGCGCGCGCGCACGCACACACAAACGCTTCTGCTGATGTGTTTCGGTTGACCATAAGTGACGGCTTAGACTCGCTGAATGCACTACTTGCAGCAGTAGCATGACAGCAGGTCTGGTACAGACGGAAGCAGTATAGGTCGGCACGTCATATAACTCATAGACGAACCATCACGTAGAAGTCCCGCGCAGGTGTCAATACATAATCGTCGAATGATGGGGTATCGGTCCCTGTAGACTGAATTGTGAGGGAGCTGTGACGTTTTTTTTTCTCTCTCTCCGTGAAACGGGGTATGTTTGTAGCGGCCGACTCGGCGTGTAGGGGTCGTACGGGTATCCCAGCGCTAGAGCGCTGCCTCATAACCGCAGCTGTTTTTTTGGCTTTGAATATGCAAATGACCTGACGCGAGAAACGTGTAAATCACCGTAGTTCCTCGGTGGTGATTTGTCCTAGCCGTAAACTGCCTCGCCTCGGGTCGCAAGTTTTTTTTTTCTTCCAAACTTCCTCTGGACCACAGCATTTAAAAAAAAAGGAAACGCTGAACTGGTGCGGTTGAAGGCGGCAAGACGCCGTGTGCAACCTCGTTCACTTCTGGGGCGAACAACTCATTCGTATTCAAGAGCTTCGGCATTAAGAGACTGAATAAGTTATTGGCGCGCAGAAAGTGGTGTCGTAATTCCTTATTTACTCTAGTGCTCTCGAGTAATTGAGGCTTCGTGCCGCAATTATTGAGTCGACGGCTACATAAAGAACTAGAAAGAGATGAAAAAATAATAATTCGTGTCCGTGCGTCTTTGAACTTTTATTTAGAAATATGCAACCTCGTGTGTTGTTAGAGTCACGACCTATTCCACCCCCCCCCCTCCCCATTCCCACCAATTCTTTCTGGTTTCGAACGCAATTTTTTGCATCGTCTAGCAACGATCTCTTCGTTGTTTCTTTGAGGACATTCGTAAGGAGTATAAAAACGGAATTCGTGGTAATTGTTCCGTCAGGTGATGGCCAGTCTCGACCTGAAAAAAAAAGTGCGGCCCCGGTGTTTATCACTGGGTTAATCCCGACGGTTCATTAAACGACGGATTGGTAAGCTGGCGGATGTTCGGTACGCAGTTGCTGCTTGCGCTCGGCTGCACGAGCCTGTTCTTGTGCCCGGGCTGCAGCATCGGCACGGTGTAGACGAGCTCGTTCCTGGCTCTGCTCGCAGCGTCGCGTCGCTGATCGAAAGCTGCCTGCTCCTCAGGAGTACGTATGACGCGTGGCCTACCCGTTTTGGAGCCGGAGAGAAATTGCTGCGTGCGCGCTCGACTGCGACGAAGAGCAACGACGTCACTACTGGCGCAGCCAGTCGCGTGCCTTTATCTCTCTTTTTTTTTTCGCGCATGCGCATGGGGTTGCGCCGGAGGAGCTTTTCGGCGTACAGGCGACAGACGGACGGACGAACGAATCGGCCAGCCATATCCAGCTTCGCTGTAATATACTGAGGTGTGTATTCTGTACGCGACGATACATTAGGCGTCACATCGCCTAATTTCTTTTCGTAAAAACCTAGGAGAAATGATAATGCTATACCGAATGGAACAGTATCATTGCTGTCCATTTCGACGTACGTAGAAGCGTTATTACGGGTGAATATGCGAAGTTTCGAATAAGAATAGAATATAACACACTAACTGTACTCGCATTCCAAGAAAATGAACTGTGGGAATATTTTTGAATGTCAAAACTAAACAAAATATATCGAAACAACCCACTGTTAAAGTCTGGTTGCTGTTCTCCCTCTGCTAAACGGAAGTATCGACCGAAAATTATCAGAAGTGAAACGACGACAAAGGTTTTCGAAGCAGTCAAAAAAAGAAAAAGACGCGCGCTGTGGTGGCAATAGAAGGCTCTGGCGCAGCGCGGCTAAGGGCGAGGTCGCGGGATCGAATCCCGGCCGCGGCGGCCTGATTTCGATGGCGCCGAAACGCAGGTGTGCCGCGCATTGTCTGCATATATATATATATATATATATATATATATATATATATATATATATATATATATATACACACACGTGTGGTACCTAATAATACCGAAATTAATATTTCTGATGCGTCTGGCATGCACCGAATAGATATTTGATCCTCTATTCGATACTTGTTGTTCTATTCGACTCGTATTCGAACAAAAAAGTTTATATTCGCCCGCCTCTAATTACTGTATAACGTTAGTTCGGTACGCTGGGCCCCGCCTTTTTTTGCGGAAAACAAACCGTTTGAATTGGAGCGCGAATTGCAACTTCAATGTGAAATAAAGGCCTACAGATATTAGCTTTCGCGAATGGATATCTGCGTTATGCGCGTTACATCAGTCACATCCCCCCCCCCATGAAGTGGTACAAATGAAGGAGTTAGTTCGAACTTAATACTAATCGGACGTTTGATTCTCGTCTGGTTGTAGCGATACGTCGTGGCGTAATTAGTCGGTTCGCGCGTATGTTCCAAATTTTTCAATACGAATCGAATAGACTATGCGATTCGATTCAGATTTTTCTTGGTGCAGTAGAGGTCTGCACGTGGTTTTTTTTCGAGCGTGCTCTTGCATATGGCAAAGTATATACAACAAACAATCGATCATCATCGCCATAAAAACAAGTAAGGGGCGGACGCGTGAAAAAAAAATTATAGGCTGTTAAAGCGACAACGCAAAAGAGTTTAACAAATCTGTAATATCTATATAAAGAACAAGAACAGTGCAGGAAACGGAGCAAAATATACTAGGTATCAATAAAGCGTGCGATATGCAAAAGAAAAATCCTCCGAGATGTTATCAGGCATGCGACGCAGCTGGCGAAGCGAGCGGAGGCGAGCGCAACTACGAGGAACGCGGTGTGACGTAATACCAAACGGCGGCGCCGGAAAGACACGGCGCTGCGCAGCGGCGGAACACCTGTGGCTCGGTGCTACTAGTGGCGCATGCGCAGTAGTGACTATGGAGAGAGAGACAGAGAGAGAGTGTGAAATATCCGCGGCGAGGCGCGCGTTGTGACGCCATGTACCTCCTCGGAGCACCGCCACGGCGAAATCGCAAGTTCGTGGCCAGTAATGCTTTCGTTTTAAAAACACGTCTACGTTATTTCTTTCTCCGTCATTAAGGATATCTTCAATTGCATTTACGACGAGTAGGTACAGTGAGACGGTTTCATTAGAATGTGGTGTTTTGCTCCAAAGTGTAATGGATGGAGGGGGCTTGTTTGTTTAACGCATAGTTATGGTACGTATACTTTTGGATTCGATTCCGAGAACTCCCCGTCGAAATTGAGGAACGCTTCAAAAAATATGTGCTCTTGGGGAGTTTGGTTGATACTTGGTGAAAACCATTTTATAGCGCACATAAAGCTAGCACAGCGTCCAAGGCCTTTCGTGGTTTTTCTCTTTCGTTCGGGCAATTTAGGAATAGTATTCGACACTTTCGAATAACAAATCGAATAGTCTCCTATTCCATTCGGCCTTCGAGTCGAATGGCCGATATTCGCGAGTACGAATACCTTTTCTTTTTTGGAGTAGCGGTCGAACATTTCGAAACGTGCACTGCGCCCAGTCAAACATAAAACTGGACAAGAGTGTACGGTCGACTTAAATCCTGCGGGGTGTAGGATTGGCACAAAACGTGAGAACTCGCATAGTTGGAGCAGGCTGTCTCATCGCTCGGGTAGCCGTAGCTGTACGGTGGTCATTCGCACTTTCCCGGAAAGTCCTTGCGCACGCGAGAAGCGTGCATATTTAATTGTTCCTAATGCTTCATTTGCGGACGAAAAGCGTGCATATCTAATTGTTAATAATAATAATAATATTTGGGGTTTTACGTGCCAAAACCACTTTCTGATTATGAGGCACGCCGTAGTGGAGGACTCCGGAAATTTTGACCACCTGGGGTTCTTTAACGTGCACCTAAATCTAAGCACACGGGTGTTTTCGCATTTCGCCCCCATCGAAATGCGGCCGCCGTGGCCGGGATTCGATCCCGCGACCTCGTGCTCAGCAGCCCAACACCATAGCCACTGAGCAACCACGGCGGGTCATATCTAATTGTTCCTATCTAATTGTTCCTAATGCTCGACTTGTGGACGAGAAATGCGCATAATTAATTGTTCCTAATGCTTCACTTGTGGGCGCGAAATGTGCGTATTTACTTGTTCCTAGTGCTCCATTTGCGGCTTCAAAAAAAAAAAAAAAAACACCCTGATGAAGATCGGTCCACCGATCGAAACTGTTGAGATTAAGTACTTGTTCTCTTTACCTTGTAGCACCGCTCAAGTTCTTTACGTTTGAAAGGTAGCCTGAAGAATTCCTCTTTACACACACACACACACGCATATATATATATATATATATATATATTTGCCAGCCACGCTATGCGTAAACACTCTCCCGGAAAGGTGTAGACTTGGTGGAAGGTGAGGAGGAAAGGGTAGTCAAATGTCGAAAGTAAAATATATATATATATATATATATATATATATATATATATATATATATATATATATATAAACGGCATATCGATGCAACAACAAACGGCAACGTAAACAAGCTAATACCCAGTACAGGAGCACCAGATGTCTCTGCGCGTGGCTTATGGCGCTGCACCTTGCCCGACGCGCCGAGCGGGAATAAAGCTGGCTTCGGTTGACGTCGAAGGGATAGCGCTCTTCTCCGGCTATAACAGAAAAAAAAAAGAAACAGGTAGAAAGGCTCGAATGGGAGGACGCCCATGAGATCCGCCGTGTTGGGATTTGCGTCGTTCAATTTGGGACCACAGCAGCAAGCAGAAGCAGCAGCAACAACGAAAACAGCAGCGACAAATATGTGCTTTCAGGTGCCTCTGAATTTCTCGATCAGGGACAAAGGGTTTTTGCCCGGTTCTTTCTTTACTTATCGACGGTCGTCTTATAGGATAAAATCGGCGTCGTGAAAATGCTGGTATTGAAGGACGGTAAGGAGCACGTTCGTACCTTCTATTATCGGCGGACGTCTTCGAGATACATCGGTCGGTCGGTCGGTCGGTCGGTCGGTCGGTCGGTCGGTTTCGTTCATCCTTAATTTAACGCTTCCTTATTACACTCATCAGCACTATCTTCCTTGCCTTATTCACTGTGTACCTTATTATAGGACATAGGCATAGGACAAACCAAGATTTATGCACTTAAAGAAAAGCAGGGTAATATAATGAACAATCTCGAAGGTATAATAAAAGCAGCGGAAGAATTCTATACTGACCTGTACAGTACCCAGATGACTCAGGAGTACTCCATTCAAAAGAATAATGAACAGGATACGGAAACTCCTCCTGTAACTAGAGATGAGATCTGAAGGGCCTTGCAAGACATGAAACGGGGAAAAGTGGCGAGAGAAGGTGGAATAATAGTCGATTTAATCAAAGATGGAGGAGACATAATGCTAGAAAAACTGGCGGCTCTCTATACAAAGTGTCTACCGACTGCAAGGGTCCCAGAAAACTGGAAGAATGCAAACATTATACTAATCCACAAAAAGGGAGACGTTAAAGAACTGAAAAATTATAGGCCCATTAGCTTACTCCTGGCATTATATAAAATATTTACCAAAATAATCTACAATAGAATAAGGGCAACACTGGACTTTTGCCAACCAAGGAAACAGGCTGTCTTCAGGAAGGGATAGTCTACATGGGATCACATCCATGTCATTAATCAGGTTATCGAGAAATCTGCAGAGTACAATAAGCCTCTCTAATGGCTTTCGTAGATTACGAAAAAGCATTTGATTCAGTAGATATACCAGCAGTGATAAAGGCATTGCGTAATCAGGAGTACAGACGGCCTACGTAAATGTCGTGGAAAATATCTACAGAGATTACACAGCCACCTTAATTCTACGCAAGTAGGACGATACCTATAAAGAAAGGGGTCAGACAAGGAGACACAATCTCTCCAATGCTATTCACTGCGAGCTTGGAAGAAGTATTCAAGCTAGTAAACTGGGGAGATTGGAGTAAGGATCGACGGCGAATACCTCAGCAACCTTCGGTTTGCCGATGACATTGTTCTATTCAGCAACGCTGCAGACGAGTTACAACAAATGATTGAGGACCCTAACAGGGAGCGTGTAAGAGTGGAGTTGAAGATTAATATGCAGAAAACAAAGATAACGATGAATAGCCGGGCAAGGGAACAAGAGTTCAAGATCGCCAGTCAGCCTCTAGAGTCGTGTGAAGGACTACGTTTACCTAGGTCAGTTAATCACAGGGAATCCTGACCATGAGAAGGAAATTCACAGAAGAATAAAAATGGGTTGGATCGCATACGGCAGACATTGTCGGCTCCTGACTGGAAGCTTACCATTATCATTGAAAAGGAAGGTGTACAATCAGTGCATTTTACCGGTGCTGACATATGGGGCAGAGACTTGGAGACTGAGAAAGAAGCTTGAGAACAAGTTGAGGACCGCGCAAAGAGCGATGGAACGAAGATTGCTAGGCATAACGTTAAGAGACAGAAAGAGAGCAGTTTGGATCAGAGAGCAAACGGGTATAGACGGTATTCTAATTGACATTGAAAGAAAGAAATGGCGCTCGGCAGGTCATGTAATGCGTAGATTAAATAACTGTTGGACCATTATGGCGGCAGAATGTGTGCCAAGAGAAGGGAAACGCAGCCAAGGACGGCAGAAGACAAGGTGGAGCGACGAAATTAGGAAATTTGCGGGTGCTATAGTTGGAATCGGTTGGCGCAGGGCAGGGGTGATTGGAGATCGCAGGGAGAGGCCTTCGTCCTGCAGTGGACATAAAATAGGCTGCTGCTGATCATGATCATGATCATGATGGTGATGGTGCTGATCTCATCGCTCCGCACCATCACCATCGTCGCCGCTTACATCCTCTTTATCAGCCTACATTATCACCGCTGCAGCAGCAGCGCCTCTTCCAGCGATCTCCAATTACCCCTGTCTTGCGTCAGCCGACTTTATTTAGTGCCTGCGGATCTAGCGAGCTCACCGCAACATTCCACAGTTATCTGCAGTCCTCTACAACGCTTCCCTTCCTGCGGCATCCATTCTACGAATCTACTAGACCGCAGATTATCTGTTCCACGCATTGTGCGTGCACTGTCCAAGCTTCGTTTGTACCTTTTTTATCTCAACTAGGATATCTGTTGTCCCCGTTTGCTGTCTAATCTATCGTTACGGCCATCGGTTCTGGTTCCACTGCTCGTCGAGCGTTCGCTATAGTTTCTCCTGAAGCTTCTCCGTCGTCTTTCCAAGTATCTGCCTCGCACATTAACATACCGATAGAATTCAAGGTTGCACTTATATTCTTTTTTTTTTTTTTTGCTTTTGCAGATATAGGTAAGCTGCCCGTTCATGGCTTGGCAGTAGTACTTCCCCTGTGCGCTCACAACTCACTTATATCCGCCTAACGTGCTTCAGTACAGCTCAGAGGGACCGCTTCGCCAATCACGAAGTTTTTTGTGCAAACGCTGGTGCTATATGGCGAGGGGGACACGAATAACACCGCGCGCGTCCAGCTTCCGTCGCCGACGTGAAAAACCCCCAATCGTATACGTTGGTCACTTATTGCACCCTTCTTCGCGGCGACAGCCTTAGCCTCTATAGATGGGCTCCCCTATTCGAAACGTTGCGGCTTCCGCTTCGTTATTGCGACTGAGTTGCAACTGCGGCCCGTAAATTTCCGTTCAGCGCACAAGGCTATTTCGCGACGCCAGCTGCGACGTGTATAACTCCGTGGCTATATAGAAACGTCACCTCGGGAAGTTTAGCGAACCGTTTGCGGCGTCGGGTCTGTCTCGACGCGCGCGGTTCTCGAAGCTCGCGTTCGATGCGCGCGCTTTTCGCGCGGTCTCGGTCGTGCACGTCTCGGAAAGAGTTTTGATCGAGTCGCAAATGAAATCGAAATAATACGCGAGGCAAAAGTTATGTGCGGGCTTGACAGGCGGATGGCTCCGTGGTGCGAGAACTCGCCGTCGCCTTCGTCATTGGCGAGGTGAGTAACGACCGCTCCAATCGCGCGCCCTCTCTTGTTTTTCACGTGCGTACCGCATTCGCGCGCGCTATAATCCGCCCCGCTACTCGAAGGAAACTCCAGTGTCCGAAACCGTGCTTTATGAATGAGTTGATAGAACACTACCATAATGTGATTGATTGATTGATTGATTGATTGATTGATTGATTGATTGATTGATTGATTGATTGATTGATTGATTGATTGATTGATTGATTGATTGATTGATTGATTGATTGATTGAGCGAGCGGCCGTTTGGTCGGAAGAGCTTTAGTTAAACTACTTTCCGTTTCGTCCGTAGGCTGAGTGATTGAGTAATTTATTTGTCAAAAGCACGGGAAGTTAGTCTAGTCGTTCTTGCCTTCGCGTTTTTTTACTCGCTCTTTCTCTGATGTTCGTCATATTTGCGCTTAGGTGATCTGCCTTCGAGATTTAGATCTATCTATCTATCTATCTATCTATCTATCTATCTATCTATCTATCTATCTATCTATCTATCTATCTATCTATCTATCTATCTATCTATTCTAATCTATCTATCTATTCTAATCTATCTAATCTTTTACTGGAGCGCAAAGGCGCGCACGCAGATACATCTTTAGTTAAAACTGGAGATGTTTTCACGGGTGCCACTGTAAAATAATATGCCCCCTTGAATGTGCGTAAGGGTGTGAGACTTCATTTACACTCTTATGCGCAATGGAGGGTGTACATGATATTGCGGGGTGGCGCAGAGCGTGACATGGACAACACGCCGCGGCTTGTAATGGCAAAGTATAAACACGGGGCAAATGGTAAACGCCCAAGGAAGCGCGGAGTTCTGGCCGCGGCGACCAGCATGCGAGCCAGCGTCTTCGTGTTCGGCAACTACGCACTTGTGTACGCCCGACAAGGTCGTCCCACGTGCGACGAACGCCGTAAAAACGAAGGCTTCGGCGCGCGCGGCTCCATCTTTAGCGATATCAAATCTCGCGATCACACTGGTGTGTATACTATAATTTTAATAAATTGCGGTAGGGTATCTATAATACACGTTATATACTAGACCCAAATGTGGATTTTTGATATAGCTGCAAAGATCGGTTTTAGGCACTGTCGTAGCCTGTCCGTAAACGACTTCCGTTTTCGGACTACCGGAACACGTGATGAGAGCAGAGCTGGTATACCGACTTCTGAGGACGATTTATTCGACCATAACGAGATACAGTGACGTGTTCCCCGGTTGCGCGTTAGTCACTGTTGCTGCCGAAGCATTTCGCAGCCTACCGCTATGAGTCTTAGGCAGTCGTTGCTCGTTATGATTTGTGCTTTAGTTGAACACAGCCCCGCGAGACGGTATCACAAGGGTTCCGCGTCTCCGGTATTCCGTAAAGGTTCGCGGTCATGCGCACACCGTAAGCCAATTTTCACCCTTACCGGTGTTTTCTGTCTCTGAACTCACACTCATACGAGTGTAATGGTGTGAGTTATAGAGACCGATTTGCATCCTTAAAGGTGTAAATCGGTTTACAGTGCAATGTGGAAGAAGATCCACGGAACAGGGGAATATTTTCATTGGTTCGATAGCAGAGCGAAGCGGCAATGGAAAAACCCCATATGCAAGTTTATCAGAACGTTTCACGATTTCAGAGACATTGGTCTGGGATGGTTCGGGTTGATAAACCGCCTGGCGACTAACGCCTTTCCGGGGAATTGGTTAGCTCGGAAGGATAGGGGGGCGACCGCCCCGGAAAGGTAGCGCGCGCGTTCGAACAGCGCGGCTGGACGAATCTTTCCGCAACTGCGAAGCTTTCTTTCCGAGAAACCCGTATACATCGAAGACGAGCTACCGGCGTTTTGGGCAAGCTTGCGCAGCATTCTGCAAATTGAAATAAATAAAATAAATAACAACGCGAAAAGACTGAAGATAGGTGAGACACGTAGGCGGCGCACTAGCGCTGAACTATCCCGGCTGAAGTTTCATTCGTGAAAGATCCACCTTTTATAGGTATCATACCCTCACGTTTGACAAGAACTAACGTGCGAACTTAACATGATGCTTCTTAGCGCGAAAAATTCGAAAGAAAAAAGAAAGCAGTAAGAGATGAAAGCAAAGGAAAGACGAGGGCTACTTCTTTTTTAGACGAGTAGCGCTCGTCTTTGCGTTCCTTTCGCCTGTCACTGTTTTCTTGTTTGTTTGTTTTTTCGAGCTTTTCGCGCTAAAGGACATCGCGCTAAATAGCATCGCGCTAAGTAAGCACTAACTCGCCCAAGAAGAAGCTATCCCCAAGTAACGTGCGAATTAGTTTCCCTCGTTCGCGACTTTCGAATGTACGATGATTTTCGTTTTTCGTAAAAAAATTTTCCCATTTGCTGTGAGCCTGAGCAATAATTAGGTACACTCTCAATTTCGCTTCGCGTTGAGCGTATTGCCAGGTCACTACCGAGGGCGAAAGGAAGGAGTCATCGCTGGGCGATGACGACGACGAGGAGGTACGGTGTCGTTCTGCATGCGGTCCGCCCACCATGTTTTGTTGTCGCCCATTAATCACCTGCCACCTACCTTTCCCTCTATTCCCCACTTCCCCTTTCCCGAGTGAGGAGTGGCAGGCCAGAGACGCGATCTCCAGGCCGACCTCTTCTCCTTTCTCTTTATTAAAATTTACTCTTTCCTTCCCTTTCGGTGCATATACACCCTGTGCATAATCAGGCCTTCTGTTTTTCTTTGCGTGACAACTTTTGAAAGAAACTGTTCCACTTACTCAGCGGTATGCCTATGTGAAAAGACATAAAGAGCGTAGGTTCAAGCTCACGCATGCGTTGTTTCAAGCGTGGGATCAAGCACGTTCGAGCATGCGTTGTTTCAAGCGTGGTTGTTCAAGCACACGCTGCTGCTGCTGCTGCTAGCTGTTCCAGGATAGAAACGATCGTGCCCGGTGGGTCCGTTACGTTCGCGTCGATGCGGTACACGACGGGCCGTTATAACATACGGGAAAGCGGGCGAAGCCTTTCAATTTCTCGCCGGCCCTGACGGGCGACACTTTGACGGGCTTCTCGGGCGGGCGTTCTTGATGGCAGTTCTTTCAGCGCGTCGCACACGCACACACACACACTTGTACATCGGTCGGACGCCGCCGACTAGTCGAGGCTCCAGCGAAAGCTGCTAAGAGGACCGCCCGAAACTCAAAAAGACAGGAGGACCATCGAGGCAGACGAAACGAATAAGGAAAAGAAAAAAAAATGAAGAAGAAAAACGCGTTACGCGGCAGAGCCGCGCCGTTCGTTTTTCGGACTCGTGGGTTGTCAGAAGAACGCAGGGCCTGCTCGCCGTCTGTCCAACGAAGAGGGGGAGGGGGAGGGAGGAGACGTGACATTTCTCATTTTCCTTCGCTTAGGTTTCTGCGAAAGCTACGGCGACGCGAACCGGCCGGCCTGTTTCGGAAAGATATCCCGTTCGAAGTGCTTCAATTACCGTCGCTATATGCGCCGAAACTGAGGACCTATACGTGTTGTTCCGCACGAGATGTCGCAGTGTACTTACAGTGTCTCAACATCGTGGCACCGCATTCGCTGTGTCGCGGCCTACCACGTCACAAGTTGACTATAAGCGATTTCTCGCGACGGCTAAAGACCTCGGGAGCAGGCGTTCCCGTAACGTGAAGTTTCGGTGGGTTCCGCTGAAGAGCGTACGCATTTGGGTTGGTTGGTTCACGATTGCGAGCCGCAAACAGCGCCATAAACAACAGGACGAAGAGGGGGACACGGACCACGGCGCCGACTCACAACCAAGTTTCTTTATTCTTTCAGTCAGCATTTATATACTCTATACCGCTATCTCTCAGCACAAACGCAACAGAAATTCAGCATGCGCACGGCTAATCAATTGCAATCAATGAGATAGGAAGACGATCTCCTTCGGAAGAAGAGAAATGGAGCGGAGACTTACACGTGCTTCGCCGCTATTATGAACGCGAAAGGCTTCTGAAATAAGACGTGCGTGGTCATCGCGGTATTTTGACAAAATATAGGTCACGTCTTTAGAAGACGGCTTGCAGCCGCGTTCATTGCAGTGCAGTGGTAATTGACTATCTCTAGCTTGCTTTCGAACCTTGTTTGAGTGTTCGCGCATGCGGTCATTGATGCACCAGCGCTGTGGTCTGTGTCGCTCTCTTCGTCCTGATGTTTAGCGCTGTTTCCGGCTCGTAATTCGGTGGGTTCCGTCCCGCGCCGGAATTGGAAGGAAATTTGAGCAAGCAGATCGACCTCGCGCGTTATATAGGTGGGTGTCACGTGACCCCCCCCCCCCCCCCCCCCCAATCACTGAGAACACCGAAGAACCTTCGGCACAAAAAGCACGCAAATCCGCGACCATTTTTTTTTTATCACAACCACAAAACTCCGCGTCGTAGCCCGTGTCGTCAATGGAATTCACTCGCGTATAGAGGCTACCACGCTGTATCGCTTTCGAACTGGGTCCGTCTACACGCAAGCGTGGTTGTTTTAGGCTCGGCAGCCCACTTCCCCGCTTTGCATTTTGTGCGGCGTCACATCGGTGACGGGGAACGGTTATTTGGTTGTGCTCAAAATGCGAAGAAAATAGATTCGCAGCCTCCAAAGGAGAGTTGTTCCTCACCCGATTTCGTTTTTTAAGACGCGGTGCTTCCCCTGAAACGCTCAGATCATAACAGGAAAAGAGCTCTATACGGCTGTTGAATTGCGTTCTTCCGCGAGCCATTGAATTGATGGACGTTTGGGGGTGGAAAACACCGGTGGGTGTTTGGTGGAACGTCCGTACGCCAACAGCGTAAGAGAAGCTCGCGAAACGAACAATTGCCGGCCAAGCACGCCGCGCTGTATGTAACCCCGCCTGATGCAACACCACCTGACCATGCATCTACCGTCCGTCTACTTTCGTCGGAGCCTCTATAGGGCCATATGGCTGTTAGCTCGCAGATGGCCGTGACGTCATACGCACTAGTGCAGTGGCAGCCACGTGCGGTGTTTGACAGCCGCCGTCGACTAGCCGGGCTGTGACGCTTACTACGTGTACATACGGTACTTTCGCAACTGCGTGACACGCATACCTTGTGCAATGGAAACGTCGTTCCAATAGCGTGGCTCGAAAAAAAAAGAAAGATTCTGGACGTTTTGTTGCTATACCTGTCGCGCCCGCGAACCTGGCAGTTAATTCAATAATTTACGGCTCTATACCTAAAGTTTATTAGGCGTTAACTGGGAAAATAAATAATATATTCAGCTTCTCGCTCTCTCTCTCTCTTGCGTCGTATGCTGATGTCGGTATACACATCTGTCCTCATTATTTCTGCACTCGCAACAAATGTCCCCTTCGTCCTCGCGACGTTATTGCGTCGGCGTCTCGAAGTGGGTATTCGCGTGAAACTGTTTGCGCGTTTCGGCGTGCTCTGCGTCGTGCTCCCCCCCCCCCCCCCTGCGTCACTTCTGTGGACCGCTGTTCAGGTCTCAGCAGAGTACACGCTAGACAGTTACCGCGGTCGGTGTAGTCATTTCCTTCCCTTCGTTTTCCGTTATTTGTCTACATTCTCTTCTCTTATAAAAAACATAGACGACCAAATTACTTATTGCGAGCGGCGCAGCGTGCAAAACATAACCATCGCATTGTAAGGTTGTGACCCGTAAACACGCACGAGCGTACAAAAGTTGCGCGAGATTGCACGTTGAGTAAATCTCAATAAAGACAACTGCGAGCCGGGCATTCAGTTTTAAAGGCAATCAACTGATGCAGGCTTCACCAAAGCGCGTTGGATGTATACATGTAGAGCACACAGATTTCAGTGTACAGTTCTTCCCACTTCTCTACCTATTTTTTTCTCATTTATTTTTCTTGTTCTCGTGCAGGTTCTCTCGTGAAACAGAGACCAACCCGAACCACTTCTACTTCGTCGACTTCGAGCGTCACAACAGCGAGATCGCCGCCTTCCACCTCGACAGGTAATATATATATATATATATATATATATATATATATATATATATATATATATATATATATATATATATAGAAGCACTGGTGTGATAATACCATGCAATGATTATATGGCACATCGTGCAAGTTGCGATGCCGCGCATAGATGTGACACGTTGAAAAAAAGACGTCCATCTTTCTGTTATTGTGCAATGTTTGTCCTCCCATGCACGTGCTTTATATATCGTGTGCTTGCAGTGCTGATTCACGCAGTGGCACCATTTGCTGGGCCTCGTGATTTGTGCGCGTTGTGTGTGTGTGTGTAACGTTCGTTGGCATTCTTCTTCTTGCTATTTCCCTTCTTTAAGACCTTTCCCGAGTAGTGTGTTCCCGATAGTTGGCCCCTACCAGAGGCATACGTTCCTATTTTTCTACTGGTAAATAAAGAAAAAAAAACATCACCGCCCAAGCACTCTGTACAGATGGTCAACCAGCTAAGCTGAAACGTGTGGCCCCGGGGTTTATCATTGAGTTAATTCCGGTGGTTCATTAAACGACGACTTGGTAGGGCTGCCGGATCATCGGTACGCAGTTGCTGCTTGCGCTCGGCTGCGCGAGCCTGCTCTTGTGTCCGGGCTGCAGCATCGGCACGGCGTAGAGGAGCTCGTTCCCGGTTCTGCTCGCGACGTTGCTAATCGAAGGCTGCCTGCTCCTCAGGAGCACGTATGACGCGTAGCCTACCCATTTCGGAGCCGCAGAGAAACTGCTGCGCGCGCTCGGCTGCGACGGAGAGCAACGACATCACTATTGGCGCAGCCAATCGCGCGCCTTTCTCTATTTTTTGCGCATGCGCATCTGGTTGCGCCGGAGGATTTTTCGGCGTACAGGCGACGGACGGAAGAATCGGCTAGCCATATACAGCTTCGCAGTAATAGATGGCGGAGATAAAAAAGATAGCGGTCAATAAGGTCATTACTTAACTCGCGCATAGCGTGCTACACAATATGCTTAGTTAGAGCGGCGGTGTATCGGCGACATGCGAACGTCCAGTCATAGCGACAAGTCTCTTTAAGTACAGTCACCCGGCATGAAAAGCAAAACGCAGCAAACAAATGCACTCGAATGTCCGCGGTATACAGTCGAATGCCTATACAACGAAATGACCTGTATAACGAAGGAACAATTCTGTCCCGCTTCTATTGCGTGTGGTGCAGTGCCCGACATGTACAACGAAGTCACCCGCATAACGAATTATTTCGGAGACCCCAAGCACTAATGTTATAGAAGGCGTAGCGACAGCAACCGTTTCTCTCCGCGCAGGCTGCTTGGGTTCCGGCGGGCGCCCCCCGTGGTCGGCCGAGCGCTGAACATGACGACCGAGATCTACGCCATCACGGACGAGGACATCCTCAAGACGTTCTTCGTCTCTCCGGGTACGTGGGTCGCCTCGACGCACCCCTGCACGCGCAGTGATCTATCTATCTATCTATCTATCTATCTATCTATCTATCTATCTATCTATCTATCTATCTATCTATCTATCTATCTATCTATCTATCTATCTATCCATCTATCTATCTATCTATCTATCTATCTATCTATCTGTATGTCTATCTATCTATCTATCTATCTATCTATCTATCTATCTATCTATCTATCTATCTATCTATCTATCTATCTATCTATCTATCTGTATGTCTCTCTATCTATCTATCTACCTATCTATCTATCTACCTATCTATCTATCCTGTTGAATATGGCTTATATTATAGCAACGCCCCCTTTTGTCGTGTTTCTTCTTTTTTTTTGCACAGCCAACAACCTGTGTTTCCACGGCAAGTGCAGCTACTACTGCGACACGTCGCACGCCATCTGCGGGAACCCGGACATGCTGGAGGGCAGCTTCGCGGTCTTCCTCCCTTCCAAGGACATCGCGCCTCGCAAGTCCTGGAGGCATCCGTGGCGCAGGTGTGCGTGCTGCACTTCTTTACTGACCGAGTGCACGAGCGAACGCCTCCTCCTCTCCTCGGTATACCGGAAGTGATTTCACTGGGTATACCGGATATGGTGTCCTGCAGGAGTCACTCGCTCGTGGAGAAAATTTTTTGCGCCCTCTGGGGCTTGTATATATTTGTCCCACAACAATGATCGTCGTTTATCTTGCCCTCCTTGCCATTCTTTAACGCTGCGCGTCCGGTATACTTCCAAATCACCAAGAGGCACGCGTGTTATCAGCGTGACATGGCATTCGCGACAGTAAAGTAGCGAGCGCAGAGTTTTCTTCAAGAAAGGAAACTCTAGCGAGGCATCAGATGACAAATGTCGCTGTGAGACAAGATAACCCCCAAAGGGTGCAAACTTTCTTAGAGTGCAGAGGGTACTCTAACGCTACGCTCCTAGCCTTGGCGGGAATGATGTAACCTAACCTTAATTGACTTGATCTTTGACCACCCCGTTGCTGTTTCCTTTTCCTCCGCAGGTCGTACCACAAGCGGCGGAAAGCCAAGTGGGAGCTGGACGACGACTACTGCGTCCAGGTGCGCGCCACGCCCCCTTACGACCGCGGCCGGCGGCTGCCCGACCTCATGGACATGGCCGTCTTCGACTTCCTCATAGGTGCGCGTAGGGAACAACTGTCGTAGCCCCTCCCACGTGGTGCTTATATATATATATATATATATATATATATATATATATATATATATATATATATATATATATATATATATATATAAACAACGAAGAGTACGACCTACGTTGAATAAGCACAGTACATTGCACTGTCGTTTCGGCTCGTGGACCAGTCTTTGTCAAAGTAACTTGTCAAAGAGGTAGAGGACATGCTTGTACTTGCTTGTGCTTATGTTGCTTATGCTTGTACGAGAAATCGAAACACGTATTCAATCAATTGACTAAAATGCATCAATTATCTTTTTTTATTAATTACTTTACGACACACATTGCAATTTAGCAATTGTAGCTGGTGAGAGTGCAAGGTGCATCCGATACTTGAAATGAATTTCCAGAATGATGCGAGTTTGGAGATAAGCGCCATCTGAATCGCCGTAAAAATGCGCTGTTGGTCCACTTATCTTTTTTGTTTAACAAAGCTCTCTTTTGTGCATTGATGCACAAAACTAAACAGGAACGCCCACGCATTTCGTTCCGCACTTTGAGGAAATAACATCTCGAAACTGGTCTCATCCTGGAAATTCATTTCAAATGGACACGTCTTGCAAGCTCACCGGCAACAATTCGTAAATTGCAATACATGTGCCGTAAAGTAATTAATTGAAAACATTATTTAGTGAATGTTATTTAATCGAACACGTGTTTCGATTTCTCGTGCGAGTAGAGTCCGCGCCTTTTCGAAATAATCCAGCTCAACGACAAGAATTATGCCACAGGCGTTGTTTTTTTTTTTTTTTTTATTCCATCAAACTCAAGAATGATCACCCTGTATGGGGTGCTTCACTGCTCGAGCACATGTCCGTGTCTCGAGCCCGTGCTCTTTGTCACCGAGTGCTTCTTGCACTCTGACCTTTACACCTAAACTCGACAGCCAGCTTAATAGAAATGTTACACGTTCACCGCTGGCCTCCTGCCACCCAAACTTCTCAGAAAGATCGACTTTTATTACGCTCGTTGATTTCCTAATGTACGTACAAGGCATACACTGGCACCTATGGCCCCTATATTTGTCTATAGTTCGGTTCCAAGCAGCAGCCGCTTCTACTGGAAAAGCAGATAGACTGAAAGAAAGGCGTTGCATTTCTTAGGCAAATATTAGGGTTTCCACATCTGCCTCCTTGACGTGTGCGATAAAGCAGGGGATCGACGCACGTGTGTTTATGTCACTTCGCAGGCAACATGGACCGGCACCACTACGAGACGTTCCTCTCGTTCGGCAACAACTCTTCGCCGCTGCACCTCGACCACGGGCGAGGGTGAGCCGCTATTCCGTGTGTTCCTTCGGGTATTCTACGCGTTGTAAGGGACGACGCCCATTTTCCCCCCACTTGGTGCATCGCAGAATTGTACCCCGCAAGATAACTTGCGCTCCTTTCCTTTTTTTAATAAACGCTCCTGGTCCTATATGTGAGCCTGCCTCCTTGTGCTTCCCCGCAAGCTTTGCGCAAGTTGCTGGCGTCCCTCATAAAAAAAAATTTTTTAATGCAATAGCATTATTTAATGCGATAGCATTATAAGCGGACAGCCACCCTCCTTGTAGTTATTCGTGTGACGAAAAAAAAAATTATGGGCCGATCCTCGAAGGCAGTTTTGTCTAACACAGTGTCTAAAAGCGCTTGCTGGCACGAGATAAGGATGTGATAAAGTGACACGTGACGCGTGCTCCGCCAGACGTTTCAAAGGAGCGAGTTCGTCGGCTCGAGAGACGCATCGAGCCCCAATGGTTAGAGCTGCTGCGGTGGAAGACAGGGGTTCGATCCCACCGTCCCCATCACGCGCATTTCTTTATAGAATCGCGTAGGCCGACGTGCTTTCGCCCAATCGAGGTAACGGATGTCTGGTCCACCCAAAGTGAATCAGCCAAACCGCCGCGCTACTAACGGTGGCTACCGCGGAAGCGCAGCCGCGGCGAGCCTTGCAGCTGATTGTTGTTGTTGCCTCAAACATGGCTCGTACCCACAGGGGGGATTGGCCACGCTGGGTTAATTGAAAAAATGCATCTAATAAAACATCAAAAGGGGGTAAAGGCATACACTCAAAACGAAGCACTAGGCAGCGAAATGCTAACACAAATGTATAGAGGGCCTAGGCATAAATTTACGATAAAATGGAAATAAAGTAAAGCGTCCCACAGCCGGTGCCCTATAGCAACATTTTTGTTATCGCTGCGTCGTCGTCGTCGTCGTTGTTGTTTATTTGTTTGTTTCTTTGTTCCTCGCGCACGGGGGCGCCGCAGCTTCGGCAAGCCCCACCACGACGAGCTGAGCATCCTGGCGCCGCTGTACCAGTGTTGCCTGCTGAGGCGCTCCACGCTGCGGCGGCTGCTGTCGTTCCACAGCGGGCCGGTTCCGCTGAGCGCCGCCATGCGCCGCTCGCTGCGCCGAGACCCCGTGGACCCGGTGCTGACGGAGCCCCACCTGGAAGCCCTGGACCGGCGCGTCCAGCTGGTGCTCGAGGTGGTGCGAGAGTGCGTGTCCGAGCGATCGGCCGCCGAGGTGGTCATCGTGGACGACGCCTGAAGAAAAGAAAAAGAGCGGCCGTTCCGCTCGCCGTAATACGCCGGTACGTACGCGTGCGCGCGCTCGGAAGACACGAGAAGCGTCGGGAATTAAAAGCGACAACGGGGAAACTAGTGTTTGAAAATAGGCGCGACATAAGCATAGGCTAGGCATGAAGAAATGAGGAATGGGAGGCTGGAAGCTTGATGATGGGTGATGGAATAGATCCGTATTTGTATGACGGAAATTTAGGTCATACATACGTTTTTGATTCGTGGCTAAGATTACCTTTGCCATCTGTCCTATACAAAGAGGTGGTATCTGTCTGTCTGTCTGTCTGTCTGTCTGTCTGTCTGTCTGTCTGTCTGTCTGTCTGTCTGTCTGTCTGTCTGTCAAAGCGAAACTTTCTTTGCCTCTTCGACTTTCCCACTGCTGCTGCTGTCTGGCACACCACGTCGGTGGGTGGTTCAGAGCGTGTGAATAGATGACAGGAACTCGGCAGAGAGGAAAGGCGAGGCGAGAAACTCGTTTGGACCTTTGCACCGAGTCAAATGAGCACAATGTCCTCTGCAGCTCATTGGGCGTCGCCACATTAGCCCCTTGGCAGCTGTAATTATCCAAGACCCCTCCCCCGCAAAACATTGCAGAAATTGCAGTGCTTACCTTTCTGCCATCATGCAAGTCCAGAGAGGAAGCTAGGTAGAATAGTAGAGAGGAGGGGGGAGAGGAGTCAGAGAAGGCGTAGCAGTTTTGTTGCAACACGTGGGGTTGGTAGAACCGACACAGGCCTTTGCCACTCTTCGCTCGCAGTACCCCAGGGTGTGAGGGCGGCAGACGGAAGATATAACTTGGAAAGGCAAGGAAACAAGCGGTTGCGGACAAACTGAAGGTGGGGTACGGTACGCTTATGCTATTCCTGAAAAATAAACACCATGCAAATATTTCAAGCGGACAACTTATGCAGGACGTGCAGAAGCACAGCCCCATTAAGGTGCGGCCACACGTCAAATCAACAATTCTGTGCCGGCCGCGGTAGCATTGCGGCTATGGCATTGCTTGAGGTGGCGGGTGTGATCCCGATCGCGGCAGCCGAATTTTGACGGGGGCGAAATAAAAAAAAAACGCTCGTGCACTTAGAACACCATGATGTCAGAATTAACCCGGAGTCCGCCACTATGACGTGCCTTATAATCCGGTTGTGGTTTCGCTACATACCGCCCCATAATTCAATTGAACTTTAATACTTCTACCACGAAAACCTGGTGACTTACGAAAATGGTTCTACTTAAATTGAGGACGACGTAACGAGCCATGGAAAGAAGAATGATGGGTGTAACGTTAAGGGATAAGAAAAGAGCAGATTATGTGAAGGAACAAACGCGAGTTAATGACATAGTTGAAATCAAGAAAAAGAAATGAGCATGGGCAGGACATGTAATGAGGAGGGAAGATAACCGATGGTCATTAAGGGTTACGGACTGGATTCCAAGGGAAGGGAAGCGTAGCAGGGAGTGGCAGAAAGTTAGGTGGGCGGATGAGATTAAGAAGTTTGCAGGGACAACATGGCCACAATTAGTACATGACCGGGGTAGTTGGAGAAGTGTGGGAGAGGCCTTTGCCCTGCGGTGGGCGTAACCAGACTGATGATGATGATTTCTACCACGATGCGATGTGCCATGTGAGGCAGTGAATACGGTCAACCCTCTTAGGGCCATGAACATTGGCGCACAGCAATGCCTCAAGAAAACACGTGTCCTTGTGTGTACTGTGTACTACGCAGACAAACAGCGGTGGCACATGCGAGGTAAAGTGTAACATCAACTCACCCCTCTCGTTTTGAACTATACGTTGAAGAAGAAACATCGACGCTAATTATCATCGTCATTGAAAGCAAACTGCACAGAAAGCTTCGCTGACGTAAATTCTCACAGTGCGTAGGATCCGCATAATGTATGTATGTATGTATGTATGTATGTATGTATGTATGTATGTATGTATGTATGTATGTATGTATGTATGTATGTATGTATGTATGTATGTGTATGCGTGCATGGGTGCGTTCGCGCGCGCTTCGTTTCTGAAGGATGAAAGTAAACAGAAGGTCGTCTAAAAAGGCGCTGTGAGTGTAGAGTCTAGGTTCAGAAAGTGCGTGAAACACTGTCTCATAACTTTAAAGCGGTTACTCCTATGCTTCGTTTTCTTGGCTTCAAGATAACTTTGGGCTCTTGTTCTTTGCATGCACATTGCTTCACACTTAATCGCTCAGTTAGTTTACCGCAAGTCTAATTTGTGGCATAGTTTCCTCTTTGGCTACTCTCTCTTCGTTAGCTCAGTAAGGAGAAAAGAAAGAAGAAGAGATAAATAAATAGATGTAAAAAGAGATTGCCTATCAGCAGTCCAAGGGAAGGAGGGCAAGCTTTCAGTTTTGGAATTCGCCCCTCCGCTTCCCCCGCAGACGCGGTGAAGTGGCTAGGCTCTATGTAAATCAGCGGTGCTGACACGTGACTAATTTCACTCGTGTTCCTTTTGTTTTTCTTTTTTGCCCGCAGGTCCTGAAACTTACAGTACATATCAGGTCACTTTCCGCGGCCAGGATGTCCCACGAACACCAGCCCAGGCTTAGACCGACCAGGCCTCCTCCGATGCGCTTTCGGCAGCCCGCCGCACCTTCCTCTTCGGAAATGCACGACCAACTGTGGCCTCGCTGGTCGAAAGTGTTGCACGCTGCGCGCCGTGGAGTGGACGCTCGGACGTGCATACTGGACACGTTTCTTGCTCTCTCTCTCTCTCTCTCTCTCTCTCTCTCTCTCTCTTTCTTTTTCTTGTTATTTCGACGTCCCCGCATTCGTGAGTGATCCAAGTGCTCGAACAGTGCAAGTGAGTTTGCCGCTCGCTTTCAACAGCGTGCGACGCTTAGGCTTCGGTTCGCTGCGGCAACCACGTCGTCGACGGGACAAGCGTACCTTGTGTGCGTGGCCTGTGCTGCACGGAAACGCGCGGTGTCCGCCACGCGTTGCGTGTGCTCCCTCTCGGTAATTGCGCGCAGTGTGGTAGAAGCGCAGCTGCCTGAAGCCATCACAGACATTGTGGGTTAATCCGCTGGGTCCACCAGCTGGCGTGTGTGCCCGACGTGCGTTAGTCATCATCATTCTTTCGGGTACTCTGGACGACCGGCTGCTCTGCAGCTTTCCGTATTCGAAGGTATACGCGCTATAAACTTAAGGCGTATACTGGTTGTCTCGTCCGGTGTTTGGGGCTACAGCGAACGCTCGCTATAACGATGAACGCTCGCTATAACGAAAGTCGTCCAAACTTCAGGCTGCGGCCAACACCCCTTCTAATGGAGTCGCCCTTCAGCATTACTCGACATAACTTCGCCCCGTCCTGCGATAGACTGTCACCGGTTCGAATGAAGCACGCATTAAGCGAAATGTTGTTGTACTCGGTATCATGTGTACTGACCGTACACGTATAGTGACCTTTCCGCTTTTATTTTTTTATCAGAACATTCGTCATATGCACTCTTCTCCCCACCTGCTGTGTTCTAACATCTGTCAGTTGCAAGGTTATGACCACTATTATCACTCTTTGTTCTGAACACCACGAAAATTATCTAGTGGTACCGTGAGAATTTCTACTGCATTCACAATTACTCGGCTCTTTACGTACATGCCATTTCCGAGGAAACTCTTCGCCGTCCTCTCCCGTTGTGGTACGTGCGGCGTGTGTGTCATCGGCTGCACAGTAAAATTTCGTTATAACGAGGCCAATTCGTTCAAACTGCCGTTAGGCTCAACGTCCTGCCGCCAGTCATGCTACGATATCGTTACATTTGCAGCACCTCAGTTTTCTCGAAACCCACCGCGGTTGCTTAGCGGCCGTGGTGTTGCGCTGTTAAGCACGTGGTCGCGGGGTCGAATCCCAGCCACGGCGGCCGCATTTCGATGGGGGCGAAATGCGAATACACCCGGGTATATTTAGATTTTAGGTGCGCGTTAAAGAACCCCAGGTGGTACGAATTTCCGGAGTCCCCCCACTACGGCGCGCTTCATAATCAGATCGTGGGTTTGGTGCACGTAAAACCCCATAATTATTTTTTTGTTTTGCTTTGTCGAAGTTATGCTTGCACCAGACTTTTCGCCGTCTTGTTATGTTCGTCGTATAATGTGCGTCTGTCTGCCCCGCACTAAAGGTGTGCTGTAAGCTAATCGTGTCATTTCGCTGTTCCAAATAGATGCGGCACTATTCGTAATGTCTTCGCTTTTATCGCACCATTCGTTTCGGCCGTCCCGCGCTGACTTCTTTATAGCGGAGCCGTCCTCCCCTGACTTCGTTATAGCGGGGTTGCATTCTCGTACCTTGTTTCGCACGCAGAGGGAAAGCGTTTTGTGGCAATTTCCAGGCGTTTCCTGAGCCCGTCGAGAAACGAAGTTTTAGCCCGACGTGGCACTTACTAACGTTGGCGCAGTAACCAGACGAAGTCGATGACGTCAGCGCTGGTTTTTTGTGACCCCTCGTGAGGTCGTGCTCACTCAAAGTTTGTAGCAGAAGTCCTTAATTATCGCAACCACTTTCTGCGTTACGCTTCATCTGCTGCTTTAGGCGTCCCCGCGAGGGGTGTGAACTTCTTGCGTAGGCCGGTAGCTCGGCCGGAAGTGCCCCGTCCTGTCTTCTCTCTTCGTTCTCGTCTTTGTGCACTTTTGCAGTTTCAAGACCCTAGTAAACCAACTAGCCCAGTTGTCTATTCTGTGTGCATTTAGTACTCCCCCGACGCGGAAAGTTGGGCAATGCCAAGAACGTTTCTAAAGTTCTCGTTAAATGTACAGCGTCGCGATGTAGCGCCAGGAGCGCTGCTGTTCCCGGCTCATAACATCCATCCATCCATCCATCCATCCATCCATCCATCCTTCTCCTTACGTCAGTAGTAGTAACACGCGCGCACCTGGATAGAACGGTTGCCGAGAGGGAGCACATGTTTCTGTGCTAATGTGTGGCGCTTTGGACCTGTGCATTTTCACGACGGTGTTTAACCGTTTCTCCTCGCTGGTGGCGTGTGATTACGTCATTTCCGCCTTTCGCCAAACCGTGTGTAGCCTCGAGCTAATAATGTGCGTGTCAAGTGTTCCGACCTGTGTTCCTTTCACCTCGGCAGCGGGCAGTACATCGCGATCCAGCCGAGATTACAAGACCATTCTTACCGTGTGTTGCGGCCGCAGTCGGTTATTTGTGGCCGCTCGGCCGGACTTCGATTGAGCAGCGTGTCTACCGGTGCAGAGAAGTGTACGCTCTCGGTCACAGTGAAGTAGAACGTCTGTCGCACATTTTTTTTTTTTTGCTTGTTTATCGGGACGGAGTGATAACGGCTGTGAGGGCACAATTTTCGTTTTTGTATCAGTCGCGAAGATTATTGAAGGCACAAAACACTGGGCGTTTGCCGGACATGCGCGCGTTGCCGTACTGTGCCGCCAAACTGGAACATAAGTGCCAGCCCCTGTGTCAGTGGCGCCATCTTGTGAAGGCATGTTGAACCAAGCTTATGCAGAACAGAACTGTTTCATCGCGTTTTTTGGTTACGCACATCTTCGAAAGGTGTCGCCACTATTGCGACAAGGCTACGCGCCAGTCTGACAGGACGAAGATGACGTGCGCGCGTCATGTCCTAGCTTCGTGCGAGCGTCGCAACAGCGTCACGTGATGCGTGCGGTGCGATTCACATATCAATAATGCGAGCGCACGGTTGCGCTTGCCACAACAAAAGGTTACACTTTTGCTCAATTTCAGGTATCTTTCTTTTTTTTTTCTTGTTCCACAACACGTGCTTTCTGTGATGTCAAGTCACTTTTCGTATTTAGATAAAAAGAGTTCTAGTTGAGCTTTTGGCAGCTTCGGAGTACGCATCGCTACGTGTGACAGCCTTCTCGGTTATTCGAATTAATTGTAGTTCGTGCTCTGAAGATCCAAAGTGCATTTTCGTGAAGCTAACGATCGATAGCATTGCATTTACACCCGATCACATCGTGTTATTTCTTCCATATGTCACCGTACCGTTGTACTGTCAGTAGGTACATCGTCTTTTATCTTTTGCTTAAGAATGTCGGATGTACACTCGTGTGCACACACTGTAGCAATCGCTACGAACGGGTGGATGTCTGATTTTTTCTTTATCACACTATATATATACCGCTGATGAGGCATCGCTCCCTCAACATTTTTTTTTGTACCTGTATGATATAAAGCTTTCTAGTCTAACTACAACACTTTTCACTTGTCAGCGCCACTAACGCATGTGTCTGCTGGACTGTAGGCAACAGAATGAGGCTAGGACTGTCCCGTATTCTTATTGGCATAACGAATGACAATCCACATGTTGCTTGGGATGTCAGCGTTACATTATATGCTTCGTTTTCGAAATTGTTACGCGATTCATCCAAATTCATTAAACTTTGCATCGAAGATTGCGCGTTTTGTACTAGTTGCGAGGTAGCGCTGCGATTGCCGGTGAAGCTAAAAACCGCCCGTGCGGCATACATTTCTCAAAACCTCAAGGCCCGCGAGCTCCGATTGTGACGTCATCTATAGATAGGCCGACAGTTCAATGCCATGCTTTCGATTAAGCATCGTTCTGAGTGTTGCCAGCGTCCCCCATTGAAATGTATCGGCTGTCTGTCGGCCTACACGTTTGAATTCACCGTTCATAGTGCGTAGACCCTGTGTTATCTAGATGGCGTTGATGATATACAACACGCTTGGCAGTTCGTGACACTTCCGGCGACGGCGTTTTATCTTTAGAAGCTTGATCGTTTCGGGCACTTTCGTATGCTTGGCAAAGTCGATCACTCCACTCGAAGGAAAAAGAAAATGTCGGAACGCATAAGCCAAACTGTGAATTCAGTTGAGAGGAAGTGTATTTACTGTGCGAGCGTGGACGTTTTGTGTGTGCGTGCCTTTGCTGTGAGATTGGAGAGCTTTAGGTTAGAGGACGCAAGCGGCTTGCGTACGCAAGAAATGGGTGCCACGGTACTGCGCATGCGCAGACACCTACTCCAGAGTCTGCGCCCTCTAATCTAAAACTCTCTACTGTGCTAAGACCTCTGTGTACGCGTAGTGTGGCAGTCGCGTGGCATCGGCCACAACCCGTGTGTTCCCATTTATATCGCCTCCTCCACCAGGTGCGCTCGCATTTCCGATGTTCCTCGATACGTCGACGTGTGGAGCTAACTTTTTTTTTTTTTACAGCGCTCCACTGATAACCGAACGATCAGAGTATAACGTAAGGCGTGAGTGTTTCTGATTGTATCGATGTCTCTCCTCTTTTCGTCTCGGCAGCGGAGTCTCCCGAGACTCGTTGTGTGTTCAGAGAGTGCCACGTTGAAACGCACTGCAACGGTTGTGTACAGACACAGTTTTTGAACTGTATTTTGTGGGGTTCTTTTTTTTTTTTTCGGCGTACGGTATGTTACGGGGTGTCCTACGGATGAGCAACAGCATCGGTATGCAAAGAACACTTGTGCCGGCTGAGATTCGTTATATGTGGCGTGTGTGTGTGTGTGCGCGTACCTTCCTATGAACCCTGTTCAAAGCCCTGAAGATACGCGCCTTATACGTGTACAGCCGATGTTGTTTCTTCGAAGGCCTTCTCTCTTTTTTTCTCTCAAAGCCTCCCGGTGACAATCGAACATGTCGTCTTTCTTTCTTCGTGTGCGCTGTCTGTGCTATAGTCACAGCGTCCCAGGACCTTTACAGTGGAGTGTCGAAGCACACAGGGAATGCTGTCCTGGTACTGCACTCGAACTCGAAAAGCGAGGATCTGCGCAAGGGCAGTACAATTACGCGGCTCCAAATGATATGCTGACTTTCTTTTTTCAGAATATGCTGATGATTATACTGTCCTGCTGCAACCGCTGTCGTCTAGCTTTCGAGAGTGATGACCCTGACCGATCAGACGCAAGGATGCTATCCCTAGCGAACCCCTAAAGCTGCGCCAATGTGGACCCAGCGTAAAACCAACGCGAGCCACTGTGGTCTCGTGTAGGGCCTACATTGGCTTTACCTTGGCTCGATCATGTCCCAACGTTACGCCTACGTTGGGTTCGCCTATACTGTGCGGATGTGATGCTCGATTATTCGCTATACTGAGATTGCGATGACGTCAGAAGGGGCTCGCACATTGGCGCGCGAACCCGCGTACGGCGTGTAACAAACTGGGAGAGGATTCCCAATGTGCTTTGACTCTCCGATGCCTCCGCCATTGCGTCCCTGTTGGTGGCTTGAAAGTGTGACGTGGTATACATATCTCGCGCGCGTATTGGTTGCCGGCCCCGGACGTTGTTCGGCCTGTGGGGTCGTAGCCGTTGGAAGCCAATGTTGTACAGTGTGAGTCTCTCGCTAGGGGCTACACTATATGCGGTCTTTTTCTTCGTATCTTTTTTTTTTTTGAGAAGAGGGGGTTAGTTGGTTGGTGCAGTTAACGAACTGAGTTCATCTGAGGTCGAGACAGAGACGCTAAGGAGAAGCACTAATGTCACGCGTGTGACATATATAGCTTCTGAAGACTCGCATTCGGCATTGCTCCGGCTAACGAACAAGAATGTCGATGATATTTGCATCGAATCTGAAAGGAAATCTTTCCTAATATATCAGCGCCGGCGATGCCAGTGTGACGTCATAGATTTCCCAGTGTTGTCACGCAATTCGATTCTTCCTGTCTCTTCCTTATATTTTTTTTTGTAAGGGGGTGCGGAGATAATTAGAGTTCTCCCGAAATGCATTTACCAGATTCAGCATTCGCCTACTTTCGAGTGAAGCCTACTTTCGTCATTGAAACAGTCACATTGACGCCACCAGATGCTGCGAAATCTATGACGTCAGGAAGAGTTGGTGCGCAAGTTTTACGGTGGCGTCGCCACCGGTATTCTTGCTTATTCTTTCTGTCCTGCCAAGGACGTCACAGATAATTGTGAGAGTGACCTGTTTGGTATTCCAGAAGCGCAATCTGTGTCAACCTTTATATTCACTTAGTGCTTTTCTTTGGCGTCCCTTTGAACGTGTGCAGAAGCTGTGATACGGGGGCGCATATCGCCGGTTTAACGGCTCACAGGAGCTAACTTCAACGACACACGAGTTGCATGCAGAGTTCTGCGTACACGTAAGATTAGAAGCACGTTAGTTAGAAAAGCAGTTTACCATAAATGCCTTTACAAAAGCACAAGTGTGCACGACATTAAACGCTCACAGAACTTTGTGGCCAGTGGACTGGGATATAAATGAGGTTGCTGTACTATAGTTTGGTCTGTCCATGTCAACGTATTATACAATTTACGTAATACTGAGGAACGTAGGCGGTAGCAGCAGCGCTGATGGCTCCATCTCGTGACTTAGAGTTAAATTAAAGCTCGCGGAACTATTATTGCAACTATTATTGGCATGTTCAGCAGCATAATCATTGGTGTATCATGGCTTTTTTTTTTTTACACGAGAACAGTCGCAACGCAAAAGCTTTCGTAGCGTATTGTCGTTCAATAATCCGTGTTCCGGCATGCCATAAACTCCTACAAGTGCATGAACACGCTAGAAAGTCTAATTAGATGTCGTTACATTCGAATGTAAGGACACTTTGCGATTGCTTAAAGACATCCTGGTTCAAATACAAAAGAGAGAAACTTCAGCTTGAACGATTTCATTTTCCCCCTTTATTTGCCCGGTTACCTTGTCTGGACTTTCTTTCAACAGGGAACAAGATGAAAAATACTACGGCTTTTTTATTATGCTTTCGCCACATTTTGTGTTCTTCGCTATCTTTTAGTAACATCATTAGCACAACACACTACAAGAGGAATATTTTCTTTTTGTTTCCTGACAACACCAGGATATTTTGTTTGACAGACTCACCACCAATCAACGACAACCAATATAATGTCAGGAAACGTTTTCTATGGCCTGTGCTAATATGAATTGAATGTTCGATGCGAGTTCTTAATGAGCTAGATAAATTTTTTATTGATAGGGGGGGGGGGGGTAGACGCCCCACACGTGTTCTCGCTGCTCAAGTTCGTCACCTATTCGTATATATTTATAGCATAACAAATAAAACGGGCGCAGCGCTGTAAGCTTCATTCGCACGCCATTGAAGTAATCGCCGGAATTCGATCAGGCCCGCAAATGTAACGCCGGCAGGGCGAGACGACGTTTCTCCAACGCCGGTTACACGTTGAAATAGCCCCACACGTGTCGAGTATTTTGTGACATCTGCGCTCGTATACCTTTGTACTGCGTACCTAATTTGCATGTCATGGCACGTGCACCAGTTTCGGTTAGCACGCGACGGTGGCGCGCAGACCATGTCAACCGACGTGCAGCTGTTAGATGGCGCTTCTCTCTTTTTTTTTTTTCTTATTGAAACTGCTTGCTTCTTTCTTCCGTGTTCGTGACGCAACGACACTCTCCCGCCACCGGCCGATGGCAACGCTGGTACTGTCAGTCATACGTGGTGTAGACGTAGATATCTTATGTGGCTCTAGTTCCTCCGAGCATATCTCTCTTTCAAAATAATCTGGCACTGAAAATGGAAGCGTCGAAGCTTGTTCCGACGCACGGTATGGCCTTTTAGGCGGCTCTGCAGATGACGTGCTGACGCCAAACGACACGTTACCCGGGGCGCGTGCGTTCGCGTCATCTTGCTCCTGATTGGTCGACGCCATAGCTGCGCCACTCCCACTTCAGTGCCGCGCTATTGTGACGCAGAGTGTAGGAGATCCTGCCAGTGGATACCGGCAGGCGCGCGTTAGGTTCGTGATGTTTACTTTTTTTGTAAACATTGTTTTGTGTGGTTACCAGGCGGGCAAGAAAAGAGCGTTAGTTCGTGAGCTGTTTTGTGCACAAGCCACGTATGTATGTCTGCGCCACATCTGACGGTGACAGTGGCGCCACCTAGTGTGAGCAGTGCAAGACAGCAAGTTATTGACTTCCACGTCACGTGGTGCAACACGTCACGCGTTGCTGTCGACTTGCAAGAACGGTTGCGGTGCGCAGCAGTCACTGAAGAAGGGCTCAAATGAAGACTGACTCAAACGCCTCGGTTAAATGGAGGCAGCGCACGGAATAGTCCGATCAACGGAAGCGTGACCTCTGTTGTGTGACACGCGATAGGTGGCGCCACTAGCGTCGTCAGATAACGGTGGCTCTCTGCTTTTTTTTAAATGTCAGTGCGAAACGGGCGGACATTGTATATCTAGGTAAGGACGTTGCCTGGACCCTGGTGAAACCATATCAACTCCTCCAGAGGGTGTTATATGCCTCATGCGTCTTCGTCTCAACACTCCATGCTGGTCCTGGAGCTTTCTCAAGTACTACTGTAAAGAGGGGCAGGGGGGGGTGTCGGGCCAATGTGTAACCCGACATTGGGCCTACAATGGCTTCGTTTCCTGTGCTGCTCGTATCTGTCATCGCATGAAGAGCGCAGCTATCTGTATAAGTGCAGTGTTTTTTTTTTATTTTCTACTCTTTTTTCTTCTGCGAAGTTCTTTTTTTCTTCTTTATTTCGGTGAACTTCACAGAAAGTGGGCGCCATTTTTTCTCCCCACGTACGCTACTTCATGGCAGGGGGATTTCTTGCGTTCACGGAAGTTTACAACCTCCACTTGAAGGGTTCATTGTATACACTTATAAACCGACGTGAATTTAATATACATATGACTATTTTGTACAGAGGTGACAAATAAAAGATATATGCCACTGTTGAAATTCCTTGTGCATCCGAGTGTCAATTATATCAAGATCGCCGTGCTTCTTCTTTTTTCTTCGAACAACTTTCGCTGCGACGTACACGAATACGGTCAAATCTCGGTATAACGAAACTTGACTTTACGAAATTTTCTACGTAACAAACTACCTTTGACCTCCCGGCACATATTCACAAAATCTGATAGCGTAGAAAACATCGACACGATGAAATGAACTCATCGTCTCACCTGATTTTAAATATTTAGGTTGGGGATATTCGTGGGGAGCAGTAGTATACTACTGCTCCCCACGAATCCCCCTCTCCTCGAAACCGAAACCGGTTGTGTTTAAAATGCTTCGACAGTTATCCAAGCACTGCTACAAAAAACGCCTAACGATATGCCCGTTTTATGTGGGCCATTTTCCTTTTCGTGAAACTGCCCCTTGCGGGGTGTCAGCTTTACATGCTTAGCAAGTTGCAAGCTTCTTCAATAGATGTCGCCAGCTGGTCTGTGGCAGCCATGTTGAAACGCGTGCGCACCGCATTCTGAATGCGCGATTCCCGGTTATCCACGCAAACAAGAACGACATTTTTTTTCACCGCTCGTGGATATATATTGTTGTTCGCTTAAGAGGAAGCTTTAGCTCGGGCCCAACTCCGACGCGGCCTATTCAAATACATGTAAAACGCAAAAACGTTTTTATGAGATAACCCCTGGACCGATTTTGATGAAATTTGTTGCATTTGAAAGAGAAAGTTAAATTCTAGTGACTGTTGGAAGCAGAATTTCGATTTAGGGCTTGAATTTTCCTAAAACGATTTTCAAATATTTGACCGTTTGAAAAAAATAGAAGCACGAAGTTTACAAATTGATAGCTATGCATCAAGAACTGATATCGCGGTTCTGTAAACGGCATCCATTAGATCATTCAAAGCGGACAAATTCAATATGTCATTTTACATCTTACATGAATTTGTTACGTTGGTTACAACGGTTTTACAAAAGTTGTATTTCCCTATGATTAAATTTTTTTATATTCATGTGTAAAATATCAATTTTGTCCGCTATGGATGTACCTTTAGATGCAATTCACAGAATTGTATTATAATCTTTAGTGGTTGAGTTACAGAGTTGTAAACTTGATAGTTTCGTTTTTCGAAAATTTTCGATTTTCGCCAATTTTTAATAAAAGATTGACGAACTAACTCAAAAATTCGAAACCAACAGTCACTAGATTTTAAGTTTGTCTTTTAAATGCAACAAACCTCGTCAAATTTGGTGCAGTGGTTGCCGAGAAAAACGAATTCTCCTTTTACATGTATTTAGATAGGAGCACTCGAGCTAAAGCTTCCTCTTAAGAGGAAGCTTTAGCTCGGGCCCAACTCCGACGCGGCCTATTCAAATACATGTAAAACGCAAAAACGTTTTTCTGAGATAACCCCTGGACCGATATTAATGAAGTTTGCTGCATTTGAGAGTGAAGGTTAAATTGTAGTGTCTGTTGGAAGCGGAATTTCGATTTAAGGCCTGAAGTTAAAAAAAAAAAAGATTTTCAAAAATCCGAAAGTTTGAAAAACAAATAGAATCACGAAGTTTACAAATTAATGGCTCTGCATCAAAAACAGATATCGCGGTTCTGTAAAGGGAATCCATTAGATCATTCAAAACGGACAAATTCTATATATCAATTTATAGCTTACATGAATTCGTTACGTTGCCTACAAGGGGTCTGCAAAAGCTGTATTTTCAGATTACGATATTTTCTGAGATTCATGGGTAACATATCAATTTTGTCCGCTTTAGATGTACTATTAGATGCGGTTCACAGAATTTTGATACCATTTTTCATTGCTGAGTTACAGGGTTGTAGACTTGCTAGTTTCGTTTTCTGAAAATTTGCCATTTCTGCCAATTTTTAATAAAAGATTGACGGCTTAAATGAAAAATTCGGAACCTACAGTCACTAGATTTCAAGTTTTTCTTTTAAATGCAACAAACCTCGTCAAATGTGGTGCAGTGGTTGCCGAGAAAAACGAATTCTCCTTTTACATGTATTTGGATGGGAGCAACCGTGCTAAAGCTTCCTCTTAAGTGTCTTCGATTCACCGACGTTCTCGACTTAAGGGGGACCCGGTAGGCAATCACCGCGGAGAAGGCGTTTTTCCGATCTTGATACAAAAAAAGGACACGTGGGAGCTATTATTACAGGGAGAGATGGTGACCGCTCAATGTCGCGCCGAAGCTTCCGCTTCGCCACGTCAGCCTGACGTGTAGGTCGCCGTTTCAAAGCATTTACTCAAGTGTTGGTAGATTATATGTGCTCTATATGCATGTTTTTCAAGCTTGCCGGGTTGGCTCTTGGGTTCCTCAAGAGCACGACGTAGTCATTCTTTCCTTACCTCTCAGCTGTTAACTAGGTGCTAAGTAGGCGGTGACAAAATACATAACGTCTCGACAAGATTGTGCAGGAATTTCAAGGCAGCGTCGCCGACAGTCTAGCACTGTATTCACACAAACGGTCCCTCCGGCGCGGTGGTGGGCCCGACAACACCACGTAATAATGCATGCGAATGCAGTATACGAAGGTTCCAAAAGGACTTCATCTTGGGCAAGTTGGTGCTTAGATTTCCTAAGTATACTTTGTGGCGCAAAATGCATTTCTTGAAAAGGGACAGAAGAAAGGACGACAGTGAAGCGCCAACTACCAACTGTTTAATGACGGCCTGAGCAAACGTATAGAAGAAAAGACAACTTCCGCTCATATGCGCAGGGAGCCAAGGTGTCACAGAACAACATGGTCATGATAACATACTTTGGATAAAGCACATTTCTTCGGAATATAATACGATACATGTATCGCTGACACAATCAGACCCTTTCTTTTTAATATAAAACGTTTCCAACAACTCCCTTGCAGTTTGGTCCCTACTTCTGCCAAGAATCAATACTTGTTCAAAGCATGGCGTACAACGACAGGCTTTACAGTGCGCAGGAAGATGCGCCTTGTCACACTTGCCGATGCTATTAGCGTGCTCCCTCAGTCGGTCATTAATGCAACGCCCCGTTTGTCCGACGTATGACTTGCCGCACTCTAGGGGTATCTCGTTGATCACCCCTTCAATACAGTCCCTGAAATGTTTGGCGTGCTGCTTCTGGCAGCCCCGCGGCCCCTCTCGTGTGATCCGGGGGCACAATTGAGCTAACTTGTTGGGAGCCGAAAAGACAACCGGATGCCATATCTGGTAGCTACCTTCTTGAGGTTATGGCTCCCACGGTGCACGTAAGGTACTACTTCTGGTTTTACTCGCTCCCTTTCCTTCGAGTGCGTTTTCCCAGAAATGTGCTTTATCCAAAGTATGTTATCATGACCATGTTGTTCTGTGACACCTAGGCTCCCTGCGCATGAGCGGAAGTTGTCTTTTCTTCCATACGTTTGCTCAGGCCGTCATTAAACAGTTGGTAGTTGGCGCTTCACTGTCTTCCTTTCTTCTGTCCCTTTTCAAGAAATGTATTTTGCGCCTCAAGGTATACCTAGGAGATACGAAGGTTATATGAGTAGACACAGTATACGTCCATTACACTAACCCTGACGGAACTGTCTGATTTTATCGAATTATCCAGCAGGCCGAATTAAGCAAGATGCAGGGAAAAAACGCTGATCCATTTGGCAACTATAGAATCATGCAAGTATTTTCCTGGTTCTAACACGCCCCCGAATCAAGTGCGCGCCCGCTTTCAGTGTGTCGAAACTAGAAAAACAATGTAGCAATTTCATTAACGTTCTTGAACAAGGAGAAATCTGACCCGCACCCAATTTTTTTAGCAAGAAAAATGGACAAGGTTCTAATATGTGTTGCAATATGGCGGCTGGTTTCCTAAAGTCAGCTTCGCCGCATAAATTGTTTACAAAGAACTTCGCCGCAGTACAATTGTGTTATGCGGTAAAGCATATGAATGCCACGAACGCGGTTTTGGTTTCGCATCCGAGTGCAGCGCGCAGGCAGTGTTTAGCCAGAGAGAGAGATAGAGAAAACTTTCATTGTGAAGTTTGAGTGGCGTTTTCTTTCCTAGCGGTGTGGGCTAGCGTGGTGTCTGCTTTGCCGCGACGCTATCAGCCTATTCCGCCAACCGTATCTGGTCTTGCGGGTTGGAAATTTTCGTCTTCGTCTCCCACTCGTCACTGTTTAGCCAAGTTTTCCTGGGAAAGGAAAGCCGCACGATAGGAGTGGGTAAATGCCGTAGTCACACATTGTGAGCGCCAGTTATTGCTTGAGAATCTCCCCGGGTTGTGCCTGAAATAGGCGTTTTCGATGGGATACGACGAGCGTTCAACGCATCCTCAATCCCCTGAGCTCCGTCGAGACATGCGGCCACTAGAGGGGTCACTGTCAGGGTTACGGTAGGGGTCAGGTGTGTGCATCTTGGTGGCGAAGTTCGAGTTATTCGACGAAGGCCACTTTCGAGATCGAAATAATGAAAAGGGTGAGCGTATAGAAATGCATGGGTTTAGGCCAGGACCTTCAATCAAGGTCGAATTAACCGGACAAAACGAATTAACAGGAGACAAATTGACGGAAGTTCTAAAAATCACAGTGTCGCGCCATTTTAATGGTTGCGCCCACGAACTGCTTAGAAAATCTGTCGGTATTTCCTCAGATCCCGAGTCTGTAAACCTTTGAGGCCAACTGTGCTATATTATAGCGGACACGCTGCAAGTGACCTATCTCAGTTTGTTGCAAGGAACCGACGTTTCTAATACGACAGCGGTGACGCGTCGTGTCGCCTCGATCAAACCTACTGGCTCTCTGTCTCGGCTCTCTTCGACACCCGTTCGCTAGTTCGACGCCATTCTTAGATCCCGAGTCCGTAAACCTTTGGGGCCAACTGTACTATATTATAGTGGATACTCAGCAAGTGATACATCGCAGTTTGTTGCAAGGATTCGACGTTTTTTTATTAATACGACAGCGGTGACACGTCGTGTCGCCTCGATCTGAGTCGAACCTACTGGCCCTCCGCCTGTCCCGGCTCCCTTCGACACCCGTTCGCTAGTTCGGCGCCCCCTTGACAACCGTCGACTGAACGCCTCAACCCTCCCCACGTGACAAACCCGCCCCGACGCCTCGAAGTGGATCGAGCGCGGCGACTGAGCGAGGCGCCCTCTACGTGCCGGCCGTCAGCCCACGATGGGCGGTCGCGGCTTGCACAATATGGCGACCGCGGTCATGAACGCGCCGAAAGCGAACGACACTGCCACCAGGGGTACGGCCGCCTCGATGCCCTCTAGCGACAGGTCGGGAAACCAGCCTCGGCGCAACAGGCGAGAGGGTGCCTTCCGGGTGGGTGACAAGGACGGCGACCTGCGAGCGAGAGAGAGAGAGAAACAACTTCATGTAGTCGCCTGCAGAACGACACCATGACTAAATGGCGCCGTGACGCGGGCCCTGACGTCTTCTCAACGGGTGGAGCGAGAGAGAAAAAAAAATGGACTCGACCGCAGAGGTACGTTTGCATGCAAAAAGTTACTTGAGCGAGGGGGAGCGTAAACTAAATGCGTTCTATAGGACTTGGATCGATCGCCCCTTGGGACTTTATGCGAAACCTCACGGCGACGGCGACGGCAGAAATGCGCTTGGGGTGTCGTATAGTGGCTATCGTAATAAAAGTGGCGATTACGATTACAGTTACGTCATTCGAAAAACGTAATTGATTAGAGGGACCAATTACTTCACCGCAAAATTGACAGCAATTGTGAAAGTAATCGATTACTCCTACGTTGCTTTCCTGTCGACGTTTATTAACATTAAGCAAATAAAGCGCGCTGGAACGAGGTGGTCTGGCTCTTTTGAGTGCGCGGCTTTGGAGTTGCACACACGTTGCTTATCTTCACTGCAACAAGAGCTTTTTCGAAATTTTCGCCAGTCACCATGCCTCGTCTTCTCGTGAGGACCAGCAGCAAGCGACACTGAAAACTCGCTCGATATGCGCGCTGCATGGGATGACCTAACCTAACCTAACCTAACCTACACGAACACGTACAGGGAACAAAGTTGGGGAACTATCGAATGACATTAGAAGAAAAAAAAAAGAGAGAGGCGGTAGAGTCTTCTTCGTCCTTGCAGGATCACAACCCAGTTTAGAAGAAAAGCCGCGTCTTTTGTTGCAATAAGAATTTCAATTGCCGGAAATTGGAGCACACAGCTTGTGAAACGTTGCCGGCATGAATCACCGGTTTTTAACTTTAGCAGCAGATAAAAACAGAGAAATGAACTAGCTGTTAGTTCTTTTATTTGTTTTTTTTTGGTTCGTTTCTTTATTAAATTCTTCTTCTGCAGAGGCAGTAATTCATCCACACATATCTTACGGCGCGGGAACATTGGCTCTAATGTCCCGCCCATTTTCACTTACTTTGGTATTGATGTCATTTATGCTCGTGGTTCCCCCTCAGGACAGCGGGCTAAATTTCACGCCGTTCGTAAAAAACACACCGAACGGTACGGAGTGCTCGGATACGTAATATGTATGTTTTTATGGCTGTTCGTCCCGGCCGTCTGATATGCGCTCAGCCAATGACATTTAATATGACAAAGTCGAGAAGAGCAAAAAAAAAAAAAATACACCAGACGACGGACGACGCTGTATCATACCAAAGGTTGATAGTCACCGTCTACTTCTTCTATCCTGTGCTCTGGGCTGTTATTCGTTTTTTTTTTTTATGCAGCATCTACCATCTGGCCCAAGTTGGCACTTTGTTCGCTTACAGACTTGACATCTAGTGTTTCCCCCAATTGCCGCTAAATTTGAGAGAGATAGAGAGAGAGAGAGACAGAGAGAGAAGTGGTTCTTGTGGGCTAGCGCTATTTTCTGCAACCCATGCGGGAGCACGGCTCAGCGCCAGCAGGGTGGAGGGGATGGGCTAAATTTGAAATTGGTGTCATTTGTGTTATTAGTCTTTCTCTAGGGCAGCAGGTTAAATTCTTTTGCCGTTCATAAAACAGCGTAAGGCTTTCGGAGCGCTTGCGCACGTTATTTATTGCGAAGGCTGCAATGATACCTACGCACTTTGAACTTTAGCTACATGTCGCCCATGACCTGGCTTTTACTCACTCTTAAACCAGGTGTCTCGTTTAACTGACCGAGGACGCCGGGAAAACCAACAATGAACTTGGCATATATATATGACGCATAATAATGGTGAACAAAGTCAAGAGCCCACTAAATTACTTGTAACGCTCCTGTAAAGCGAGAAACGCTGCAGTTTCACTGCACGTGACACTTACGTTCCGCGTTCCCACTGAATGCGAACCCGCGGGGTCGTGTCTTCTCAGATTATGGGAAACTGTTCAGATACGCTGCAACCGTGGGATCACCCTTGAACGATGGAATAAGCAATTTTCTACAAAGGCTGTGCTATAAACCTGTACAAATTAAACATTTATCGTATACGTCATTCGTGCAACCTGTTTCCTATATACTTCAACGAATTGTAAAGAACGCACCGCACATATATATAGTTCACCAATGAGTCCGAGAAAACCAACTACACGCGACTCGTTTAAAGCGCGAAAATTTGGAGAAAGCGAGTGTTCAGTGACGATTTCCGGAACACATAATTAGCCATGTCCACGTGAAACTATCGGTGCACACGTGGTCCCATTTCCTTCAAATATGAGAGAGCTCTATCGTATTTGGTCCTCCCGTGGTGGAGCGGGAAAACTTTGTAGGTGTTTCGTACGTACAGCGCCTCTAAACAGGCCGACAGAGGTGGGTTCAGCAATTTTCCTTTAGCCCTCTTAGTTAATTCACACACTTCGAAATTTGAGTGCGCATTACGCCCTCACCATATACCACGTTTCTTCGAAATATAATGTTCGCGAATGCTCTAGTTTTTTTTTCTTTTCTTTTGGCCTGCAAACCGCGAAAACGTGCATGCAACGTTTCTGCAACATTCTTAACAGGGATAAGCGGGCTAGTTGGTGGTCGTTATTGGAATGCATCATGTAACCGCACAAAAACAAGGGACAAAGAAGGAACACACAAGACAGCCGTGCCTGTTCCTTCTTTGTCCCTTGTTTTTGTGCGGTTACATGATGCATTCCAATAACGACCACCATCTAGCCCGCTTATCCCTGTTAATCCGCGCCTGTCTTGTGTGTTCCTTTTTTGTCCCTTGTTTTTGTGCGGTTACGTGATGCATTCCAATCTGCAACATTCATGTAACGTTTTTTTTTTTTTTTCCTGCAAAACCCAACACTATAAACGCGCTGAACATGAGCATTCCGACGTGGTGGCGCTTGTGCCGCACAGAACGCGAAAACATCGCGAGCCGCAGAATGTGGTGCCTGCAACACTGACCGAAAAAACCTGCCACGATGATTATTCAAACGTGTGAGTGCCTGTCTGAACACGGGCATTGGCGAGGCGTGGAGGGCACGACACGGACATGTACAAGGCACACGAGGCAGCACACTTCAGCGATTTCGTTTGTCCGCTAAGTCCTCGTCGATGTGTCTGCGTTACGGCAAACTAAACGATAACCTATAACAACGAGGCCAAATAACCACTCTCTTGGAGTTTCCGCCAAGTTTCCATCTCAAGTTTCGGCCTCAAGTTTCGGCCTCAAGTTTCGGCCTCAAGTTTCCGCCAAAGTGCTCAAAGCTGCCGCGTCCGCGCCTACACCGTAAAATAATTAGAGAGTGTAAATCGGTCTGAAACGCACGCCCTTACACCCAAAAGAAGGCTGTAAAGGTGCGAGTTACAGACCAATTTACACCCTTATACGCTTTGGAGGGTGTAAATTATATTCTAGTGTAGCTGACCTTTTTCCCACCAGCTTGTGTCACAAGGTAGTCAATGCTCAAAGAGACGGAGCATCGTAGTTGCTGAGCTGAGGGAACGGGATTCAAATCCAACCGTTGGGCCAGGTCGGGTCACATGGTATGGCGTGACACTAGGCGCGTGTCGCTTTCCAAGATAATCATTATACAAACGCTTCTGTTAAGCGAGAAACGTTACAGTTTCACTACACATCACACTTAACTTGCCCCTCCCCCCCCCCCCATTTCTACTGAATGTGAACTCGAGGTCATATACAGTTATTTCCGGATTCTGCAAAAAAAATTAATTATGGTGTTGTACGTGCTAAAACCACGATCTAATTATGAGGCACGCAGTAGTGGGGGAGTGCGGAATGGATTTGGACCACCTGGGGTTCTTTAACGTGCACCTAAATCTAAGTACACGGGCGTTTTGGCATTTCGCTCTCATTGTGGATTCTGGAAAACATTGCATAGAGCCGTAGAGCTGCCGCGGGATACTCTTGGACTCTTTATACAAATTAATTTTCAACGAGGGCTGTAATAAACGTGCACGAATTAAACATTCATAAATAAACGTATCATCAGCAATTACACGCACCAATCGTTATAAGCCAGATTGCTAATCGCATTAGTAATGTCGCCAATCATCTCTAAAGAATGGATGCACCGAAAAATATTTTCCTTGTTTTTAATAAACTCCAAATTCTGTTGATATACTGTGTCCGCGGAATTTCAATAAGCCGCGGGCTGTTTCATATTATTGTCTAGCTCAATGGGTGACGGAACAATTTCGTGGCACCAGAGCAATCAAGCAGAGCGATGGTGCAATTGATATCCACGTATGTGTCAAACAATTCGCCCATTCCCATATCGCGCGGAGCCGCTCCCGCACTCCTGCAGCCGTAGAGCTCCTCGTCGGTGGTCTTGGCGCCTCCACAACGCCCAAGTCTAAACGGCCTGTACTGTAGTACTTGTATCTTTTTACCCTACGGTGACAGTATAGATGGCTCGCACTGACGTCATACTATTAGTGTCATCCTGGAGTACCAGCATTGCGATTATCCGCGTCTGAGTGTCGTCATGCTCGCGATGTTTCTGGCGGTTCTCTTCCGGTTCTGGCACAGAAGCCATCGTGCTTTCCGACGGCTTCTCTACCGCGTTAAAGTGTAGGTTACGCGTAGAACTGAAAACGGTGCACCTGACGCCATCCTAGCCCGGCCGCCATGTTGGAGGACCAGCACGGCGAGAATCGGCTTCTGTTGGCTCCACGCGCGACGCGGCTCTGGCACAGAAGCCAGCAGCGTTTCCGACCGCTTCTCTCATCGCATTGAAGGGCATATGTTATCCGTTGGAATTGAAAACTAGGCACCTGACGAGTCATCCTAGCCCGGCGGCCATGTTCGAGAAGTTGCGTTCGTGACGCCACGTGACAAGCAGCTATATACAAAATTGGGCGAGTTGGTACGGTATAACATATATTCTTGGATTGTAGCGCGAAGTGGCAGAGACTAGAAGCAGACCAGGACGAGCGCTCACTCTCAACTAATGTATATACATATGTTGATAGTTTGAATAAAGATTTAGTTGAAAGTTAGCGCTCGTCGTGTCTTCTTCTAGTCTGTGTCGCTTCGCGCTACAATCCAACAATATATGCTACAGCTATACAGCCGAGGATGCCATGCGAGGCGTGCGGGAACAAGCTGGATTCACAGCAATAAGCGGCAGCCTACGTGTGACAGGCCGGATTCAGAGGAATAAGCGGCACCCTTCGTGTAACAGGCCGGATTCAGAGGAATATGAGCGGCGGCCTGTGTGTGTGTACTTACCTCGGTTCGGACATCGGCGTGCAGATCTTGCCCTCGTCCTCCGAGGACGAGTCGGGCAGGTCGCGCACCGAGTGCGTGTGAGCCTGCTTGCGGTAGACCCTGACGACGCCCGCGGACCCCGTCGCGCGGCGGTTGACGTTGGCCGAGTCCTCGGAGCGCGCGATGCGTATCACTTTCCTCTGCCTGGTGGCGGTGCCCGGGGTCCTCGCGAAGTCCGGGGGCCGGACGGGGCTCTCGGGGGGCCTGACGCTTTCCACGACCACGTCCATCGTCCGACGCGTTCAAAAAAAAGGCCGTAACCGCGGGGCTGTGCACGGGGTGGTGGCGGTGGTGGTGGTGGTGATGTTGATGTTGATGATGATGATGATGATGATGATGATGATGGTGGTGGTGGTGGTGGTGGTGGTAATGGTGGTGGTGGTGGTGGAGGAGGAGGAGGAGGAGGAGGAGGAGGAGGAGAAGAGAAGAAGAAGGAAAAATAATAATAAGAAGAAGACTCAATTAATGGCACAAGCCCACTATGGGGGATAGGCCACGAATCGGGTGGTAATATAACTGAAAAAATAAAATAAATTAGTTAATAAATAAATAACACAAAAAAGGAAAATCAATGTACAATCCAAGATGAAAAATAAACTGTTAATAATACATGAGCTAAAGTAGTCATCAATACTATAGTAAGCCTTGTATTGATAGAATACTAAAAAAAAGTTTTAATTTTTACTGAAATACATAATATAAAGGATATACTTAAACATGAGTAAGTAAAATTTTGAATAATGATACTAGTAAGATATAAACAGAATTTGTGCTCTTACTTTTTGAATTTCCTAAATTGAAGTAGAAGTAAATGAATTGTGGAAACTAAGAACTATTAACAAGGCATTCTTCTTGTGCCACATAGAAAATCATAAATGGCTAGGCAAACGTTCCTGTGGCTGTATCCCAATACTGTTGCTCCAAGGGACAGTATTACAGTGCTGATTAAAGGCAATCCTAAATTTTGAATCGGAATTTCTAGGCATAGTTTTCGATGAGCAGAAAACCGCCGACACGATAATAAAAAATGATCTGTAGATTCAGGTTCATTGCAGAGGTAGCATAGAGGGGATACCGCCAGACCACATCTGTGCAGGTAAAAATTAAGTGTTGGAATACGGCAACGGGGGCAGCCTAGTAAATGAAACTTCTAATTTCCGGTTAGGACAGCATTGCCGGTTTCAAGAATAATTTAGGCGCAAAAAATCTGTAAATTTTGCTAATGACAAAGCTTTTTTGTCTTCGCTCAAAGAAAATTGCCTATATCCGGCTGCAGTGATGCACAGGGGAGGACGTGAGCGCTGATGATGATGACGACCGTAAATGCTGCTGTGGCGCATACCCTCTGCAGGCGGAGTTCTGGCCATTAATCTGGCAGCGCAGAGTCAAAAATGCGTTGGTATAACAGGCTTTCGGGGCTCAATAAATGAAACAGAGTGGATTGATTCGCGGAGTTGCAATGTCCCAAGTAATCAGCGCAGGCACTGTAAGGGACATGTCTTGGAGAAATCCGGATTTATGTCGACCCTTTGGAAGTTCGTTAAACTGCTCACAGAGAATGGTACAATAGCCGTTTTCTCTTCTATTTTCTCTTTCTTTTTTTTTACGCCAGTTCCGAAACGCGGCCGCCGCGATTGGGAATCGAGCCCGCGACCTTGTGTTCATCTGCAGAACGTCATAACCACCGAATAACTGCGGCGGTTCAAACCTACAAAAGACGATAAACGCATATATATATATATATATATATATATATATGCGTGTGTGTGTGTGTGTGTGTGTGTGAAGAGAGAGAGAGAGAGATAGATAGAAGCTTTAATTATATGCACGGTGAATGGGCGGAGCGGCACGAGAAATGTAGTAGCACTGACGAAAAGCCTGTATGCGCTCTGTGAAAACCTAAGTTGCGTTCGTGGCACGTGAATCTTGACACATGATGCGACGAAGAGTAAGACGAAATACAATTCCGGAATGTATCCTCCTTTCTATTCTTTTTTCCTGCGATCATACCATCATGGCTGCCTCCAATTTGACGTGTTTTTTTTTTCTTCTGTCTACCTTAAAAGATTCACTGATGGAATTTGTTTTTAGACCCTTCAATTGTCCTTCCTCACGCCATCCGACTCTTGTATGATGCAAAGAATACATTGTTGCGCCAGAAAAAAGAAAATAACGACTTGGGAAGGAAGAGTACGAAAAGACAGATTGAGCGCTCAATCTGTCTTTTCGTACTCTTCCTTCCCAAGTCTTTATTTTCCTTTTTTGGTGCAACAATGTATTCTTTAGATCCCAACCAACTCGCCCAGCAACAAGTTCTACTCTTGTATGATGCCCCTCGGTTTGTATGTCCTCCCGAGGTCGTCGTCGTCGTCGTCGTCGTCGTCGTCATCGTCGTCATCATCATCATCAGCAACAGCAGCAGTACCACCACCACCACCACCACCCCAAACAGCCAAGAAATTTGATCATTGTAAAGGATTAGGAAACCTACAGACATAGGGTCGGTACGGCTCGTGACGGCTATGGACAGGGCTAAGTAGCGACTTCTGGAGAGGTATTGGCCTGAAATGGGGGGCACATATCCAACTAATAAATGTTCACAAACGAGGACCTCGATTTGAAACTCTCCAGGAGGTCATGATGATTTACTTTAAATTGATTGATTGATTGATTGATTGATTGAAAACTTTGTTATTCCACCGAGCTGGGGTGCCCGCCTCTTGACCTATACGCAGGTAGGGGGGGGGGGGGACGCAGCAGTTCCCGCGCGTTGAGGACGGTGAGTCTTCACGGCCTCAACGGTCAGGCGGATTGCTCAACGCTGGTGGTCTTCAGCCTCGCTCTGGAGCAAGGCCTCCCAGGCTTCTCGACTGTCAGTGTTTTCCTTGGCCCCTGGGGAGCCAGCACACTCCCATATTGTATGGTCTAGCGCACCTTTTTGCTTACAAATTTTGCAGAGGGCGTCGTTATAGTCCCTCGTCTTTGTTAAGTAGATCTAATGTGGTGATGGTATAATTGTTTCCCTGGAGGCGCTGCCAAATGCGAGCGTCCTACAGAGAGAGAGAGAGAGACCGATGCGGAGGCGGAAAGATTCTTCTTTCGGCTTTGTAATGATCTACAATTTCCCTGTACGTGATGATGCTATCTTTCATCCCTGGAACTGGCTGCTCTAGAGTTGCCCGGTGGTAGAGTGCTCGGGCGAGCTCGTGAGCGGCTTCGTTGCCTGGGACTTCTTCATGGGCCAGAACCCAAATAAAAGTTATGTCTCTCCTAGGAGGGTTTTTGAGTAGAATTTGGAGGGCCTCTTCTGAGATTCTCCCTTTGTTAAGATTTCGGATAGCTAATTTGTTGTCGCATAATATTACTCCCGCTTCTGTACCCGCACAAGCGAGAGCTACTACAACCTCCTCGGCTGTACAGGCGTCCCTCGTGCACGTGGAGCACGCTATCTTAACGCACCCGCCGCCATCAATCACCGTCGATACCGCAGCCCCGTCTCCGCCGGAAGCGGCGTCCACGTAAGCTGCTTTATGCGCCGGTGTGTTTTTAAGTTTATTTACTAGAGCCTTAGCCCTGTGAGCTCTCCTGTCTTTGGTGTAGATAGGATGCATATATTTAGGTAGGGGGGCGGTTCGGAAGCGTTTACGCACGTCCAACGGAATGTCCTTCTTGTAAGTCGGGGCACCCCTGTCGCATTGGATTCCTACCCATTCCCTGATTTTCCTCCCTGTTTTAGACTGGCCTAATCTTTCCAACTGAGACACTCGTACTGCCTCAATGCGCTCAACTTAGCGTGTTGTGAACCCCCATTTTGAGGAGGAGGTCTGTCGAGGTCGAGTCTGGGAGCCCTATAGGGCTCTCTTAACGCTCTTCCTGATGATAGCATCTATTTTCTCCTTTTCTTCTCGTTTAAACACAAGATACGGTGTGGCATACGCTATTCGGCTGGTAATGAAGGCTTGCTTGAGTCTGAGGAGGCTGTTCTCTTTGAGGCCCCTGCCTTTGAGTGCAACTCTCCTAAATATCCCCGTGACCTGCGCCGCATATCCTTCTAGCTTTTTGATTATCGTGAGGTTGCATCCATTCCTCTGGATATATACATGCCCAGAATTCTTATTTCCTCCACCTTGGGAACCTCATTTCCGTTTACGAAAACATTGATGGGTCGGCTGTTCCCAGCGTGTCCCCTTTGATGTTTTGGCTCAATGATTAACAGCTCCGATTTCTGTGGCGAGCACGCCAAGCCTCTGCTGGCCGCATACTCTTCCACCATATTCGCCGCTATATCTGTAGTTTAAGTTCGATGGCTGCGTCACTTCCACTGCTAACCCAGATGTTGATATCACCCGCGTACATGCTAAATTTAATCGATTTAATCTTATTGAGTTCCGCCGGGAGATCCCTCATGTTGAATTCATGCTATGTTGAATAGGAAGGGGGATAGCACCCACCCTTGCGGGGTCCCCTTGCTCCCAAGGGTGATGGAAGGGGATTTTACATCCAGAAATTTTATATTCGCCTCCCTCTGTGGCAGAAAGTTTTTGACGTATGCATATACCCTGTGTCCCACACCTACCTCTTCGAGGCCTACCAAGATAGCCTTACAGCTGACGTTGTCAAATGCCTTGTTGAGGTCGAAGCCTAGGATCGCCCTGGTGTCAGTTGAGTCGTATCGGTCTAGGATATCACGCTTAAGTCTTTTTTTTAAAATTAACTTGTGGGGGTTTTACGTGCTAAAACTCCGATATGATTATCCGGCACGCCGTATAGGGGGGTACTCTGCAAATTTCGACCACCTGGGATTCTTTAACGTGCCCCCAATGTACGGGACACGGGCGTTTTCGCATTTCAATTTATAATGATGATGACAAGGATATATAGCCGATTCATACATACTATCTAATCATTTTTTATAGGCACTCCTTCCACAGTGCAGCAGCGGCAAGCCCTTGTTGGTTTTCCCGATCTGCTGTTTCCTCCCAAAAATAAGAATATGTATTTCTCAGAGTATAGAAATATGAACAGACGTTATTCCGCGAAGTCTGCATACCGCCCGCATAAGTTCACAGGCTAGCTGTCTTCAGACACGGAGAAGTCCACAGACTGTCTGCGGACATGCTGTGAACCTATACGGACATGTGCTTCTCGTGGACTATAAAGTCGAGTTTAAATTTGGACACTTAGAGTTCTAAGAATTAACGTGTACGTAAACAGAAGTTTACGAACGACTTCGCCCGTGCAGCAGAATTTCTTGCTAGAAAACCAGCGAAACAGACGCGTACACAAGGGGAGAGGTCGACGGGACAAGGGCGGTACTAAGCGCACTTCGCGCCGAGTCGAACCCACGACCTCGCGCTCCGCAGCCCGCTCATATATATATATATATATATATATATATATATATATATATATATATATATATATATATATATATATATATATAGTTTATGAGACGTCACGGACGCAGCTGCCACTGCGCTAGTACCCAAACATGGCGGCCACGGTGACGTCAGTGCATTGTATTATCACGCACACATTGTTTTCATTATTGACGGTGACTGTTTTCCACCGTTTTATCGCGGTTATCGCTTTGTCGTTCGACATAAGATGGGCCCGTCGTGCCGTCACGCTGTCACGTTTCTTGATTGCACAGCTTCGCGACAAGCTAGTACCTAAAGATGGCGGCCGCGATGACGTCTGTGGAAACTAACTATACCGTGGGAAACAGACGCGTTGACGACTTTCGTCTGCCGACGGCGTAAGGGCTTTATATATATAGCCAGAAGCACATTTCTAATTAGGCCTGCAAAGCAGTCTACAAGAAAGTATATGCAGACGACCTGTATATATATATAAACCGTCTAAATTCATTTTTTCTTTTACAAATAAGACGCGGGCGACGGTCCTTCTCGCGCGTCTTCTCGCGCACCCAATCTCGACGCCGAAACGCGCGTCCTGGTCAGTGTCTGGCGGGCGCCCTCGGATTGCCGAGTATGACGGCCGCGCACAAGAACGCGCCCAGGGCCAGCGTCAGGGCGACCGTGGGCAGGGCGTCCTCGACGGCCTCGATCGACAGGTCCGGCGCCCAGCCCCGGCCCAGCAGGAAGCTCCACCACGTGCGGTGCCCCGTGGGCGACCCGGGAGACGACGACCTCGACAACGGGCTCGTGCTGATCTTGCCCTCGTCGTCGTCGGACGCGTCCACGCCGCGCAGGCCCCGCACCGAGTGCGTGTGGGGCTGCTTGTGCGGGACCCTGCCCGCGGAGGTGCCGCTGCCGCCGCCCGCGACCGTGCCCGCGGGACGGTCGTGGCCCGCGGTCACGGCGCCGCCCCCGGCCCAGTCTTCGGACGGCGGCGTACTGAGGCGGATGACACGCCGCCTGTGCGGCTCGGACGAGGGGCTGCCGCTCCTGGAGGGGCTCCGCTCTTCCATGTGCAGGTTCATCACCGCGCGACCGATGCTCGGCGGTGCTCTCGAACGATAGCGCGCACCCAAAAACAATTTATGATTATGATGATGATGATGATGATGATGATGATGATGATTAAAGTTGCAAAGTGCGGCGCATACCCAGCTGGGGTATTGGTCGGCGTGGTGGTGGTGGTGGTACACTTTATTAGAAAGGGAAAGGCGAAAGGGAGAGGTGGCTGAGGGATCGGGATCAAGTAAGGCCCTGGGCCTGCTTGGCCTTCTCCGCCCAGTCCACCAGTTCAAGCTGGATCGGGTGGGATGGCCCGAGGGAGGGAGGGGGTACAGTATGAAGGAGCTAGGCAGCAGTGTCACGTGATAGATTTGAAGCCTGTAGTCCTAGAGAGGGAGAGAGAGAGCAAATGATCAATGAACGGCAGGGAGGTTAACCAGGACTGAGCCCTGTTGGCTACCCTACAGTGGGGAAACGGAAAAGGAGAGTGAAAGATTAAAAGAAGAAGAAAAAGTCCACCGGGGATATCGTTCGGTCACCGAGTCCGGATCACAGGCGGTGACTCAATCCGGTAGCTTTCAAATATCGCAGCCTGTAGTCCTGAGAAATACAAAGGAAATGCCCATGGCATATAGGCCCTCACGCAGCATAATAGTCACGCGGTAATTCCTGGCTACCGAGCGTGCGGAAATTACGTGTACGGGAGAGTCTTGCGGAGAGCGAGTGGCGAGGGTAAATGGCGACGAGGGCGCTACTAAGAGCTGTGCTATACGAACGAAACAATGCCTTGAAAAGTTTTGGCAATGCGAAAACACCCGTTTACTTAGTTTTAGGTGCACATTAAAGAACTCCAGGCGATCCAAATTATTCCGGACTCCATGGCACCACGATACGGCGTGCCTCATAATCAGATCGTGGTTTTGGCACACAAAACTCATAATTTAATTTTTTTGCAACGAAGCTATTTATGGCTAGCGTTCTGTTAAATTTTCATGTGTGCGAGCAAAAAACTATCATCATCAGCAATGGCTCGTGCCACGGCTCGTACGTTCGTCGTCGTCTTCTTCAACAGTCGGCTCCGTTGCCGCTCATCATGCCAGCGTTCCCACACTGCCCCTCCCTCTCCAAAGGCGCTGACGGCACTAGCCCATGGCGCCAGTCGATGTGGTGATCCCGGGCTCAAATTCTTTGCCTCGGTATATCGCGAAATGGAAACACAGATGTATATAACGAATGTGCATAACGAATGTATAACGCGATTGAACGCGAATGCATAAAAAAAAATAAATGTGTGTGTGCGTACCTTTCGTCACGATGCCTCCCGATCAAGGCAATAAATGTGTTCGTACCTGTGTTCAAAATTCTGTGTCACCTCTTCGTCGTGGGCTACGCAGCTTCGCTGGTCATCCCCCTTCACAGAGTGAAATGACTCACGATTTTTTTGAAGTGCCGGCAAACATGTAGTACTATACTTCCCAAGAGTCAACGCCCAGGTAGGCTTGCAGTGACTGCGGCGACGAGGAGACTATCGAACACGTACTTTGCCACTGTCCTCGACACAGCACAAACCGGCTGTCACAAGCGGCCGTGTTGGCACGCCTTGACGACAGGCCACTTTCAGAACAAACAGGCTTGGAATGCCGACATGAACTCCCGTCGCACCGAAAGTCGGTCAAGTCTTTGTTGACCTTTTTACGTGGCAGTGGCCTATTAGAAAGACTATAATGATCCCATCCCATCCCCTTTTTTTCACGCCTTTCTTTTTGTCCCCGCTCTTCTTTCCGTCCTCCCATTTCTCTTCCCCTAGTACAGGGTAGCAAACCGGAGGCTTTAACTCTGGTTAACCTCCCTGCCTTTCTCTCATTTGCATCTCTCTCTCTCTCTCTCTCTCAAGGCCCCGCAAAAAAGGAGAGAAGTGACCTCAGAGGAGTTGTTGCCTTGCTGATGCTAGCTGCATGATGGCATGCTCCTTTCTAGACTTTCACAGCAAGGCTGTATAACGGTGCCCTCCGGCGGCGGTCGATGTCCGTACGTCTACGCGTCTCGTGGACACGAAGAAAATGTTTGTCTCCAGTTTCACGCGAATGCTTTGTAACTCTCAATCTAATGTAGGTATCTTGGAAAAAATGGTACTGAAATTGGCCGGTAAGACGACTCTATCATTACGCAGAGTTTCATTTGCTTGTCATAATTATTTCACAGTGAAGTTGTAAATATTGTGAAATCCACTCTTCTGTCAATACATGCACGGGTTTTCTACGGGAGGGAAACGGACAGCCTTATTTTTGTTATAATCATAATAACAACAAAAATAATTATAATAATACCTATAAATACATAGATGCGTCGATGGAGGTAAAACGCAAAGCAGCACACGCCGTTGTTGCTCAGTAGCTATGGTTTTGGGCTCCTGAGCACGAGGTCGCGGCATCGAATCCCGGCCATGGTGACGGCATTTCGATGGGGGTGAAATGTGAAAAACACCCGTGTACTTTTATTTAAGTGCACGTTGAAGAAGCCCAGGTGGTCGAAATTTCCTGAGTCCTCCTCTACGGCGTGTCTCATAATCGGAAAGTGGTTTTGGCACGTAAAACCCCATAATTTAAAACACATCATGGCTTCGTTGCTCGTCCTTCTTCACAGAGTGGAAGGGCTGATGAATTCTTTTACTTCCTAGATGGGGGACAAGTACACATGTCGTCTTTAGTAACAATAGTACATAACCGCTGTGGGGGATCGGTCAAGAATCAGGCAGCGTACGCAGGTATTTTAATGTTCTAAATAATGAATAAAAATGTGAAGATAAAAAAGCAGCACAACCCATCTCACAATGACTGTCGGCGGTGATGTGCTTACCATTGAAGCAATATTGATAAGCAACGTATCGCCACTTTCGAAAAGCATTGTGTACGAGACGTACACTGCAACCCTTTCGCCCGCTTCCCTACGAACACTCTCGGCCACCTAGCGTCGCCGCCGCGAAGCATTCACGTGGCCCCCGAAATGCGTGGCGCGCCGGTGCGGGCGAACGCTGAGAAAAGCGTCATGCGGCACCCGGGCTCCATGTCTCGCGGTTTTACAGCGAAGCTGTTTATGGCTATAGGCCTGGTTCCGTGGATTTGTCGTGCCCGCCGACAAATATGCGCGTGAAAAAACTCAGCTCCCGAATTTTATGCGAAATCGCTTCATTCTGTGCAAAAGCTTATACGTCTCATCACTTGGATATGCATATTCAATAGAATTAGTTATCCATAGGCACCATTTTCAAGACAAGTAAACTCTCAGGCAGTTTTTTTTTTGCTTGTTTACGGGGTACTTTTTTTAACAGTACGGGCCTGGACTGTAGGCTTTGAGCATGCCAAATTGCTTGCCATATGCATTTTACCTCCTCCTTCTCTCGTCATCGTCACCATCATACGCCTCTTTCTTCCGTCTTTCTTTCCCTCTTCCCCTTTCCCCAACGCCGAGTAGCTGGCTATAGAGGAATATACCTCAGGCCGACTTTTCTGCATTTCGTATCATTAAACTTCTCTCTCTCTCTCTCTGCCTCTCTTTCTCTACGGGGGCATGAGCCACTCATTGTCTTACGTGACGGACAAATTTCTCCTTGATTAGGTATAGAAATGCTTACGCGTTTAATAACAGAGGTGATGCGAGAATGTGTGCGCGTACCTGTCGTCACGATAACCACCGATCGGGCCAATAAATGTGCACGCGTACCTTTGTCCGAAATTCTGCGTCACCCCCGTGTCGTGTGCTAAACAGCTGTTCATCAACCTTCACATAGTCGAACGGCTCATGATTTTTTTTCCTGGACACGCTGCTCCATCTAGTGGCACTGCCGAGAAATCCGCGCGTGACCTCCGAGATGACATGCGTGGCGCGCCCCGCGCCGAGAATTATTCCCTCGTTGACCGCGCGCCCTGTGGTACTCTGTGACCTAAGTTGGCGAGAAGTTCATTGAAGGAGCGGCACATACGCCAGTGCAATCGAGGAGCAGCTGACTAAAGCGTTGGCGTGAAAGACGCTCATTGAAAATCGGCGTATCAAAAGTGCGTTTGTGGCGCAGCAAAATAACATAAACAAATCATACGGTGTATTACTGCGCCACAAACACACTTTTAATAGGCAGTCATTCATTATGGAGAAGCCGAATGATCGACAGACATGCCGAGCCACCTGGCTCGACGAGGTCTATCTTTCGAGAAGAGACTGCTCAAGTCCGTAGCGTGGTTGCTACCTTTTGAATTTGAACATTCACTGGACTGCGTACCATGAGTGCATTTATTTCTCATGTATGTTCAAATGTAATGTGACCCGCCGTGGTTGCTCAGTTGCTATGGGGTTGGGCTGCTGAGCACGAGGTCGCGGGATTGAATCCCGGCCACGGCGGCCGCATTTCGATGGGGGCTAAATGCGAAAACACCCGTGTACTTAGATTTAGGTGCACGTTAAGGATTCCCAGGTGGCAGAAATTTCCGGAGTCCTCCACTACGGCGTGCCCCATAATCAGAAAGTGGTTTTGGCACTTAAAACCCCATAATTTAATTCCAAGTGTAATGTAACAATATTGGTTTGACACTACTCATAATACCATGCAATAGAGAAAAAACGATATGTTTGTGGCGCAGCATGCTGACGCGCTGGGCTGCTGTCCTTGAGGTACCGTGTATACCGTGGGTTCAATGCCGCCCAGCGTGGCCGAAATCTTGAAGGTTTTTTTTAATGGTACGGTTCGGCTTGGGGGGGGGGGCAGAAGACGCCCGTCGTGAAATCGGCTGTCTTGACTGCAACCATGCTCCTCTCCTGCGCATATCATTGCAACGCGCCGCGCCATCTAGCGGCGTGCTCGTATAGTCCGCGCTTGGCGCGTGTTTGATTCTGCAGAGCGTCGGAAAATTTTAAAAGAAATTTTTTTTGTCGTCATAGAGCTGCTCATCCACACTGACGCAAAGCTGTAGTTACCCAACTTGGCGTCAAAGACGTTTATTGAAGAGTGACACGCAGTATACTGGCACATACCCAGTGTGCGGAATTGGTATACCGAAAAGGCTCATTGACGATGCCGCACAGATCGAGTGGCGAATACCTGGTGCGTCGAGTCAGCGTCAAAGAGCTATCATTGAAGAATGGTACAAATTCAGTGGCACATGCAGAGTCCCGCATCCAGAGTGATCCAAGTCGGCGTCCGAGGTTCGTTGAAGAGCGGCAAATTTGCGCACAGTGCCACATAGTTACCCAAGTTGTCCGATGGTTGGTTTCGAACGCTGTTCCCTCAGTGGAGCAGCCCGACGTGTTACCCATACGACCATGAACTACCCAGGTGTGCGGAAAAACGGTTAGAGGAGATAGATAGATAGATAGATAGATAGATAGATAGATAGATAGATAGATAGATAGATAGATAGATAGATAGATAGATAGATAGATAGATAGATAGATAGATAGATAGATAGATAGATAGATAGATAGATAGATTACCCCCGGAAAGTGCGCGACGTACTTCGCATTAAAAGCGAGCGGAATTAAGGAGCGGTAATAGCAAAAATAGTAAAATGGCCGTAAGAGCAAATGGAGAGATAACGAGGCCAAGAAGTTAATAAAAGGAAACGCTGTCTTTCATGTAGACGGCAGAGGATGAGAAGATGGATGTTAGTCGTTCCTCGCGTGTCATAGTTAAACCAATACTGGGAGATCGGCCAGCGCTGATGCAGTTTTAATGCGTTAGCATTGTAAGGGTAATCCACGCACTTTCCGGAGGCTATGTATCTATGTGTACGTATGCATGTATGTATGTATCTATGTATCTGACCGTTTTCCCGCCCACCTAGGTCACTGAGTAGTCCGTGGTCGAAGGAGTATGGCGCATCGGGCCGCTGAGCTGATTTGACAAGGTTCGGAACCAACCATCGCTGAGTACACAAGGTTCGCAACCAACTTCGGTCACTGAATAAGTTGTAATGTGCACGTTGTAATGTGAAAGGGCCTCCCTTCAACGAGGCCCTTTCACGCCGACATGGATCACTGTCAATGTGGGACTGGGCTGTTCGAAGAAATTCTTTGACGCCAACTTGGGAGCACTGGGTGTGTGCCATTCGGTCTGCGCTGGTCTCCAATAAACCGCTTTGATGCCAATTTGGGGCACTGTGTGTGTGTGCCAGTAATTGTGTGCTGCTCTTCGACGGACGCCTTTGACACCAACTTGGGTAGCTAGGCGTGAGCCGCTGGAAACGTGCTGCTCTACAATGACGAAAGAAGATCCCTCAAACTTATCCAATGCTGAGCGGAATCGAGCCCACGTAACAAGGGTTCCTGAAGGAAAGCAGCCCGACGCATCAGCAGGCTGCGTCCCAAATGTGCTGGGAATAGGCCGTGTTTAAATGGGCGCCTAGCTAGCTTTCACGCCTACGTTTTAGTGAGCTGCGCCAAGGATGCACCTGGGTATGTGCCGCTCTTTAATGAACCTCTCTCCCAACTTGGTCACAGTGGATGGATGGACGGATGGACAGATGTCATGAGCGTCCCCTTTGGAACGGGGCGGTGGATTGCGCCACCAAGCTCTCTATGTGCCACTGAGTGGGCGGCAAGCGAGAGAAGGAACTCTCCGCAGCGTTCGCACATGTTCGCATGCACCGGCGCGCCATGTACGCTTTTCGTCTCGCAGGCCACGTGTGAACTTCTCTGCAGTGTCACCAGATGGCGCAGCGTATCAAATAATTTTTTAAAAATATTAAGAAAGAAGCGCGAGAGAGGAGACCGGCTGTCGCACGACGCATTTCTCAGCGTTCGCGCGCGCCGGCGCCGTGCATCTCGGAGGCCACGCTAGGTTGGCGCCGAGTGTTCTTAGGGAAGTTTAGGGAGAGTGTTATTATGGCGAGGTGGGTGGGGGAAGGGGGGTCACGGTCTTCGCATTACGTGTGCCCGCGTAGGATCGTGCCCCACCTGCGTCAACTTGTTTTTTCATCTACTTTTATATAGTTCCATTAATTTATCATTTGTTTAATTCACTTAGTAAGTGTAAGTAATATACACTATGTTGTCCTTGGTGTCTTTCACTCTTAAAACGGTTACACCCAGTATGTATTTGTCCCACAACCATAATCGTCATCTGCCTTGCTTGCGTTTCCGTTCTTGAAAACTCGGCGCTCGCTACTTTCCTGTCGAGAATGCTGTACGTGTCACACTGATAACGCGCAAGCCGTTCGTGACTGGGAAGTACCGGGCTCACCGCGTTAAAGGAAACGCGGGCAAGACAGATGACGATTATCGTTGTGAGACAAGATAAGCCCCAAAGGATGTAATTCTTTTTAAGAGTGTTGTTTGTTGACTTCTTATGATATAATAAATAAAAAATCGGGCTCTTCGTTTATCCCGCTTTTTTCTCGTTCATGACCTGGAGATCAGTGATTTGAATGCCGCGCGATTTGCGTGCAACGGGATATACAGAGAGAGAGAGAGAGAGACAGAGAGAGAGGGGAAAGAGAGAGGCAAAAAGACGACATTTTCTATAGGATTTGAGTATAGTGTCAAACTTGATTTCTTTGTAATTCATTTGGAATTAATTTTATTACATTTTGTTGCACTTTAGCATGCACTTACCATAAGTCTGTTAGTGTTGTGAAGTGATCCAAGTCAAGCCAAGTAAGGAGAGCATGGCGCGCGTAAAGAGTACTTCGCGCTCTTAGCTGCAGATCGGTCTGATTGCCGAATTATATCGCTATTGGGCTGTAACGACATCTGTTTTAGTCTAAAATGCCCATGGCTGTTGACGGCAAACTGACCGAGGTCAAGTACACAAGGCCAGAGTGCGCTTTCTGTGACCTCAGCGACCGATTTACGCTGCCCGATCGCACGTTCAACCGGCAGTATGCCGCCTTCTACTGCGCCCGTTACAAAGCCGTGCGTTCCTTTCTAGAAGACCGAGCCAAGGAAAAATGGGGTACGCGGCATGTTTATTGGCCTCCCTTGCTTCTTCTGATGATGCTGGTCTAGACTGTGGAGTACTTGGATAGTGCTGGCTGATGCTAGAGCTGTGCGGCTCACGCAATAAAGACTATAAATTAGAGTAACATTGCCGCACACCAATGAAAATTGAGCTAGCGTGCCTGTCGTTTGACGGTGCAGTTTCGCACCAAAATACAGACATCATGAATTTCATTACGAAGATCGTAGCCGTTGCTTTTGACACGGATTCAGTTCGTCGTTAACACTGCGGCGTTGCCACCCGTGCACAGCGTATACGTGTTACTGCTTAGCCGACGGCTCAAAACGTGGCCTTGTTATGCACGCAGGCAAGTTGGACGTTCCGCTCGCAACATTGTGCGACCTCGTCGAGGACAAGAGATCAGTCGTCGTAGGCACACTGTTCAAGATCATGGAACTCCAGCCGAGCATCTTGAAGGAAATCAGCGAGGAGGTGAGCGCGATTGTCCGCATCAACTCGGGCTGCTTGCCATATTCCGCCCCTGATCCCACCTCATGTCGAGACTGCGCATTCTCTGCCCTCCAGAAAATGCTAGAAGGTGCTGTATAGATAAGACAACGGAAAACTGCTTCATTTTCCCCATGGCTGAAACCGGAATTCATGCAAGTTTCACTTGCTTTTCTTCTCTGCAGGGCGTTGCAATTGTTACAGCAATACAAGACTTGCTTTATGGTTGTGCATGATTGAGAACGCACAAATGTAAGCATGTTGTGCAGTATGGTCCACAATGAAAGGAAACATCTAGCTGGTAATAAGTGCATTGTAACCACATTTATTTTACTATGTCGTGAAAAAGTGATTAACGTAACGTATGAGGCAAACATCCACATGTAAAAGATTATCTACTGGGCTGCGTCATGTATCCCAGCTGTAATTGGTGGCTGGCTGAATATTAATTAGGCATTCCCTTTAAGAGAGTACCATACTGAACATAGGAGAAAGAAAATGTACAAGATAATGTTCATTAGGAGCGTAAATGGTGTTAACATTGTAGCGGCAACTATGAGGAATGCACTTCTGACACGTTCTTTGTGTAGCGTCGGCGCAGCCATTTCACGTTGCATCAAAATCTCAGCTGCTCATGGTTGAAGTTTGCACCACAGTTTACGTGCATTTTAATTTATGTGCATTTACTGATAACCAAATAAAACTTATTTTGGCCCGGATCATAGCGCTGTCATCGGTGCTCCTTTGACACTGTCAGTATGGCATTGGAGTGTTAAAATTCTCCACAGGAAATATGTTGGAGGCATACCTACCAACATTTACCATATTTACAGTTCGTTACGTATAGCATATTGACACTAATAAATTTACGATTTTTCAGTTGCGTCAAGTGTAAGGCGAAATTCATTATTAAAAAAAAAGGTAAACAGTGTCCCCGACTGATTTCTCAGCCCAATTTTTCATGAGAACCAATATATCGGCTGCGGTTACGTAGTGCTTCCTTCATGAATAAACAGCACAAATATTTTCGTCTGTCTGTGGCGCATATCATTATTGTGGTAACTGTAGAGCAGGATGCCTGTTAACAGCGTCTCTACAGAATGCACTTTCCAAATTACTTAAATAAACAGTCCGCATCTTGTAATAAAACAAGTTTTAGTATTTTTCACCAAATGCTAGTATGTTCTGGCTTTGACCACATTATTTTTCAACTGCTAAGATTGGCAGGTCTGGTGGAAGTCTGACAGTCTCTTTTAAGAGACGGTTGCAGGCAGTCCCCCCCCCTCCTTCTTTTTTCTGGTATCCCAGTGTAAGATGGTTTCCGCGTATATCTTTTGTTTTTAATTACTTTTTCGAAGTTCAGAAGGAATGTGTGCATTCTCACCTGATACCTTTCTGATGACTCCATTTCTAACGCCCTTTGAATTTTTTTCATTTAATTTATTATGTGAGCTGCGTTCATGCTAATCTAGGCTATTTATTTGCCTCCTGTAGCATCACATCGCGCCACAGCCTCAACGCAGCCACTTCACAGACAACGCAGACTCGCTCGTCCTCGAAGACGACAAGCAGCGGCTAGCTCTCTCCGGGGACATTGACGTTCACACTCACGTAACAGGTTGGAACAGTTTTCTTATTCGTCGCCGCTCTCTGGTACCATGCTTGTGGATGCATTTGCTTGGACTGGGCGACGCACTTTTTAAAAACTGACCCAGAACATGCCAAACATGCCGGTCCTCATCAGACCCTGTAAGGTAAATCGCATTGGCCTCAGTCGGATGTTGGGAGCAAGACCACCTGGGAAAGTGGAAGGCCTGTAGCATTTACCAACTGTGGCGGCCTCATTCCTAAAACAGTGGAATGCAAGACCATGTGAGCACTTTGCTTTGGATGCATGTTGAAGAACACCAAATGGTCGAAATAAATTTGAAGCTCTTTGTAGCTTTTTTCGGTATTGCAGAACGATAATTGCTAATGCTAATGTAATTACTGATGTGTGTATTTACTAGTACATTAATTACTAATGGGGATTAGAGAGCAAACGGGGGTAGCCGGTATTCTAGTTTACATTAAGAGGATCAAGGTCAGCTGAGCAGGTCGCATAATGCATAGGGCAGATCACCGGTAGTCTAGTACATTTGAAGGATGGGTGCCAAGAGAAGAGACACGAAGTTGAGGACGGCAGAGGACTAGGTGTTACGATAAAATTGAGAAATTTGCTGGCACGGGATGGTGTCAGATGGCGCAAGACGGGGTCAGTTGGAGGTTGCTGGTAGTGGCCTTCATCCTGCAGTGGACATAAACAGGCTGACGATGGGAAGTTACTGATGAAGCTTAAGATATTTTGCTCTTTTATGCTCCTCTAAACCTATAACTTTGATTTGATGCTGTTGCACTGTTTACCGACATGTGGTAAGTTCTTCAGCACAATAGGCTTAGAGCTGAGCTCCTCTCTGGTGTACCCTTCTGCAGGTGTTCCCGTAGCTCTGCTGGGTCGAGTGAGAACGGATGGTCGCTTCGCCGTGGAGGACTTCTGCTACGCCGATCCGCCGGAGCAAATCAAGAGGCCCCTCTTCGAGGCTGACATGTACGTCTACGTCTTTCGAAGCACTTTGCTTTCTTCAAGGAGGCGTGTGTGTTACACTACACTGCATACTGCATGGTTGCTGCTTTGGAAGAAAGCAAATGCATAACTCCCAAAGAATTAACAACAAATGCACTAACTCATTGCTGCAGTGCCTGCGGAACACATGGCTGCATGTATTTATTTATCTGATGCCCGTTTTGTTCATGTTTTTTAACTACTTTTACCTTGCCAACAAATCACCTCAATACAAAGAAAATATTCAATGTTTTCTGTCACCATTGGCAGATTGGGCATCGTCGCACAAAATGTCCACAGGCTTCTATACTACATAAGTAGCAGCCAGCGTAGTCATATTCTTATACCCCAGTCACATGGGGCACATTCGACCAGGATCTAATTTCTCAGTGGCAGTTGTCTGCTTTGCGCAGGCTTTGGAAGAGAGCCTATTCTGAATGAGAAATTCGATCCTGATTGGGTTCAGTTGTGATTGAAAGTGCCCCATTTGACTGGGGTGTTATTGACACTTCATTGGAGAGGCCATGTATTGCTTCATTCCAACCAGCGAATTGTTAAGGTGGCAGTGCGTCAGAGAAACACAAAAGAAAAACACTACAGTGCACACCGCGGTGTCTTTCACGTTTTTATGTCTGTGACTGGTACCCCGCAGTGTTTCTCAAGTCTCACTACCAACAGTCGAGTCAATTGGCTTCGGTAAATTGTGTTCGATGTGCAGTGCTGTCAACATTTTTTACCCTCTTCTGTGCTAAAAAGCAGGGCCCGTATTTCAAAAATCAATTTGTGAGAACCCTTGCCATCGTCCAGCGGCCATCGCTAATAAACATGCACAGTCTTTGTCTTAAGTGTACAAACTACGTTGTCTGCGCTTGCCATGCTTACTACAGTCTGTTTAAAGGAGTTCCTGTGGTGTGCCATCATCCAGAGGTCTGGAGTGTCAGGAGTGCCACGGGAATTTAAGCACACAGCCAAACAACACGTATAGAAAAAGCACAGGGTAGCCTGTGTACTTTCTACAAAGGCAGTACAGCATCAATATTGGCTGACACCTGATCTTGCGAGAAGTTCTGGCATAAGAACTTTTTTTTGTGAATGCGGGCTCACATGCAAGACTGCTTTGGAAAGAACAGTGAAATGAGGAGCCCTCCTTATAATAAGCTGACTTGGGCTTGTTCTTTCCTCTAAGTAAGTTGTGAAATTTCTCAGTAGGTTGTTGTAAGTTCTTTCCATGAAAAAGGGGGGTTGCTTGCATTCAAGCTTGCATTCTTTTCCCTCCAAATCTGTGTTTTATCACAGATTTTCACAGATCACAGATTATCACAGATTATCACTCCTGTACTGGAGCATCCATTTGCACCTGCGCCTCGAGTCGGAATTCAAGTGCATGTCACAAAAACCACTGCACTTGTGGCTTAGCACAAAGTAGTGTAGTATTGAAAAAAGTAGTTAACTGACTCATGACTGTGTTTCATCAACGTTTAAAGTTAACTCAACCACATTTCGTAATATTTGTGTGGTTATAATGAGTGTTCCAGTAAAGTATTTTAATTAATATAAAACAAAGAGTGGTTATTAGACATCAAGAAATTTTTTTTTTCTCAGCACACCGTTCGTGGCATTAGGAAAAACGTGCTAATCACCAATCACATATGTATAGTACGTACTAGATGCTTAAGCGCATTGCCCCTTTCTTGCTGTTGAAAGTCCAGTAGGAGTTGGTATTTGAGAACGCTTATGCACTTACATTTAGGTGCGTATTAAAAAACTATGGGTAGTCAGTATGAATCCAAAGCCCTGCATTAGAGGGCATCATTCATAGCTTGCAGTGCAGATATGGGTTGTTATAACCCATCAGTCATCATCATCACCATCATAACCCGCCTATCTTATGCCCACTGCAGAACAAACGCCTCTTCCAGCAAACTCCACTTACCTTCTCTTGCGCCACGCGACGCCATCTTATGCCTGAAAATGTTCCAATTCTATCACATCGCCCAATTCCCTGCCGTCCTCGACAGAGCTTCTCTTCTCGTCTCACCCATTCTGTAACTGTGATGGACCGCCGGTTATCTGCCCTACGTATTACATGGCCTGCCCAGCTCCATTTCTAACTCCTAACATCAACTAGAATATCAGCTACACCCAGTTTGCTCTTTAATCTAAACTGCCGTCATCGTGTCTCTTAATCAGCCTATTTTAAAGTCCACTGCAGGACGAAAGCCCCTTCCAGCAAACTCCAATTAGTGCCTCTTCTCTGAATTGGCCAACTCCACCCCTTGTATCCAGATATCCTTGGAACCTTTCCTGTTAGTAGTACTTGTATTGGTCTTCTGTGATCTGCTCCACACATTATAAGTGGCTTGCCCACTTACACTTCCTCCTCTTTAAGAGACACAAAAGAGAACATTAATTTGAGCTGTATGAGTAAAACAGCCTTCTGCAATGCCAAAAAAGGTCACTGTTGCATTGAGAAGAGTATTGGTCGGCAGGCTGAGAATTAGCACCGTGCATTTTACGCCATCTTTCCTCTCCTGATTTAGACTGCTGTTAATGCCACACACTGTGCTGTTAATGCCATATCAGTGTGGTTACAACATAACAATCGCAACCTTGAGCGAGACGATCAGTGCTGTTGTGCAGGCACGTCAAGCGGGCGGTCATCGAAGTCGCGCCGTGAATCATCATGAAATCTGTGAAATGCTTTGCCCTGTTCGATTGTGTTGTTCGTGCCACGAAGGATGCCGCCGTTCTCGCCGACAGTGACAGAGACATAAGCACTCGCCCTTTAACATTATTGTGGGTGTCCTTAAACTTTTCTGTGAGACTGAAAGTCCCCCACCCCCTCACGTTATACTTGTGGTCACGTTATACAGTATTACTTTTCATTACATGTTTTCATTACATTTTTTGTTTTCCTGTGGCTTCTAAGCACAAAGTCGCATGTTCAAATGCCGGCTGGCGCCGCATTCCGATGGAACCAAAATGGACAAGAACACCCCTGTCCTTAGATTTAAGTGCACAGTAAAAAACCTCACGTGGTCCAAGATAATCTGGAGGCTTCCATTATGGTGTCTCTCATAGTCCATACGTTGCTGCGGGACAAGTCGTAGTCTGTGTCCGTTTTGTGTTTACCTGTTCCCCCCCCCCCCCCCCCTCTACATGCTACCTTAGCAGCTTGGCTCTATGTTACACATCTATGTCTTACATACTAGCCCTCGTCAAAGCACTTCTGAAGATAATTAGATTTTAATTTGATTTGACATAGTTTAGTACACCATCTAAATGCACCCGTCATTCAATCACCTTCCTCGTAGGTTTGTGCTCTTGATCTCGGGAGTGGGCCTGACCGAGAAAGCAGACAGCCTGCTGCCCTTTCAGCTGCTCATAGATTACGTGTCCGGCTTCCTCGGCTGCGATGCTGACCAGGAGAGGGCATCGCGCGTCGTCCGCGTCATCCTGGCTGGCAACAGCCTACGGCAGAAGGGCTCGAGCAAGGACATGGCTCGGGTATGGAGGCGCTGCTTCATAGATCGTCATCATAATCATAATTTACTGAGCCCTTAAAGGTTCCTTTCGAGGTGTTACATAAGACGCATGGGTGTAAAAGAGAGGTGCATCGAAACGTCGTTCCATGAACCTGTGGAACAATTAGACATCTCATAAGACGCAGAATAACATGGGGGATATAATATAGAATATTAATTTCTGAAATGAACTTTCCGTAGTTGCTTGGACTTCAGGGTGTTACGTTTGTTAGCAGCGTGATCTGGTAGCGTGTTCCATTCTTCAGTCGCTAATGGTAAGATTGTGGGTTGCCTCCTTATTGTTCATTGTCGCTTGAATTGTTCGTATTGCAGCCTGATGTGTTAGCTTTACCTTTGCTTTGTTATCGCTGCTGTCGCAGTGTCTGATAACTTTATTTTTCAAAGTTTGGGCCCTTGCAATACCTCTGCATGCAATACCTCTGCATGTCAATGCAACCAGTGTGTTCTGGAATCTGTGCTGTTATCGCCCTATCTTGATGGGTCTTCAGCTCGAGGCTTCCAGCTCCTTGTCAAACATTCATCGGGGAAGGGCTTAGGTGGTTCATCAGGAAGTTTCCGTGTCATGTATAAATGGCAGCCTGAGTAAGAACAGCTTCAGCTCTCATTCGCCAACAGCTACTGTACTTGTCCCGATCACCACCGTCGAGTTAGTCTCTTCCCTTCTGGTCACAAATTCACCCAGAAAAGTGCTTGTTTTTACTGAATTATCTTTCTTGTAGCCCTGTTCCTACGCTGTGCGACAACATTAAAGTAAACAAAGAAATAACGCCGACCATTGTGACTGGGTGAAAGTTTGGTTGATTTTAAGTTATTTTATTGAGCCAAAGAACCATGCGAGAGACCGCAATCATTTACGTTTTGCCCTTTGGCGGTGTCATTGGGGCTAAATGATATTCTAGAGCTGCACTTCTGTGATAAAGTACAAGAAGTTGTCTAGTGTTTTCTTTCACATCGGCGGTGGTCCCGGGTAGTAGATCACGGAAGGAATGCGGTTGTTGCTTCATAGGGAGATCCTCAGTTTGCCCGGGGACGAATATCACTAAGGCCCATGCATTCCCACATAAGGTGCTGCAGGTTTGCTTGTTCGAATGGGACTAAACACCGAGGGCATGTTTTGTCGGAGGTGGTCAAAGGGGTCAGAAGACATTTCAGCTTTCGCGCAGAAGCCTTGTTCTCAATCTTGCTCGAAAATACCCGAAGACACATCTTCACCCCTGCTTTAGAACTTTGTCTGCACAAAAATAATCCGAATACAAAAAAGAAAGAACGTGGCAAAAAAAAAAAAACATTTGCTTAGCACTGCATTCTGCTGCTGAGTGCAAAGTCCTGGGTTTGATTCCCGACTGGGGTGGCCGTATCTCGATGGGGGCGAAATGCAAGAACATTGGTGTACTCAGATTTAATAGTGCACTTAAGAACCCAAAACGGTCTAAACTTCAGAGGGCTCTGCTACAGCATCCCCCATAATCTATTGGGCAGTTTCAGAATGTTATGCCTCCTAATTTGAAATTTTTTTTTTCACCGCTTCATTATAGCATTGGCGCAACACACCCAAGAATGACCTCGTGTCTCTTCCTCGAGGCACATAAAAATATATCCTCACCCTCATTTCAACAGCTTAATTTTGATATTGAGCAGGGAAACAAGTGGTTTACTTCCACATGTGTCAGCATCTGATGGTCAGTGCCCCAGGGTTGTCATTTCCTCGTGTCTTTTCTCGGCAGGGTTGGCTTAGCATTGGGTTCGAGCATGCAATCGGCATTGACTGGCTCAGTTTACCGTACTTGTATGCTGCACGCGGAGTCACCTAAGCCCCATCGCTTGGTATTCTCTTCCCACGTCCAGGCCAAGTTTTCCGTTCGCAAGGAGTCGTCCGCGGATGCCAGCGTGGCACGGCTCCTGGACACCCTCTTGGAGCAGCTTTCGGTAAGGACTTTGCGGTGCTGTTCACTGATGTTGCTTCTCCTTCTCTTAACACATTCCTTGCAGCCATGGTTCACGGCTGGGTCTCTGCAGTTATTCCCGCTGTGTGGCTGTGCAGGATCCTTTGCAGTGTGCAGGCTAGAAATCAACAGAGAGGAGAAAATTCTTGTTGATTCGGATTTGATGCCTCGTGGCACTATGTGGTGGTGGTGGTGAATTGTAGCAACAGGCGGGTTTAGCCTGGCGATCAAGGCCAGCAATTGCTCCGCCTGAGTGTCTATTACAATACAGCTGAAGGGTTTCACCATATGTCCATCAAACCAGTCTCTCTTAAGAATTCGATAAGGAGACGTCTCTCTTCAACTTGAGGAAGTTTTCAAAGGGCACGACTTCCTGGTGGCTCACCGGTGGGTCGCAACGCGCCAGAGCAATATGACGAATGACCCACCGGTGGGTCATCACGCGCAGGAATCGGGAATTGGAAATACGGCCATAGCGAACTGTTAAGGCGCAACGTTAATGAAATTTCACTTTGTCTAAATTGGCTAAATTGGTTATAGATGGCTTGTACTAGAGAAGCAATCTTGTCAAAGCTGCAGGGCTGGCAGCAGCCTAATCTTCTTATAAGCTGCCTTTACATAGCAGCTAAGCACGCAATGCAAGTACCTGGTGGTTAGCGGATATGATGTAGCACATTGCTTCCGAAATTTTCCAGAGCCCCGCAGTTAGCGCATAGTCTTGCAAGTCGCACAGAAAAGAGCTGCTGGACCCGAATCATGTGTCCCTCCTGGCAAGTGGCAATGGCAGCATTTTTTTTTTCTTTTCTTTTTTGTTTCCATATCAGAAACGTCTGTATTTACTCAACTTTCTGACGCATGCACGCGTATTTCAAACGTAAAATATTGCACGGAGGCTGCTGCGTGCGCTTTAGCAGTCACGAGCACGTGTCCCGGCGGTATCATCCTATCATCTTGCACCAACTGCCTGAGCGGACATGATTACCAGAAAGGGTGACACTTGTGTAAGCACGATATCCTTAGTGCCAACTGGAAAAGACATCACATACCTTGACATTTCATGGTAAAATCGGCGTGTAGAAGGTTGTGTGCATATTTTTCCCCCACTGTTGAGCATTTCTCCTGCTTAGTTTGATCATGCTACATGTTCTCCCGACACTTTGCTCTTACCTTCACATTTTTCCTCGTTATATTCCTATTTATTTGCTCTCATCGCAATAAATCGTTCACTTGTTAGTCACTACTTTATGGTATGTGTTCATTCCTTCTGTCTATCTTCGTTTCTGGCTCCTCTATCCCCTTTTTTTGTTTTTTGTTTTGGTCAAAGTCCATGTTAAACCAATTCGCCCAGCGTCGCACGTGTTTGGTCGTGGGATCAGAATATTGGTCCCAAGGATCTTGCCGCAAGCCAGCTGTGCACCGCTCTGACCTCTTGCTGCCTCGTAGCGTTCCGTGGAAGTGGACGTCATGCCCGGCCTGTCGGATCCTGCGGCCAGCCTCCTTCCCCAGCAGCCCATGCACCCCTGCCTCTTTCCCGGTGCTTCGCAGCGAGCCTCGCTACGATGCGTCACCAACCCTTACCAATTCGAGTTGGACGGCCTTAGGTGAGTGTGTCCACCGATCACACTGGTCACATGTTGCAAACAGACTGAAAGAGTATTGTCGCATATTTCCGAAGTTGTCAAAAATTTTGCAGAAACGGTCGTCGATGATTGTGCTACATGTAAGCAAATAGGCAAACAATTCTGTAGACCTGTTTGCTTCATTAAAGCAAAGATGCGCTGCAAGGCATGTATTTGTTGCAGTTTGTCCTTTCGTTGCATAATTCTGTAGAGAACAGAGCCAACAACCGGAGCATCTGTAGACATAGTATAGGTGGCTGTACATATAAGCCGATTCATCATGTGCTTGTTTTCTCTAGCACTGGGAGCGTAGGCATGGAAGGCGACTGCCATCGTTCTCTCCAGCATCCGCTAGGAAAGGGCGATGGGAGAGGAGGAGGGTGTTCCTTACCGGGTGTTCCATCTTAGCATCTAAACCTTAAGACGACCCAAAGCTCTCATGTAAATACACATGCGTCTCAAAGATGTGTAATACTGGGTGTTCAGCGACGAATATGCCCTGCAACTTGCTTACATGAGGGCATGCGCCCTTTTCGTCGACGGTAAAGGTCCGGCCACCCCTGACCACTGATCACCATGAAAATGGGAAAGAGCCAAAGAGAGCTATTTGCTTTAAAACCCTACCAACCATTTTTTGTACGTAGGATGAAGCTTAACAGGAATGAAGGATAGGAAAACAGTTGTAAGGCATATTCATTTGATACTAAATTTGGTCTCGAACCGCCAGACCTGGCGTCATCAATGGTATCATGACGTCGTGGCACCGAGCTAAGTTCGCTGGCATCTCATAGCAGTGAGGCTTAGTGCTAAGACGTTGCTCGCTAGAAAGATACACAAGAGTGCTGCACGGGGTTCCTCCTGGATGCACTCGCGTGCGGCGGCCACAGAAATCACACAAACCAAGCGAGTCAACGTGTTGTGACGCACCAGTGGTATTGTGCCATCATGATGCATTCACCACTTGGGTACAGGAGCCGAAGCTGATTTGTAAGAAGAAACCCACTGTGGTGGCTTAGCTGCTATGATGTTGCGCAGCTAAGCACGAGGTCGCAGGATCGAATTCCAGCTGTGGCGGCCACATTTCTATGGGGGCGAAATACAAAAACACCCGTGTAAAGATCCCCTGGTAGTCAAATTAATCTGGAGTCCCCCACTATGGCGTCCCTTATAATCAAATCATGGTTTTGGCACATAAAACTTCGAAATTCCATTTGATCTGTAAGAAGTGCTACAATGAATTAATTACATCCATGTGATGGCTTCCCAGTATTTTATGTAGGCTTTAGGAGGCTTGCACATCCGTTTAACACGAGAAGAATTTTCAAGTTGGAAATGTTATGTCAGTACTACTTTAAATGAATCAATACTACGAGCTAGCCAGTAACATAATGGATGAAGAGAAAAGGGTAAGTCCAGTCATAGACAGCATTCGTGTTGGATTGTTTGCAGGCTAGTTACCTTTGGATCACGGTGAACGTCCTGCAGTGGTGAGAATTCGTTCACCCCCCTCATCAACCTAAACTCTGATATGTCGAAATATCGGCCAAGTCGAAATTTGCAGTGGACACGAATAGGATAATGATGATGATTTGGGGTAACCATGTTGCCTTTGTAAGCGGAGGAAAAGCGTGCCAAGTTTGTCTTAATCTAACATTTTAAGATTTCGTTTTGCAGAATATGCTTCCAAGAAATGCGTTTTAAGGAAAAAATGTGCTTTGAAATCAATAAATGTGCTGAGCATTGGCTGCATCAGCCCAGCATCTTTTTGCCGAGCAACGCATGTAGTGTACAAGGAGATGCCAATTTTTTTAAAGTTCGAGTACTAAAAGAGTAATGGCAGAACATTTTTTACTTCGCAATTTCTTTCCCATCAAGTAGTGGTCCAAACCTTCTAAACCTGTGGAAGTATAGTGGCAAGTAACAGAGCACCATAAATAATTAACCACATTACGTTTCTTTATGACCCTGTTTTTCTTTTGGTGCCTATGCGGTGAATGCATCATAAGGTTATGGTAGTGACTGGGATTCCGTTTTTGTGATCGCTGAGGCTACCACACACGAGTGCACTGACAAGAACCGTTAACAGCACTCTCTTTTTTTTTTTGTGTGTGTGATGAATGTTGTCATATCTAGCCTTACTGCAACACAATGTTAGCAAGTTCTGCCGTGTGCTATGACACGGCAAAATTGATAATGCAAGTGACATTAAATCCGGTGTTTAAGTGCCAGAATAAGATACAGTTGACTTCCATTAAATTTGACCCTGACAGGACTGTCGATACTGATCTAATTATCTGGCGAGTCTAATTAAACGACATGTAAAAAAAAACAGGAACAGATCTGCGCCCTCTTTATATGTTTCCAAAACAGAAAAATAAAGTAGAAAAATGACAATAAATCTCCTAAACTAGTAGAAATCTAACGCGCACCCAATTTTTTCACAAAAAGAAAAGGGGGGCAATGGTATGTATTTTACAATAGCGGTTGGTCTTATAAGTTAGCTTTGCCGTGGTATAGCCACGTAGTGCGGAAAAGCATACGAACGTCGTGAATTCAGGTTTGGTTTCATATCCGATGGCACTGTGCAGGAAATTGTCAGCCCAATTTTCATGGAGGAAAAACCATGTTAGCATCGTTTTAATATTGTAATTGCACATTGGGAGCTACCGTTGAAAATTTTGGCATTAAATGTCTTTCTAGGGCAGGCCGAAAATATGTGTTTTTGGCGATAGATTTTGACGTTGCATTCACTGTCCCCTAAGTTCCGGCAAGACATGCTGCCTACTAAAGGGGTTGCTATTGGGGCCACCATAAGGTCAGGCAGGTGCATGCTGACTGGTCAAGTTCAGTCAAATTATCCAGTGAGCACTAATTTAGGATCAAAATAACGCAAGTTCTGGCCTATTGAAATCCACGGGTGCTAGCCGGGACTCTCGGATGGGATCGAATTAACCGAAAAATTAAATTAAGTGGTGTCAAATTAACGGATGTCTACTGTATTTTGTATGTTTCCGGCACTTCGAATGTATCAAGTGGGATCTTTTCATGTCCAGGAAGCATGTGGTGGAGTTCCTATATCCTTGAAAACATGTGTCAGTGCTCCTTTTAAAGGACACTAAATAGAAAATTACTTTGAGCTGTATTGGTACATTATCCTTTGACAATTCCAGGAAAGCCAATCTTACCATAAAAGGCTTGGTAAAACAGAAAAGACAGAAATATGGACGGCTGGCAACACGGCCTTAATGTTCCCGCATCAGTTCATTGCATACTTTGACAGCATCTGCTCCAGCATGTTTAATTTTTTTTTGTCGATAAAGGTGCATTACATTGTATTACAAAAGTGCCAGATATTCTCACCTTAGCAAGTTTCCTGAACATTTACGGAGACACAGGGGACCCAAATACAAAATGATACTTTGAAATCTCCAACACCTCGCCGACACACCGGCGTTGGTGATTCGGCACGAAATTTTAGGAAATGAGACTTTGACCTTCATTTTCTGATTTTCTGATCTCGTACCAACTTAATACAGCAAAATTAACAAACGTAAAGTTTTGAAACAGTACTCTATAGCTCTAAACCGATTTTAGCCTTCTTTTTAGTATCTCTTTAAGCTAGGAGACGATGAAATCTCTGTTCTTTACAGAATCCTGGGAACATCGGGACAGAATGTGACAGATATCCAACGCTATAGCAAGCTCACCTGTCCCTTGGAGATCATGGAGAAGACAATGCAATGGCGCCATCTGGCGCCGACATGTCCGGACACGCTGTGTATGAGATTTGTCAAGTGTTCCTCCTTGTCTTTTTTTTTCCTTCACTCTTTTTTTGCACTCGAGGGAGTACTTGCCTAATCCACACCTCTTGAACAGTGTTTTCTCAAATTTTTCATCTAGTAATTGAGGAATACGAGTGAGTAGGCCTTACTTAGTGGGTGGTTTTACCTCAAGGCCAACTGGAATTTGCTTTCTCAAATACATGTGAAATGTAGGAATCCTGTTATTAGACAACCTCTAGACCAGTTTTAATAAAGTTTGTTGCATTTAAGACTGTAAGCAGAATTCTACCGACTATGGGATCCAGAATTTCTTATTAGGGCCATTATAGGCTTAACAAAAAATTAACAAAAATATGTACTTTTAGAAATGAACTAAGCATCGAGCTTACAAATCTGCAATTCTGTACCAGAAACTGATATCGCAGTTCTGTAAACTGTATCTGCTCGAGCATCTGAAGCAGTCAAGTTCAATATATGGTTTGTACATGAAATTGCTACAGTGTTTACGATGGTTTTTGCAGAATTTGCACTTGCAGTTATGTTGTATATTACAGAAAGCAATGTATGATACATCGATTCTGTCCACTTTAGATTTATAGGCAATGTACTTTACATAACTGTGAAATCATTTCTTTTTTATTTTCAAAATTACTGAGTTGTAAGCGTGATGCTTCAGATTTGCTTAATTTTGTTACCTTCAATACTAACAGCTTAAATAAAAAGTCTACTCCTTGCTGTCAACGGATTTTTCTAATCTTTCAAAAGCAACAAACCTTGTCAAATTCGATGTCGTGAAGGCCAAGTAAGATGGTTTCTCAGTTTTGTCGGTGTAGCAGGCCAATGATGTCTAGTATTGAGAACTGTCAGTGTTTCTACCATCTATTAGTGACAAATAATCAAAGTGACATGTTCCCTTTTGAGAATGCAAGATTAATTCATGAATGCAGACATTTTTTGGGGCGCATTGCTAAGGAGATGGCATTACAAATCAAAACAAAACATTCGTATACAATCTACACTTTTCAATACGCTTGGGCATCTCCATTGAAGAACAGGCATCATGATCATGTATTCAACACTTACTAAATGAATCGTTGTTGTGCCTAAGAAATTAGCAGCACAAAGTACCCAATTTATTGCATATTTCAGGCTTCCTAAGCATTGATAAATTCTTGCAGTTTATCTGACTTCCAACACAAACAGAAAAATATTGCTATGTCTGCAATGTCTTGGACGCTGTGTAAAGCTTTCACGGCTTGGCTTTCTATGTTAATGTTATGCCTAGTGCTCACATTACAGAAAGTACAAACTCTAGAAAGTATTTACTGATTTAAAACTGTTTGCCTTTAGAATTGCACATGCTTGTATTTTTATCGTCGCACTTCTTTATTTACGCAGCGTGCTACCCATTTACGGATCAAGACCCGTTCATTCTCGATTCGTGCCCGCATGTTTACTTCGTGGGCAACCAAAAGAAGTTTGCGACGAAGCTCTACAAAAGTAAGGAACTCTTTGTTGCATACTAGGTCAGAGTTCACTACAGTTACGATTACCCGTTTCATGACTGGCTAGAGAGAAAACAATATATTTAGGGTCCTTTGCTTTCAGGTAAAACTCAATGTCTGATTTATGTAAATCGCGTTGAATCCAATTTCCCCTCAAAGTGTGCCCCTTTATAAATAATAGTAATAAATACGGGTGCTAACAAAATTGATAAATGTAGCCCTCCTTTCATGAGCAGGAGGGTAAAGTATATTGTAATAACAGTAATTCTAATATTTACATATGACTATGCCTTGTTTTCCCTTGAAACTCAAGGAATAACGGGCACAAATAAAAACATTGTGCATAGCTCTGCTATCACAAACGCCAGAGACCAGCAGAGCTGGGGGAAGGTCAGTAAAGTAGTGCCAAACCGCACACAAAACACACGAGCGCTGGCAACGCATCGCTACGGCGTCCGCCAAAGGCGTCTACTATGGCATCCGCGATTGACATAGTCAACGCCGCAGTAGGCGCCGCGGTTGTCTCCACTCTGTACGGAGCGGCGGGCGAGGAGGACATCGAGGCACCCTGGCAGCTGCCGGAGAAGAATGCCCCTCCCTCGCCTGACCCCCCTGCCTCGTGTGCCACAGGAGAGGGCACGCATCCGGGCCGCGTTCCTCACTCGCGTATGCACCGCTCCTTCTCCCCTGCTAGGCTCCACCCACCCATGCCGCATTGCTATGCTGCGCGATGCTATTTTTATACTCTGCTTTCACTCTCTCTCGGCTCTCTCTCCCCCAGCTCAACAAAGCTGCGGGTGTCAAGAGAAACCCAGCGAGGTTCTAAAAGCTCCACTGTAAAAATCACCGCCCAAGCACTCTGTACTAAGGTTAACCAGCTAAGCTGAAACGTGCAGTCATGGTGTTTATCACTGGGTTAATCCTGACGGTTCATTAAACAGTGGCTTGGCATGCTGTCGGATCCTTGGTACGCAGTTGTTGCTTGCGCTCTGCTGCACGAGCCTGTTCTTGTACTCGGGCTCCAGCATTGGCACGGTGTAGACAAGCTCGTTCCCAGTTCTGCTCGCAGCGTTGCTAATGGGAAGCTGCCTGCTCCCCAGGAGTATGTATATCGCGTGGCCTTCCCATTTCAGAGCCGGAGAGGGAGCGTATATTGGGGACCAGCAAAACAGCATCACAACAGGCTAGCATGAAAAGCCCGACAGTTCAAGGATTGGCACAGAAATGCTTCTAATGCATACAGCAATGTACGTCAATAAGGCCCTGTAATAGTATGGAGAAAAGCATCGCAGCTCTTGTGATACATACCCGTGTGCACTACTTTTTGTATTTTTTTTCCTTTGTTAGAAAAGTGCAAAAAAAAACAAAGTAAAGAGAGGATCGCCAAGCCCTACTCTATTTGTTGTTCTTGTTAACGTGATTTCCTTTAAATGTATTAATGATACCTCGCAATGAGGATTTGTAGAGGTCAGCTTGTCGCATGATTTGCAAACAGCTCTACTTGCCATTGCAGGTTCCCGAGAGTGATTTCGCTTGTTTAAGGAACATTTGTGTTCTAAAGGAGGCAGGCCATTGCTCGTGGTAATCATTTGTAAATGTTATGGGAAAATCCCCGACCTTTTTTGGCTGCCAGACAATGAAGATTCCTCCCTCATTTTCCTGTGCCAGATATTGAAATCCCCAATTTCTCCCTAGTTTCCCCTCTTTGAAAGTAACATCCAGCTATTATCCCCACCCTCCCTAAATTTCAAAAACGGTAGCTAAAAACCAAGGACTCTCAATATATTTAAACGATGGCTTGAGTCCTTTGTCGGGAAGTGAGCAAAGGGAAAAAAAAAGATAGGCCAAGTTTGACACACTACGTAAAGGTCACATGCGAAGCTCTATATAGTGAGTTAAGAGCTTTCTTAAAAGCACACTAAACAAAAAAAAATAATTTGAGCTGTATTGATAAATTACCTTTCGCCATTGCCAAAAAAAAAAAGTCCGTTCTTACTGCATGCAGGGACTTTGAATTTCCCAACCAGTTCGTGGATTCAGTGTGTAGAAGCTCCTGCCCACGGAATGAAAAACAGTGTGCGCTTGCTCTCTGGCCTCCTCATTCCAAGACATAGTTCCCAAAAGACTCCGTCAGTGAAGAAAATTCATCTCCGCCTTGGTGTTGCAGAAATGGGAGAGGGTATTCTATTTATTCAGTCCTAGCGTGCCTGCTGAACAATATATTTACTTATTGTATGAGAGTGCCTTACTTTTAGGCAGCCTACAACTTTGTTGTCACGGTTTAGGTAAAGCGACTCACAATTTTCCAGTCCCACCAAGTTTGCGCCCCTTTAAAATGGTGTGCACTGCTGCAGTATTACACTCGTCTCCTTCCACAAATGTACAACATTTTACGTGCATCTGCCAGGCTGCTGGTTCCTTGTTCCGTTACTGTAAAAGCCAAACCACACTTGTGTGTGCTGCCACACCTGTACAAATGGTGTGCGACCGATCGTACGCGTCCAAGTGCAGCACGAGCACAGATATCTGTTTCAGACAGCTACCTGGCTCTGGCTGCCTTGATTTCCACGCGCCTGGCTACAATAAAATCCCGAGAGATAGCCCACCTAAAATCAAGAGAAAATCAGGTGAAAATATGACGTTGGCTAACTTTCAGTGTGTGGTAAAAAAAAAGTTTAAAAATGTATAGCATGGAAGAATGAACACGCATTTCACGTACTGAATTCATTCCTTGTCAAAACCGTTGAATGAACAGTCGCTATTACTTTCCAACAAAAGGTCACTGACCTCACGCACGATGTTCGACGTGGTTAGCAGACAACGGAAGAGGGGACCGCTGAAGCAAGCCATTCATGAAGCTTTTCGTCTTCCGATCCATCAAGGACGGTTGATATCAAGGAGCGGCTTCAAGGAGTGGGCAACAACTACCTCGCTCACTGCCACCCAAGCCTTGGAAACAAAGTTGACGACATCTTGTCGCGATGGCTTCTTGAGAATCCCCTTATATGTCACTGCCCCAGCTCAAGCGAAGCTTGCCCATGTCTCCCAAAGGCTGTCCTTGAATTGTTTCATCCAACGTGCATCAGTTGGCTGCAATGTTCGTGTGCAGCCACCCGGAACAAACACAACGTTGGTGTTCTTTGACGTGTGGGCCTTGCACGCAACGGTGGTCTTGTGGATTGGGGCCTGGTCAAGGACTGGCACAAGCTGCAGGTCATCTCCGTTCGGGCCCCAAACTCGTCGCACCCACTCCAGGAGCACGTCGGATGTCATCCAACGTTAGCTAACCTCATTTCCGTGGATGTTATCACCGAAAGGGATGATGCTATTGTCAAGGGCAGGTTATTTGTCTGTGTTCTTGAGAAACTAGAAAATCGTGCCATAAAGCGGGTTGGGTTATCTTTCGGGGGTGGGTCATCTGTCGAGATTTTACGGTACGCAGCTATGGCATGGTCTAGCCAGCACTCGAAGAGGCACATTTCTGTCGGGCGAGAATGTGCTTCTTTCTCTACTTCTTGTGCCGATCTAACGGCCTTGAAAACAAAACAATAGCGTTTATCAAAATTTTAGCATTTTGAAGCACTGTCAGTAACAAAGTATGAGGCGCGATGTCTGTCAAAGCAGCCATCAGTTAGCCATGACTTGAAGTGGGCACGCATGGCTGCGTGTCCTTCATACACGCAAACAGCCATTCCCTGCGAGGCGCAGCAAATGCAAGTCACACGTCGGCAAACATACATGTGGCCTGGGCTTAATGCAACGGCACGCCAGATAACTGAAAGCAGATGTTCGTTCTTGAAATGATGTAAATGAGACATTTCTTTACAAAACAAACTCCACGAAAACTCAATATTTCACCTTCTTTGGGAAAGAAAACAAGATATTCTGTGTGTGTGTAGGCCATTTTTGTAACATATATGTATTCGATTCAAAAAATTAATTTTTCCGGTACCTCTACTAAGTATATTTCTAACACTGACTTTGTGGGCGTGTTCTAATTGCAGCACTGAAGTGATTTATACAACAGTAGGTTGTGCAAGTTGGCATGGCTGCATTGTAAACAATTAGCACACAAACACTTGGTCTACGTGTTTATGCACTTTTTTTTTTACAGTGAAATCATTCAGTACTCAAAGCATAACCTTTTGCAATAAGCACTGTCCCTTGCATCAGTTTTCAAAAGTACTGAGAATCTGCTATGAAATGCACTGTTTTTTCAATTGATATGTTTCCGCTCTGTGGGAAAATGTTAACCTGAACAGCAATGCATTTCATGGCACATTTTGAAGTCTGTATGTCTTGAAACTTGTGCGTGGTTTCTAGCAAACTACCATGCTTTTGACTACTGGCTGACTTCAAATGTACGATTACAGCATGCCCACTTGCATCATTAATTAGTGAAATCTTGTTAATAATCGCATTGGCGATTACCATGCAAGTTCCGTGTCCACCACTGTCGTGAAGCTCGGTCAGCAAATGTTATCAATTTGTCCTCGACTCCTCTTTCCTTAAAGGGCTCCTCACCAGGTTCTGGTCATTTTTAGCTGACAAGCGCAGTGAATACAATGCGCACTAACGATCATGTCTGCCAAGTATTACATCCCTACGCACTGCAGAAAGAGCTTAAATTTCAAACCGAACGCCATTTTCCCTTCTCCTCGTGGTCTCCGCGCTCCCATCCGGAGAGTCGACGTATGTCGCGCAAATGTGCCTACATACATAGTAGTGCTGTGACCTCGCTAATAGTAACACATGACTTCAAGAATTATTCAAGGCAACTTCACTTATTTGTTTAATCTGTTGCTTCAATCAAGGTTCAGAGAAATAATAAAACAGAAACTGAATGCCTGCATGTTTTTGTTTTACTTAGTACCATAGCAAGAGAGATATAACTTCCATTTCATCTGTTTGTTCCCACGTCGTGCAATTGCGGGCACAGAGAGTGAAACTATCTTGTTTTCTACCGTGTTCCAGTGCCACGATCATGCTCTTTCATCCTCTCACACCTGCCTCATTGCTGGTGTTTGCGGCACTGATCAGGTGTTCTTGTGCAGAGCATGCAAAATCGTCCGCTGCGTGAGACGAGGCAAACGCAACAGCTCGCGTGCGAGTCTGTCACGAGAAGTGTACCACTCAGAAAAAACGAGAGAGAGAGAGAGAGAGAGAAGGCGGGGCCCATGACATATTCGTCACGCGATCCTCTGGCTCTGGTATGGGAGAACGCAGGGAAGGAATTTCACTTGTAGAGGCTAGACGTGGCAAGTGGAGAGAGTGTCCATGTCGGCGATGGCGCTCGTCTTCTGAAATCATGGGTTCGCAGCACTTCAGATATTTCTATCTCTGCTATCAATGAACTAATTTGAATAATTTGTTGCAGTGGAACAATCCTCAGAGGGTGCATAGGAACTTCCAGCATATAACCAAAATTCGCTGTGTAGCCTGGTGAGAGTCACTCTGAGACTGTCACTGAAGAAACGCACAGTATTTCGAGCACAACTCAATACTTGAAGGTTATTTGTTAGTGAATGTTGTGATTCTTAACTACCTCTATTATTTAAATAAGGCATCGTGGCTCTCTGTAAGAAAAACGCTAAAGTTGTGATGCGCATTCCACTGGCTAGACATTATAGAAAGGACGAAACTTGAAGCAGTAAAGATGGTGTGCATGCAAGCAGCACAATGATTGTTTATGTCCACAACCACCGCATGCAGGTCAATTCGCAATGACAGTTTTCATGGGTTTTACGTTTGCTGCCAGCATGGAATAAACCTTCCTTTTTATTTTTAGAGCACTCTTTAATTTTCTAAGAGCACAACTTTTACGATTTTCTCACAAAATGCCCAAATCTAAGAGCTTGTTTATGATTGTTACAATGTGACCAATATCTCTTTTTGGCAACTTTTTATTTTCGTCCATTCTGCAGTATATATTTGAGACCCTTATTTTTAAACCTGCTCAAATATTCAAGCTCACCTGTAGCACCACTACTCGCTCCGTAGAAACCAGTGTATTATTTCGACCAAAATTTTGGTTGTCATTAGATGAATATGTCAAGAATAAAATTCATGACTGTGTGGCACAGGTCACTCTGTAGCTGTGACTACAGAGCAAGGTGCCTCTTTAGGCCGTTCCTTTTAAACAAAGTCTGCAAATTGGTTAATAAACAGTCATCAGCTTTTTTTTTCAGTGTTTTTCCGCTAGGTTTTAATGTTTTTTTTGTTTGGACTGGTATTTTTTAAAAATAATTTTGAGGTTGGCAAGTATAAAATTATGTCATTCCATCCGCTTCTTCTTGCATTTATTTATTTTCTCTTTTCTGCTTTCTTTCAGGTGAGCGGGGGCAGACGGTTCGTCTGATAGCCGTGCCGTCTTTCTGCAAGACGTTCACCTGTGTCTGGCTAAATATGAGAACTCTGGAGTGTGAGCCAATGAGCTTTGAAGTTAACACATAATGTGAAATATGTGTGCCACATTTTTATTTACGTAATAAGTTCCAGTGCTCGACGTTATATCTTTACAAAGAAATAAACCATCTACACTTCAGTATTTCTCCTGAGAGCTGTCTTATTTGTGTCTGGTTGTTTGTTTAGTGTATGTAAAACGATGCAGCTGACAAACACTTCTGGTATTTCATAGCCAGTACCTATATTCTACATTGGCAAGCAGCATAAACTAATTTTCTGCTTAATTTGTTGTACACACATACCGACTTTTGTAGTGGCATACTGATTTCCCTTTCGCAGTCCGTTTTAGTAAAGGCAAAAGCAATATTTCATAGTTTCTCTTGTTTTGTGAGGGCGCCGAATATTCAAATAAAATGCATCTGCTCAAACATTGAATTCTGCAGTTTTACCTGCCGGAACCACAATTTGATTTTTAACTATATTTAACGTCCCCCCAAGGCACGTGAAACGGGCGTTTTTCCATCTCGCCTCCCATCGAAATGCGGCCGCCGCGACCGGGATTTGATCCCGCGACCTTGTGCTTAGCAGCGCAACACCCTAGCCACTAAGCCACCGCGGCTGGTCAAAGAAAGTTCTATTCATACCGTTACCTTCAAAGAGCGCCTGAAACAAGTTCAAAATCTTGTTAGTACGCGTGTCATAATTTTGTCACCGTGTTAATCAGTCAAAATCACTCTATCGAGGGATCAAGTGAAGTTAGGTTGAACTGGTTAGGTTGACTGCTTCTCGCTGTTTGAAGTTAGTTTCGCTCACCCACAAGGGACTGCAGTATATGGTGGGTTCAAAGATACAATTGCGTTATCTCAATCACTTCCTAAAGCTTCACTGCGACGCCTTCGTAATACCTTTGTCTTTTCTTTTTTTCAATTTTATCGCGTTGCTTCAGTTTCGTCGCTCGTTCCGCTGACTCACTGCCCAGTCCGCGTCTCGAGTCGAGAAACAGCAAAAGCGCGAACGGCGCGGACTCGTTTTCGTGTTGCTTCTCGCTCACTCGTGCACTGCTTGCGTAGCGCGTATACGCCTCGATTTAAACGCGCAATTACGGTGCCAACTTGCGCAATTTTTTTGTTCTCGCCACGGCTGCCGCCTCGGAACGCGCAACTGGTCTGGCAACGTTCATCCGGGAGCTCGCTGTGCGGAGTTTCTGGCGCATGCGCAGAGAGGTCGCTACAAGATTTGTTGGGAAAAGAGTGGTGCGATGTTTCCGAAAAATCCAAAGAATCCTCGTTACGAATTGACTCCAGCAGCATGAAAACTAACAAGAACGGTGCTTCGATAGTGGCCTAGCACCGTGCCGCAGGTCCCGAGCCGGCGAAGGTGCCTGTCGACGAGGTGAACCGCCGCGAAGAGTACGATATTGTCAGAGTCGCCCAGTATCCTTCCAAGATGGCGGCGTATTTTCGTTGAAAAAAATTGACAGGGTATCCCCCCACCGTCACCAGTTCGTTCTCTCAGAGCGGGCTCCTGCCGATTCCTGCCTCTCGAAATGGAGCTTCGAGTCGGCAACAAGTACCGGCTCGGACGGAAAATTGGCAGCGGATCCTTCGGGGATATTTATTTGGGTAAGTGACGTTCCGTTTCCCTTGCACGGCAGTAGTCGCAGTGTTCAGCTGATGATGACCCAGACCCATTTTAAACGGCGCCGTGTTGTCCTTCCGGGCTCGGGTTTTTTGTTTGAGATTGCCAGCAGCTTCATCCGTCGAGCCTACGTACAAATCGGCCCCCCAGCGTTTAACCGATCCTCGCTCGTTTGTCGAAAGCCTAGCCTGAACCGCGCTTGCGAGCGTCGGCCCCATCAGACCCGAGAGTTCTTTGTACCCTGACTGGGCGTCTCGGGACAAAAACGTTCGCGAGGGGAACTACCCGAATGCTCGGTCACGTAGTACCCCACATATCGTTGCCGCTGTCGAGACCTGCCGGCCGCGCAGCCGAGTATGATTTGAAATAATTTGCGTCGCAGCCCCGTCATTGTGTGTCGCGAGAAAGCCAGCCTTTGTAGTGTTTGTTTAGTTGGTCGACGACGGGGCACCCAAATAAGTCTCAGGGTGTGGACCGTCCGTCGTGAAGGGATCTGCGATGCGTCTTCCGCTGCTCGGTTGTCAGCGAGAAGGGGTAGTCGCGATGCGCGTTTTAATTCTCCCAAGTCGGTGCGCTGCCGAAGCGAGTGGGAGCGCTCCATCGTCTCTCGCAAAAACGAAAGGTGCAGCGGCAGGGTGGGGGGGGGGGGGGGTTGGCAATAACAAAAGAAAAGGAACGGGGGTCCCCGGTAATCGATAGGACTCGCTAGAAAAATAGACGCTTTTTTTCGTGTGCCCCAACGGCGCCGCGGGTACGACCTCCCGTCGAGTTTTTCACGCGGTGCTGCCGCGGTCAGCTGTGTGACGGCAGTCGCCGAATTTGGATCCGGGGCGACGCGGTGCGGCTTGTCGTCGGCCCCTCGCCGGCCGTCGCCCGCCCTCGCGTCGCTCAGCTGTGCGCGTCGCAGGCTTCGCTGGTCCGGTGTCTGTGCGTTCGTGCCTCTGATCGAAGATGGTCGACCCGAACAATCGCGGCGCCGTAGGCGTGCGTGTGTGTTGCACGGGCTCGCGTTGCCTCAGCTTCGTGCCCTTTTGGCCGGCGAGGAGTTTCGTGGTCAACGTTCGTTCTTTACACTTTTTTTGTCTGTTTGTTTCCGAGCGGTGCTAGTCGGGCACCGCTGTGTGCTTCGTCTTTTGTGGGCGGTCCGTTGAAGGCAGCAACCGGCGGTAGAATAGAGAGACAGGAGAGCCGCCTTCGACCGGCGCTGTGGTTGAGGAGGGGGTCGTTGGTGCCTGCCCCCAAGTTGCTTCGGCTAGAACGAACGTCGTCCTCGCTTCTTTTCATTTTTGTTTTTACCAACGGCGCGCCCGCGATCCGTGCAAATGAGTCTCGGGATGCGTAGCAACGCGTCTTCCCTCCCAAGTGCGCAGTACAGGCTGGGTGGTGGCCGGGCGCGCGAACGAAGTCCGGGCCTCCGCCACTGTCTTTCAATAAAAAGCCGAGGGCATTTTCACGGCGGAACCCGTAAACACCCTCATCTTCCATTCCTCGAGGTAAAGGTCGTGGCCAGCGAGCAGTAGTTAGCGGAGCAACGAATTGCACCTCTGATAAAAAGAAAGGCACGAGGTGCAGGTCTCCACCTCGAGCTGTTTTGGTGTTGACGGGTTAATTTGCGTACGTCGCAACAGCGAGGTTATTTGTTCTTATCTGAGATTGTTAACGCCCCTCCCTCTTCCACCTTATCGGCTGGTGCACCAAGCTCGAGTTTTCGCTCTTTGTTTTTTTGAAAGTTGAACTGGCGCCGCGCGATGGATCGGCTTTCTTTTCGTTCACGTCGTCTGCTGCGCCGCCGTCTGCAGTGACTCACCCCAGTGAATTCCCGAACAGGGTTGCTTGGCGTAGATGGAAGCCTGGTTTCTTGCCCATGGCGCAAGTGGGCAGGCTTGGCTCTGTCCACGGCGCAATGTCTTCCAGCTCGGCTTCATTACGTGTTTCAACTTGTAGCAGCATGCAGCTGTTTGTTGCCTGCTTGTTTGCTTATTTTCAGAGCTTTCCCTGTTGCTAAGAGATGGTAAAAGTCTCACCGCTTTGATCGTGGCCAACAAAGATTAGCAGAAAGCTCTATATTCTTCCTGACAAAAACACTCTTCAAATAACTGGAGTGAGAGTCCCGTCCCTGGCTGGGACCTGTACATCTCGGCCTGATAAAAAGTTGCCCCAAGTATGAAACGGGTTGTAGTTGGGTCTGAGGATAGCAGTGGAGAAGTTGCCTTGGCAGGCAGTTTTTGTAAATAAATTGAGCAAAGGCTTGCTAGTCTCTTGCTGGAAATGTACAACTTGGTCCAACAAGTACGACCTTGACCAAGCTACAAAATAGGCTGTGGCTATGTATGTTGCTAATTCGCTACTTAAGAGGACTGAATGAGAACTTCCTGGCAATAAAGTGCGCATTGCTTATCGACAGTCCTGCCAGTCAGTGGCTGGATCTGTACGACTCGGCCTGACGAGTAGTCCAATGTACACGGGATGGGTTGCACACTTGTACTGTCAATTTGAAGTAATTACTGTCTTACAGGTATAATCTGCTGACAGAAATTTGGGAATCGTAGCAGTACATTTCATCATGTTGCCGGCATCTCACGCAATCTCCCTTAGTCATGCATAGCTGTTTCGTACTGGACAGCAAACATTTGTAACAGGCCATGTGACGTTTATGCTGAAGCAAGTGCCAGTCCTATAGCCTAGCGTGTTTTTTTTCTTTAAGCATTGCCAGAAAGCAGGAGAAGCAGATGGCACCAGATTGGGTTAGTCGCTACCTGTGCTCTTCATTGAACTGACAGCACAGAAAGAATAGGTGAATTGTGCACTGTTGTTTGGTGCAGTTCAATTTGTAGCACTCTTGCCACAGCACCGTAACCTCAAGCATTGCTTTGAAACACCGTACCTCAGCGGTACACTAAATTAGGTTCAACTAGCACTAATGTGATTACACTTGATTGCAGAAAAGTTGCTGATTGAGCAACACTCTGTAGTGGAAGACAGTGGGTGTTTCGTGTCCTCGTAAGGCTCTGGCCTAGAACTTACTCTCTCCATTTAGAATTTTGCAAAGTGGCCTCTAGTTCAGCGGGTTCTGCAAACTCTTTAGTGGGTGACAGTGACTATTAGGTTCTTGTCCCTGGTTAACTGCAAGCTATAGTTTATGCTAACAGATATATTGAACCTTTTGGAACAATCTCTCGTTCAGCGCAAAAAGATCTGTCAGCAGGGAAAGCACAGACCCGACTGCGCTTCAATTGTGTCCCCCAAACATGATAAAATCTTAATAAAATACAAAGTAGTGTTGCTCAGTGTGCTGGTCACTGCAATCTAGCTTGTCACTGTGTTTTCGTGTCTGCTTGTTGCACACTTCTTAACCCACTGAACTTAGTCCTGATAAGGGCTGTTACCGTGTGGAATGAAGACTGTAATCGCAATTTTCTTATTGCTGTTTGAGACAAGCAAAATTCTGTCATTTTTCCTTGTTATGTTTACGTAGTGAGCAATCTAGTACTCAGACTTATTCTGTGCAGCGCTTGTTTTGGTCCTTTTATCGGCTTGACTGAGTCATGCATACGCGTGTTTGGCATCCGATCTGCAGTTGGCTGCATCCCGGAAAGTGCTCGAGGATACTTGGTCAGATTTGGCAGCGCACGCAACTTCATTATCCGCACTTCCCAAGTGGTTAAAGTGATAGCAGGAGAAAAGAAGAAAGGTCGCACTGCCAGATTGTGATTAGATTGTCGCCAGGTTTGTGCAAGAGCTGTGTGCGTCAAACTGCTAGCAACACAATATGAGGAACACTCATGCATCTGCTGTCAAGGGTTTGTAAATAGTCACTTGTGTGGCTGTCATTAGCTGAGTAGCATCACTGTTCTTGTACCTGTCCACAATACATTTCTTGCTGACTAACAGGTCACTGTGCAGGACACCATGCAAGTGTACAAGGACAAAACGACGGCAGCCAACAGTCTACACAAGGCAATTAAAACCTTGCCACTAGACAGTGCACACCGATGAAGCCTGTTCAACTGTTGCCTGTTGTTCGGGCTGTTGCTTACTGTAATCAAGGACATCCTTCAATGATCAGGTCTTCTGATCATCTTTTCTATCTCTATACTCCAAGCGTTCTTGACAATGGTCAAATCTGACAAGAGCTTTCTGTTCTCGAGAGTTTTATTCTCTCACACTTGCAGTTTGAGCTGTTGGGTTTGTGCTGCGCATTGCTTGATCAAAAAACCGATTGGCTAAGCATGTGGCCCCATCTTGAGCTGAGTAGAGACTCGCTGCTTAATGAAAACGGATGGTGAAACTTGGTTGACCCCCCCCCCCCTTTTTTTTTCCCCCTTTCTTTTTGCACAGGGACAAACATAACCACGGGGGAAGAGGTGGCCATCAAGCTCGAGTGCATCAAGACGAAGCACCCGCAACTGCACATAGAGTCCAAGTTCTACAAGATGATGCAGGGAGGCGTCGGCATCCCCCTCATCAAGTGGTGTGGCTCGGAAGGCGACTACAACGTCATGGTGATGGAGCTGCTCGGCCCCTCTCTCGAGGACCTGTTCAACTTCTGCAACCGCAAGTTCTCGCTCAAGACGGTGCTGCTGCTGGCAGACCAACTTGTGTCGCGCGTCGAGTACATTCACTCGAAGAACTTCATCCACCGCGACATCAAGCCCGACAACTTCCTCATGGGGCTGGGCAAGAAGGGCAACCTGGTGTACATCATTGACTTTGGGCTGGCCAAGAAGTACCGGGACTCGCGGACGCACAACCACATCCCCTACCGGGAGAACAAGAACCTGACGGGCACAGCGCGCTATGCCTCAATCAACACGCACCTGGGCATTGAGCAGAGTCGCCGGGACGACCTGGAGAGCCTCGGCTACGTGCTGATGTACTTCAACCGGGGCAGCCTGCCCTGGCAGGGACTGCGGGCGGCCACCAAGCGGCAGAAGTACGAACGCATCAGCGAGAAGAAGATGTCGACGCCCATTGAGGAACTCTGTCGCAGCTTTCCCTCGGAGTTTGCCACCTACCTGAACTACTGCCGGTCGTTGCGCTTTGACGAGAAGCCCGACTACTCGTACCTGCGGCAGCTCCTACGCAACCTCTTCCATAGGCAGGGCTTCACCTACGACTACGTGTTTGACTGGAACATGCTCAAGTTTGTGAGTACGCATCTGGGCTCTCGGCCTGCTCTCTTTCTTTTTCTTGCCACCTGCTGTGTTTTTCGATGGGTTTTCCATTTTCGTTGCAGCAAACGGCTCTCTCGGCCACTTTTGGCGCAGATATTGTGCACTTCTCTCCCATTCGTGTTATCGCAAAACTGCACAGACACTAACATGAAATACTTGCATTATGTCTCACTATGTTTGCTATTGCTGATGCCTGTACAGAAGTGTAGGGAGATATTTTAAGTGTGTGTCGTTACAGTTCTTGATTATTTTGGCAATTGGTTTTATTCATGTGATGTGTGTCATACTCGAAACACTCAGCATGGTTGCTGTACTCCTTCCTAACTGTAGTTGTGGTGTGTGTCGCAATGCTATAACTCGTATTCATATATCACATGATAACCTAGGGCAGGGCCTTCTCACCCCATGAATGCTAACAGCTCTAAACACCAAGCTGTTCAGTGTTGGCTTCCACAAGTCTCTTGCTTTACTCGTCTGTAGCTGCAAGGATGGTAGTTTAAGTGCAGTCATGGTGGACAGTTTAATTGTTCACCTCACTCTGTGTATGGCCTTCACAGCCCAACAAGGTGGGTTACTGTAGTGTTGACCTATAGTAGTAAACTGATGTGTGCGTGGCAGTGCCATCTACGCAACTTCCTGCCACCTACATATTGGCTGTAACACCTTCATTGGGAGGACTTTCACATAGCTTAAAAATGTGGTCATGTATAACAGTGATCTGCACACCTAATTTCTTCTGTACAGCCTTCACAGCTTGGTAAGTTGGGCCTAAGATGCTAGCCTGCAGTACACCGATTTGCTCATGCAATGCCATCGGCACAGTTCTACAAATTGGCTGTAACACCATTCGTTAGGCAAGCTCTCCACGTACCTTAAATTTGCTCACGTGAATTAGCACAGCAATATGCGAACCCCAATTCCTGTGTACGAGGTGCTATTGACAGAAGTGTGGCATCTTGACGTGAAACCTGCAACTCAAACAAAGCCACTCGGTAGTGGCTTCACGAAGCACAGTCTCGAAGGCCACCAGCTCAGCTTTTGGGTTATCTATGTGCGAGACCCCATTCGTCGTGGGAGGTTTAAATTGAATTGTTCAGTCTTTTGGTAGTGGCCTCTGGAACTATGTCATTTCTTGGCATGAATCAAGCATTTCAGGTAGTGCTGCCTGAACATTTGAAATATCGAATGTGAAACATTCTCGATATGAAGGATAACAACACTTACTGTTGTCTCCAGGGAGAAAGCCGGGTGCGAGTAATGACTGTTCAGAGTGATTCTGCTGTGAATGGGTGCCACTTTCTGAGTGAGTGCGTGGATTAGCTAACTTTTTCTCAGTAATTTGAATTAGTTCAGTAAAGGTGCCTCTCCTATTTGTTTTTTGATTTAGGCAAAAGTATTTCGCACTTAAGACTGTCTTGCTAAGTTGGCATCCCTTTTAAAGGTATGTGTGGGGTTGCGCAATTGCACTTTAAACCTTTGACGTGGGGTGATGTGATGATCCTTTATTGCGTTAGTGTTGTTTCCATGGTGTGCCAGACAAGGTCACCATTCAGTTACTTATTTACAAACTTCTCAGTTGACAGGATTAAGTCCAATTTGGAACTGTATTACATGTATCAGATATTGTCAATAAGACTTTTCCTCTTTATTCTAAAGGAACTCCATGCAGTATATAGAAATGAGGAAATATTTGATAGTTCGAAGCTTGTTCTTTGTCCAATGCTGGTATTTATTAGGAAATTTCACTGTTCGGAAGCCCCCTTAGAAGGGTAGCCCAATTCGAGTGAAAAAAAAAAAGCTAGGGGCTGTGGAACCAGCACTGAAAAGGGGAAAAGCGTTAGACGTGTGTGTGTGTGTGTGTGTGTGTGTGTCATGTACTTGATGCAATAGTAAGTCTCTTACTATTATGTCACAAAATAGTGTGGTAGTTGTTCCGTGCAAGGTGTCCCAGACCTGAAGCTGTTGAGCAAGCAGACAGAAGCATTTCTGCATAAATGAAAGTTATTCCCTAGATAGTGTCACCAATCGAAAGCATCTTCACTGTAAAGTGTGCAGAGTGAGATTTCTACGATCGCACTGCTTGCGTAGCTTCCACGGTGTTGTCAGCGGAGTATGAAACAGAGTGTAGATGTGGTTAAGAGGAAGCGCAGTTGCAGCAAGCCACTGAGGGCTGTGTTCTCAATAAAAAAGGGAAATGAAAACCATGGTGTCAAGAGACTTAGGTGTTGTGGAGCCATTAGAAAACAATGACTATAGGATGGAGTTGACCGGCACGAGACGAGGGTAAGGGTATTTGCTGAGGCGAAATGTATTCATCTTGCACTTGTAAAAACAAAAAAAAAATGAGCTGATAACTACGATGGTGAGCCTGTAATTCTACAATGATTCTTTCACTGCTAGCAATTACAGGCATCTTTAATTAAGATTCTACGAAATGAGGTGATTGCATGTGCCTTGATCCGGGCCACCCTCGACCGACCGTGTGGGGTCGATCTGTGCAGGGCGGCAATCGGAGCCAGGCTGGCGGTGCAGAGGCGGGGGCCACGGGAGTGGTCGGGGCCGAGGGGGGGCCAGAGGTGGGTCACCGAGCCCAGGGGGGCACCCAGCAGGCGCACCATGCGTCGACGGCGGCCTCGCGGGGCCTTCCCCCAACGACGGCGTCGGGCTCGCAGCGGCCCCCGTACCGAGGAACCTTCCTGAGCGGCATGAACGGCGAGCAGCACGGCATGCCCGCATCTCCCCCCTACCCCCCCTGGAGGAAGGGCGCCGACCATCACAACGCCGCCTCCGGAGCGCTCACAAAGGTGAGCGTTTTCGCAGTTGGCCACTGCCGGCCTCCTTGCACTGTGCGCCAGAGGCCTCCTTTGGACCAAATTGACTCTTGAAGTAATGTGCCCTTCAATTGTAATATGTTTTACAGCCAAAAATCAGAGAGAGAGAGAGAATGAAGAACAAGCCTTCAATTCTAATGCGAACCACAATATACATATCTAAAAAAAAAGTTCATCTAACAGTGGCCTTAATTGTTCACTGTGCGGATTTTTGTGGATTGAAAGTAAGGTCGATTTGCCGTCATTTGGAAAAAGAAAATTTATTGCATCTGACTCGCACTGGACCAGAAATCAGTCATCATCGCTTTGAAAAGCCTTCGAATTAGCAGCCTAGAACATAAACAAGAAGAAAGGGGGTTAACCGAGGGGCCCGATTTTAATTAGTCATATCATAAGAAGCCAACAAACACTGGCAGCAAGGGCAACATAAGGTAAATTACTTGTGCTTAATAAATGAAATAAAGAAACGATAAATTAATGGAAATGAAAGTGGGTGAAAAAACAACTTGCCGCAGGTGGGGAACGAACCCACAACCTGCGCATTTTGCGTGCGATGCTCTACCAATTGAGCTACCGCACCGCCGTTTCCCCATCCACTTTCTTGGGTATTTATGTTTCCTAGTAGAACCCTGGGAGAGCAGGCAGCACCGCCACTCACAGACCTTGGTGGCAGATGTGGAACATCCCTTCTGCCGCAGACGTCGCGAGAACATGATCATTTTGGGTGAGGGCAACTGGTCAATAAACCTGCACAAGCTGCATGAAGGCATCAGTAATGCCAAATGTTGCCTAGAACGTGTCATCTTTGCTGCCATCCTTGGCATTTAATATCTCAGATTTGGCCAATATGATTACCTTTCACCGAAGAGCAAAATACCCTTTTCTCCCTGCTATTGTGTGAGGGATCACACCTCAGGGACAAATATTCACATAATAGCACACCGTGTGGGTTCGGCCGCAGTCAATTTACGATAGTGCCATTGTGTTGAACTTCCTCTTCACTACAAATTTATATTACATTTGTGGTTCGTCTGTGTTGGGTACCTCAATGAAGATTAACGTGACCTGCGATTCATAAGTGATGATTGTCGGCGCAGCTATAGGTTCAATAATGCAATACTGCTTCACCACCTGCCAAGGTTTATTAGTTGCTACAATTTGCAGTGACGTCTTAGAATCCAGATTGCCAGAGATGTGTAGCTGCTTCCGCCACGTTGAAACTGTAACTGAATCTACAGTCTCAAAGAAAGCTTGCACCCTTTGGGGCTCGTCCCACAACAATAATCGTCATCTGTCCTTGTGCACAAAGGACCGTCATTGCTTTCCTCATTGTTCCCACTTTCACTTGTGCCCGGTGTGATGTCGGGAATGCAGTCTTCGTTTTCTGGCTCTCCCGTGGTGGCGACACCATCATTGACACACTCAAACTCGTTGACCATTGATTCATCAATGGCTTCTGGAAATTCTGACACCTTGCTCCAAACTTCGGCAACACTGGCAACAGCTTCGTCGCACTCATCAGAATTTACAGTCATCACCAGGTCGCGAGTTTCTCCGCTTCACCCCTAATCTCCCCCTTATTCTACAAGATCATGCTGAGATTGCACCTCAGAATTTTGTATGCTGTGGGGGGACATCAGACTTGTCACCGCATTCGGCCCTACTCATGATTTCGAGCTTCACGGCTAAAGGCGAATTCTGCCGCTTCATCACGGCGACACTGTGGGAGAAGGCCCACAAGGCACAAACACGAGTCAGAAAAGCAGCAAGACAGCCCGCTCGTGCGCCACCTTGCATGACGAGAGCACAAGAGCCTCTGATTGGCTATCTGAGCAAGCGCTGCGAGCGGGTCAGGTTCATTTTTCTTTGCAGGGGGGGGGTGTCGATGGCTCGCCCGACGCAGCGCGGTCATGGTAGGGAGAGCGGTTGTATGGAGCCGCACTGCCTGGGAAACTCGGTGGCGCGAGGGAAAGCCAACTTCTGTGGGAACTTTTGTACTGCTTGACGTTCGATATATTGGGAGCCGCTGCTATTTTTGTTCGATGTGAGCGTAATTTTTGCTATATATACTCATTGTAACTATACCGTGTTCAGAAAGTGTTCAATATACAAAATAATTAGGTGTCAACAGGTTCGACTGTAGTAGATGGTGCCTGCCAATTGCATCGAGATAAAGTGAATGTGGCACCTTTCTGAAGGTCAGGTGCACATTTTTTACAGGAGGGTAGTCAATTCTCGAGGACAAAAGTGGGGGATGGGGTCCCTTACGCGAGTCAATACAGTATTCACGAGTCGGTATGGAAATCCTTACCTCGTAGTTTGTTTTGAATTTGACATTTGTTTGTTGCGAGGCCCAGTCTGCCAGCCGTTGGTCTGCCAGTTGTCGCAAGATTGGCCACAGAGCAAAAACATTGCGTTCACTATGCAATTGCCACAGCAGCTGCACCTGTATACAGGCAACAACCTAGTTTTCAGGCACGCCCAGTAATTGGGACGCCTTTGGTACGCTGCCAGAGTCTTTCGGACACAAAAAAAACTGCCGTCCAATTTTTTGGACTTTTTGCCGTGACCACAGGACCGAAATGACGTCATGGAAGCCACTGTCGCCGCCATTTTGATTACCTCGAACCGGCAGTCTTGCACCTAGCTACTTAGACGTTCACTACCAAGCTTCTTGCTGTTCAGTGCCATGTTTTTCATTGAAACAATTTGCCGCTGTTAGCAACGGTGCCGACTCTACCTTTGTAATGAACATTGACTGTATATATTTATTTGCGTGCAAAGTAAGACGCAACACACGATGTTGGCTTTTGCAGCAGTCTACATCGCAGGCAGTAGAATGGACAACTGGGCTAGTTAGTGAGGATTCGTTGCGAGTGCAGCAGCGCAGTACACGACTAAAACGAGAAAGTAAACAGGATGGGCACCTGTCCTGTTTACTCCCCTGTCCTTGTGTTTTGTGCTGAGGTACTCATAACGTCCACATTGGCTTTGAACCAGTATCAGTCTTGTTCTGCGGAGATTAGGCTTAGCACAACCAGCGAGTTCATGCACTCACAACCAGCTGGCCTGAGTTAAGGCTAAGCAATTAGGGTGAAGGAAACTTTTTACAGTTCAGTTCTGGCCATAGTGGTCTGAAATGAAGCCTTCACTCCTTACAGTGTGCACACAACAAATGGGAAGTGCCGATGCCATGTGACACCTCACAAAAAGCAGGAACCCCCTTGCGCAGTCAGCAGTTACAGCCATTTGAGAAGCTCGGCCACTCATATGAGCTCATCTCAGTGTGATGCGGTGCTGCTCGTAGGTGCTGAACCTGTATGCTTTGCAGTATTTCGTCGTTGCTTCATGTCAGCACTACACGGTTTGCCATCTTGGAGCAAACGATGAGCGTTGCGGAGGTAAACAAATGTGCCCCTCTGGAAAATCGCTATTCAAATGCAGAAAGTTGGGCTCCGAGATTACTTGCAGCGAATACAGTCTACTTTCGTTAATTCAACCCTGATGGGACTGACAAAATGGATTTACAGTCGCCGACTGATTTTTCGGACTCCAAAAATTCGGACATGCTCGATTATTCGGTCTGCTTCGCGGCACCGCCATTCTCCCCATAGACCATAATGTATAACAGCTGCCGAAAGTTCGGACACCTTGCAACCTCTCGTCTGATTTTTCTGACACTCCTTGAGCCAACTTGATCGAGAGCACCATGCACCGACTCTGACCGGTGCATGGTTCGACTTGCTGAACGGCATCTTTGTTTTGAACGGAGCCTCCTTGCTGCCCTACAAAGTGGCGCTACTGTAAATCTCCGCTCATCATCGTTTCTGCCTGGTTTGTGGCTACAGCCATTGCCAGAGCAGTTCCAATCTCAGCTTAGTAAGTCATGTCAAGACAATCCAGCAGCTGATTTGTTTGCTTTTTCGTGCACGACGCTGCAAGTAGGCAACATTTTTTCGATTGTGCGACTGGTGTCGGCGTAACGGCGCATTGATGTTTGCTTTGTGTGCTGTGTCAAGGTTGCGGTGATCCAACATGGCATACGGAAACATTTAAACAACGTACGGAAAAAAGAGATTCGAGCACACCCCGGGCTCAAACGCGTGCCTGCTTTCTAATGTGTGCAAAGTAGAAAACTAACTTGGAGGTACCATTAAAGCTCCCAAACAAAATAAATAATACCCATCCTATTTTTTAGCAAGAGAAATGGGCAAGGGTCTAATATGTGTTGCGCAGTGGCAACCGGTTTACTGAGGTCAGCTTCGCCGTGATACGGCGTGTTGCGTGGCAAAGCATACTAATGCCATGAATGCCGCGTTTGGCTCAATTTTCTTGGAGAGAAAAAACTCCGTTTCGCTTTAAGTGCAAAGTAATGAATGCGATAGCAACATATTAGAATATTGCACGAAGTGTAAGACTCGTAGCTGTAGTGGCAGCATGAATTCCAATAAACGAGCTAGGTAAAACACGCATACTGCGGGCATATGTAGGCACATCAACAGAGAAAGCTCAATGGCAGTAAGGTTTTCTCTTCTCTTCCTCCGCTGGGTTCTTCTTTCTTGGTGCTTTAGTTCGTTCTCGGCTCTTCCTAAGCCACTGCATTGTTCTCTGCTTTGGTATTCCGGGACTAAAGATGCTGGATGGCAATAATTTGAACTGAATTTATTTACAGGCGGACATCAGCGGTTACACCGAGTATATATTAAACAAGGAAAGAAGGTTCACATTAACGAATGCGGCTGGGCAAAGGCCTCTGAGCAGTCCGTCGCTCCGATTGGGCACATGACGAGTTTGGTCTGTTGTCTCTCACGTCTCGGACCACGCTGGATGCTCAGCCACGCACATTCTCGCCCCCCCCAGCCGCGGGACCATGTCTCTGGGCTGCGTAACTTGGGCCGGCGGTGGCTGCCGCTCAAACCACCCGAGCCGCCCGCACCGCCTCTGCCCGACTTAAACATTCCCCAAAGACTCCCTTCTCCAGGTGCCACTACAGCGGCTCGTTGCGCTACTGTGGCGCTCGCCAGAACCAGTGCGCGAGAACCCCTGCCGCTCCCTTTTTCACCAAACAGTGTCTGGCCATCGCCTTCCCAAAGCAGGCACTCCCTGGAAGCGGCTTGGGTGCGAGGCAACAGCGCAACATTGCAATGCAGCAGATGCACAAACACAGATGAGTTTAACCAAGGCAACCGTTCACAACAACCTTACAATGGCCCTCGAGCAGCATCAGTTGAAACTACGAGGTCTTTTCAGCTTTGTGGCATAGTGCTAGCCTCGACGTTATCGTACTACTGCATACTCGGGGTGGGCACAATGTGTGCATCCCCTTTGTGCTTTTGAACTGCAGGGTTTTGTGGACATTTTCTCTTAGCCTCGGCTTCCTGTTTCCACAGCGGCACGTCGGGGCACCTCCAACGTTGAGAGGTGGCATGCACTGTATATGCAGCATGGCATTGTTTCTGCGTCTGAACTAACAAAGTGGTCTTTGCGTGTATGCTGGCCAGCCTTGCTTCATTGCGATTATAGAGTTCCACTGGTGCTTCTCTGCCGGTGCGCGGGCATGTTTGCGCGATGTGAGGGACACTGTGCTTCGCTGCAGAAGCCATGCACCGACGGATGGTGCTGTCCTAGCCACATCTTGGCTACAACGTGTGGGAAAACAATTACACGAGCCGACAGGGTCTGCATGGTGCGCATAGTCTGCAGAGTAGACGGTTTTACAATCCGTTCCAGCAAGCAAAGTTGTCTAACCAGTCTCTGCAGGATCAGGCATCTTTCGTTGCCTTGCTTCAAATTCTGATGCAAAAGGAAATTGTACAGTTAATGTTCTTAGAAAACATATTACAAATTTGGAGGACACGTAAGCTTCGTCTTTAAGAGTGGAACGCGATAGCATTCAAAGATCCCCGACTGCTTCGCGCACTTCCCAGCAACTGCAGCTTATGTAACCGTAATGTTTATTGGGAAACTCTGACAGCGAACGCTATGCACGAAGGCGAGCTTTCTGGTGGAGACGCGGCCTCCGATGCGGCGGAGGTGAGCGGCCATCTGGAGGTGTTGCAAGGAACCAGGTGCACCACTTTATGGCCTTTGAAATTTGTGCGTGCAAATTTCGGAGGCCATTGCCGCTCTGTGAATGGTAGAAGCACTGGAAAAGGGGTTTTTGTTTGAGTGTCTGCTTAACAGAATTGTGTTTTGTCGTATATTCAAATTACACTCCAATGCTGTCATGTCTGTAGGTTGTGTGCGAGTCGTACTTTGCGATTTCGCTGACGCATTTTACTTCTAGAAATCCAGTTAGTTCAGTAACTTTGCGCTAGGTGGCGGGTCTATCGTGGAGATGGAGGGTCTAACGTGTAACTATCAATCGCAGCGAAAAACCTCAGGATGTATACAGAAAACAGGCCAAGCCTTTGAGCGTGCTGGCTTGCACGTGGGAAATTCTTGAGGTTTTATTCAATGTACTGAGGCATGCACCCGTGGGCCTAGTGGTCAGAGGATTGAGCTGTTGGGCTAGGGGTCCTCTGTACAAATCCTTCCGTGAGAAAGTTTCATTTGTTTGTAAATAAATTTTATTCATTCACACATGGTTTGTTTTATTTATTGAAGACAGTCTTTCTTAGCTACTCACCACTTTTCCACATCGCGTATGTTTCATGGCCCCTATGTGGGCAGATTCCGGAGAGAGCGCAGCCTGAAAAGAACTGCAGTAGTACAATTAAGGTACATCAGTTATATGTTTGATCCCTGATATTATTTTGAACTTTTAATATGTAATAGTCTGATCAGATTTAATATAAAAACTCTTTACAGACAAGACACAATAATATCCAGGAGGAAGCATTTATTTTTCATCGAAATGTGCAAGATAACTTGAGAATGAACATATTCAGTTAAATATGTGCATATATATATTTTACGTAAACTTTTTCACCAGTAGCCGAGTAACACCAGGCAGAACCCTGGAAGCGAGCTTCACCCCAAGCCACCTTTGGCTTCATGTGGAATTTGTTCATACAGTTCTCCTCAGAGGTGAAACAGATGTGTTTATTTGCAAGCTCAGCTAGGAAAAAAAAATTGTAGTGTGTTAACTGTAGACTAGAGGTGTCCATATGAACTGCGATGCAGAGCCGGATCACTATAATGTAGTGATGCTTGTTCCGGTGCTATTCCTCATTGCCTTTCTTTTTTTTTTCCCCTTTGTCAGTGGTTAGAGGGATGCTGCGCCCGTCTTATTAGTCGGATCAGCAGGCTGTGATTGGTAGATAAGCTTGGTGCAAAATTGAGTGGGATGCATCGCTACAAAATTTTAATTCCTAGCCCGCATAATTTAGCGGGCAGTTTCAACGTGAGAGGTCAGAAGTCTCTAGGAAGCTTTGTGAGCATCAAAAGGGTCTGCACACTTAAAATGCTGCGACATGTTATTTCCAGAGGATTTGTCTCTGAAACGTGATGTCCTCTTTGCTTCTCTCTTTGCAGAGCGGTGTAGCAAAAGCGTCGGACAGGTAGAGCAACGGCATCGCAAGCACTGATGGGTCCCTGCCACTATTGTTTGTTTTTTTTCTCTCTCTCTCACTCCTACCTCTGCCCTCTGCAGTGGGGTTGAAAGTGGGGGGGCCCGGAGGCGGTTGCTGCCGCTGCCGAGCTGCTCCCCCGAGCAGGACCGTTAACCATTTGACACCTCAAGTAGGAGCTTGAGGAGGCTTTGTTGTCCAGTCAAGAAGGCTCGGAAAGAAGAGAGGAGGGGGTCACACGGGATGGTCTGGCTTGCCATCTCTCTGTCCGATCCATCACGCATCACTCTGCAAGGGAACAAGAAGTTGTGGCGGCTTCGGTGGCAGGACTGCGTGCTCTTCCCTCCTTTCTGGGTCAAGCTGCTGCATGTCCCACATCGTGGTGTGCCAGCTACAGCACTGTCTGCTTTTGCGTGGAGTTGCGGCGGCGACTCTGCAGACGACGGGACTGCGACGTTTAGGGAGAGTTTTGTGTTGGGCGAGCTCTCCGCAGCCTTCCCTCTCTACGTTTCTACGTAGCAGATCGTGTTTCCCCTCTGCACGTGTGTGTGTGTGTGTTCCCCCTCCCTACTTTCGCTCCTTGGCAGGGACAGCTGAAAGAAAAAGGAGAAAAAAAGAAACCTTGCAAATTGTGGCCCTTTCGCCGTGCTCTTGGGCACGTAATAGTTCAACATTAAAAGGAAAGAAGCAGCGTACCTCTAAGCAAGCGCAAAATAGCTGGCCAGTTGCTGTTCCTTTTTCTTTGTGTTGCAATTCTTGTGTGTCCATGTGCCAGTTTTGGCATGAGCGGATCTTGAATGTGGAGAGGTGCGCTTCGGCTTCACTCCCCAAGATGTGTTCTTTCCGAACTTTTTTTTTTCCCCCACCTGCTTTAGCGACTCCCGTAAGGGAAACCGAGTGACCCTGCTCCGTTGGAGTTGATGAACGCTACCGTATATCTACTTCAAGGAGCATGCTTTTCGTGCAGTGTTGTTCGTGCCTCCACCTTGCTCGTCCCATCCCATTCCCTCCGAATCCCTACACCCTCTCTCTCTGCACGTTGTTCAGTTTTATTTTCTATGCAGGCTCAACGGATAGTCTGCTGTTTTTTTGTCTGGGTTGGCATCAGTCACTTACGTAGAGCCATCCCGACGTCATTGCATAGAAACGAAATCTCAAGAAGTCTTCTTGGCCAGTGCTTTAGCAGACTTTGTGCAGGCTTTGTCAAGAAAGAATCGTTCTGGGTGGGGGCGTATGGCAACTCAGGGGAATAGGAAGAGACGTTTGCTGCTACCTAGCTCTCATTACCGGTGGGGAGCCGTCTGTAAATTATGTCATGTGCATATATAACGTAGGTGCGAGAGCTCTGTGCACAAAATGAGCACCAAAGTGAAGGAAGTGTTCACAGCTAAATGGGGAGGGTGGAAGGGTTGCAGAGGGCAGGGTGTTGTTTAAGAAGTCGTGCATTGTTGGTTGATGTAGAGCCCACTTCCTTCGTTTCGTTTGTCTCATGTATGTGTGCAGTTCTTTATTTTAGTTTCTGTACGTGCATAGAAAGCTGCATTGTGTTCTCGTCTCTGTGATGACAGCGGAGAACCCCCCGCTCCCCCTTGCGCCCCCTCTTCCCTCCCCCCTCGTACAAAGTGCAACTTGTTGGAAGCTTAGGTAATGCACAGGCTGCCAAGATCTCCATCTGGCTAGTAACCGTGCCCGATACACTTGTAATACACTTGTATATTTCTTTTCTTCTTGTTTGCCTGTTGAATGTACCTCCAGCGCTTAGGTGCGACACCGGACGACATGCTTTTGCTTTCCTCTTCACAGTGTTAGAGGGCGCAGCTTCGTGTCGCTTGTTTACAAAGTATGGTTAAACTGCTGATGATAACCGCGAGGGGAGGACCGGAGTGGAAGTTTTGCCAGGCGTGATGCTTGTGGGCCGCACATCCCTCCTCCCCCCCCCCACTATTAGGTGTCCTGTTCATCGTGCTTGATGTTCAGGCACCCGTCGACCCCCGTTTGTCACAGTTGCTGCCGTAACTCGAGTAGTTCGGTGTTTAGGGGTCCGAGCTGTTCATCTCGAGTGTAGCACCGTTGGTGCATGCTCCCCTTTCCAACAGACGCCCGCCAACTGGCTGGTCCTCCCAAAAATCCTCTCACCCCCCACCCCCAATACCCCTGTTGTTCATAACATGCGGCATAGGCTCGGTAAAGAGCAGAAGAGATGTCGGGCTGTGCGGCGCAGAACACGGAGACGACAGAAAAGCTGTTTGTCGTCTCGTGGCATGGCGGTATGGTTGCCAGAATGTCTTATGGAGGAGGAGACCGCCAGGATGTGGACTGAATCTAGGCTTTTTCATTATTTTTTTGTAGGAATGGAAGTGACTTTGTAAAGCACTAAGAAGAAACAAGGAAAAAAAGTGATTACTCGTGGTGCGTGTGTGAGAATGCTTGTGCGAGTGGTGGAGTGTATGTGTTAAAAAAGAAAATTGTGACTGGTTCAGAGTGTCTGGATGTGTGCCTGTTTGCGGTGTTAAGCTTGTGGAATTTGAAGTCAGGTTTCTGTTTTAACATTTTTATATACATAGTATGCTGATGAAAAAAAAAAAAAGGACTCGAACGAAGAAACAAAGAAAATGATGCTTTGTTTGACTCTGTCTAAACTGAGTAAATAAATATATTGAATGTATTAAAACTTAGACATTTGACTCTGTGTTCCTGCATGTAACAAATCAAAGGGCTGCATATGGCTTTGCGACTTGTTAAAGTGCAAAGTGGCAATGTCGGCATTTTGTGCTGCATTGTGTGGAGAACATCAAACGTTTCATGAGGGTCTGATCACAGTATGCAACGTGTATTGACTTTCCTTTAGAGGTACATGTAGCCATTCCTTATTCTCAGCCATAATACATTGCGTATTCTACCAGTTAAATGTGCAGCAATGCTTAAAAATGCATCTTTGGTTAGCAGGGCAGTGGCCAATGTAAGAAGTGAGAAACGAGACTGGGAAGAGCGCTGTCTTGCGACAATTTTATTGTGCACATAGACCAGGCTTATATACGATGCCATAACACATCGGAATAGAGGAGGTTGACAAGAGAACTAATTTTCGAGCATTACAAGGGAGAGATCATGTATCTAGATATTGCAATTCTTTATCTGACAAAGAAGGGGCACTTTCACAGTGCTCTCTGGGATTGTGTATTGAATGCGCATCAGCTATGTTTCATTTGTTTGCTTTTGTGGCGACTGACGGTTTCTGTACATTCGAAAGTCGATCTGCTGTGATGGCCGCAGGAATGAATGCAGAGATCACCACACACAGTTTATGCTTTAATAGTCTCTTCTGTTGTGCCATGATGCCTGGTCTGTGTGTGCAGTAAAGTTGTTGCAAGTTCGCACCCTTTCCTATCACTTCTCTCTCTTCCTATGTTGGACGTCATACTGCTAACCAACGATGAAGTTTCCATCCAACAAGTCCCTCTCCTTCCACCCTTGAAAGTTAAAAAATGGGTACCTGGTACCTTTATGTAGTCGCCGCGAACATTAAGGAAAATAGAAACACTCGAAATATTTCTGCAAACTACGGAAGTCTGCCCGGCAACAACATGAGGGCTTGGCGGCATTGATTGGAACAATGCCCAGCTTGGGAGCATGGTTTCTAATGAGAAAATGGCCGCTTTGTTTCTGCAAGTGCTTAGGATTGCCTAGGCACTGCTTGTTACCCTTAAATGTGCGTTTTCAACAGGGTTGTAGTCTCGATGGTCTAGGAGGGCGTTCTGACACCGGAAGCACCCCGTCCCTTTCCACGTGTAGTTGCGCATACATCTTCGCTGCCTGTAGCATTCGTTGCTCTTGAAGGGGCCTTGAACCACACCTCCGGCTTGGAGAAGTACCATAGTCTGCATACGCTGCTGTGCATATCGGCCAAGTTTTGCTGTCGTACAGGGTGCATGGAGCTCACAAGCGGAGCGCAGTCTCCTTTCTGTCTAACGCTTTCTATTATGCAGAACCCTGCTCCTCTTTCTCTTCTGGACGTTTTATGTCGCAATAAAGTGGATTCATATACGCAGCTGCTACTGGTAGCTACGGTCGGCTACGTAGCGTAGATACCACGGGATGCCGCCACGAGTCCACTGGCTAAGCGCACGGCGGCTGGCTGAGAACAACCGCATTTGGCTTACATTTAGCACGTTGTAGGCACCAAGTAAGAAGTAACGTGTACGTTAGCCATTGGAAGTGACATTTGAACTGCGCGTCACAGTGGCGTTTCGAAGGCGGATCGTTGCGGGCACGCCCCACCATCCGTCGTAGCCTTCACAGTGCAAGGCCTTTAAGAAGGACCGGGAACAAAGCGGAGGCAGTGTTGGATTACCAAGACCTCCGCTTTTACTGATCGCATTGAAGTACTTTTTGCGTCAAAGTATTTCTGAAATAGCCTATTTTCACTTCAAGTGCATTTATCCACATCGATGAAAACTGAAAGAGCGTAGGTTAGGGCGTGTTGGTATTCCATAACTGAGGTTTTTAGCGCACGAAAAGGGACGAAAGACAGGCCCAGGCCCCTGTAAAAGGGTGTTTGCAAAGACAGGTTTAGTTGTAGTCTCGAAGGTCTAGGATCGAGTTCTGACACTGGAAGCACCCAGCCCCTTTCCACGCATAGTTTCGTATTGGGGGCGAGGACTTGCGGAGTCGCTATCTGTAGTACGAGGGATAACCCGGCACGCTCCTCATAGGTTTGGCTTACGGCGCTCAATAAAAACGCTAGAGTTACTGTATATGCTACCTCTGGTAGCATATACAGTAACTCTGAAAAACGCCACGCGGCAGCCCTCCTGGAGATTTCTGTAAGTACTACAAATATGTGAATTTGTTAGTTGTGTACAAGTGTTCTGCAAAAGTGTACCCAGGTAGCACAAAAGAGATACGTAACGTTTTCGTAGCGTTTATCCAAGACGATAAAAACGGGTTAAAGAAGACACGAATGAGAGAACTTCGGCGGGAAAACGTCGGATATCTCTGCTAATGTCCGACTTAATTACTTTCTTGAGACGATCTAGAACAGGTCTGCAAGACGTATTCGAAAAGCTGGTCTAGAAATAGGATTGGGAAAGACACAAGTAATCCTTTTGCCAAAACTATTCGTAACCAATTTCTAAACGTTTTTAGGACGTTATCAAAAAGCTGGTCTAGAAGCGGTCTTGAAAGGTTTACGATCATCTGAAGCTAATTTTCGCGGGTGACGGGCGCGATGAGACATCGTTGTTCAAAACACGCGTTTAGTTTCGCCTCACGCGACTGGCCTATGCCGCGCAGACGTCGTCAGCCGCACCCGTTGGCACGGCCTAGGCCAATCGCGTGAGGTGAAACTGATCGGGCGTTTCGAACAACGATCTCCAATCGCGCCCCAGATGAGTAGAAGCGTCGGTGTTGACTGTAAGAACCATGGCGCAGTGCCAAGCACTGTTCCCCGCATGGCCGGCGCATCGTCTACCAAGTCGCACGAAAATGAGCCTGTTAGGAATAATAAATCCTTAATACCGCCTTTAGTAAGCTACGATGCTTACAACCACAATGGGAACGACCTCCTGCAAAGAACAAATGGCCACGTCTTGGCAGGTGGCCAGACCAAGCCCTTCATGCCAAGAGTGCATGAAATGAGAACATTGTGACAAAGCAAGAACACTTTATTAAAATGTAATGCTTATGCAATGTTCGAACAAACTGTGTGAGAAATGCAAATAGAAATAAAAGTACATCAACAATGACAAAAGTCGCAGAAAGGATTCGTAATGAACTCGAAAGTGAACATTCACTAGCACATAAACAAAATTCCAAGTACACATACAAAAATGAACAGAAAAACCTGGAGTGTACTAAAGTGTCTAATTTATCATAGTAAAGTGCGCGTGCTATTAGATGGACTAGAGTTACGCAGAAGTGACATCGGAGCGAATGGAAGAAGTAGACTGAAAAATGCAAGAGTATGAATTGGATGGTAACTGCCTCCAAGCAATGTTACCAGTCATCTAGAAGCTTGAAAAGAGCACAAAAAGAAATACCACCGCATACCATCATAAAACAATCCTGTGACAGAAATAAAAAAAATGGGAACAATGCAAAATTGGAAATATTGCCTTTAGGATATATCAAAGAAGGTAATGGCGAGAAAAATAACCATACAACAAAAAAGCAATAAAGTGAAATTAGTACAGAATACTTAAACGGGGGATTCAGTGTAACAAGTGAACACTACTGTAGTACAGCGAACGATGAGACAGTAATGCTGCATCTTGCCACTCCAGAACGTGAGAAATGAATATGCAAGCCTCATATTAGAAACTTACATAAACATGGAAATAAAATGGAATGCACTGGAAGCTGCATTTGTGTAACAAAGGAAGCAATGGTCATAATAAATAGTAAGTGTTTTATCTGAAAAGCCCTTTACAAGAGGCAAAGTTGTACCTCTCTGGCAAAAATAAAGTTGCAACGAATAATTTGCAAACCAGCAAATACATTAATTAGCACGCTGACATGTCACACTTTGCGCACATCTCCAGTCTCCTAAAGTAAAAAAAAGCACTCTGAATGAGAAAAACGTTTAACACATGTAGCCCAGAGCAAATCTTTGCCAGTTCACTCCCAGGTAGCACAAAAGAGATACGTAACGTCTTCGTAGCGTCTATCCAAGACGATAAAAACGGGTTAAAGAAGACACGAATTAGAGAACTTCGGCGGGAAAACGTCGGATATCTCTGCTAATGTCCGGCTTAATTACTTTCTTGAGACGATCTAGAACAGGTCTGCAAGACGTATTCGAAAAGCTGGTCTAGAAATAGGATTGGGAAAGACACAAGTAATCCCTTTGCCAAAACTATTCGTAACCAATTTCTAAACGTTTTTAGGACGTTATCAAAAAGCTGGTCTAGAAGCGGTCTTGAAAGGTTTACGATCATCTGAAGCTAATTTTCGCGGGTGACGGGCGCGATGAGACATCGTTGTTCAAAACACGCGTTTAGTTTCGCCTCACGCGACTGGCCTATGCCGCGCAGACGTCGTCAGCCGCAACCGTTGGCACGGCCTAGGCCAATCGCGCGAGGTGAAACTGATCGGGCGTTTCGAACAACGATCTCCAATCGCGCCCCAGATGAGTAGAAGCGTCGGTGTTGACTGTAAGAGCCATGGCGCAGTGCCAAGCACTGTTCCCCGCATGGCCGGCGCATCGTCTACCAAGTCGCACGAAAATGAGCCTGTTGGGAATAATAAATCCTTAATACCGCCTTTAGTAAGCTACGATGCTTACAACCACAATGGGAATGACATCCTGCAAAGAACAAATGGCCACGTCTTGGCAGGTGGCCAGACCAAGCCCTTCATGCCAAGAGTACATGAAATGAGAACATTGTGACAAAGCAAGAACACTTTATTAAAATGTAATGCTTATGCAAGGTTCGAACAAACTGTGTGAGAAATGCAAATAGAAATAAAAGATCAACAATGACAAAAGTCGCAGAAAGGATTCGTAATGAACTCGAAAGTGAACATTCACTAGCACATAAACAAAATTCCAAGTACACATACAAAAATGAACAGAAAAACCTGGAGTGTACTAAAGTGTCTAATTTATCATAGTAAAGTGCGCGTGCTATTAGATGGACTAGAGTTATGCAGAAGTGACATCGGAGCGAATGGAAGAAGTAGACTGAAAAATGCAAGAGTATGAATTGGATGGTAACTGCCTCCAAGCAATGTTACCAATCATCTAGAAGCTTGAAAAGAGCACAAAAAGAAATACCACCGCATACCATCATAAAACAATCCTGTGACAGAAATAAAAAAAATGGGAACAATGCAAAATTGGAAATATTGCCTTTAGGATATATCAAAGAAAGTAATGGCGAGAAAAAATAACCATACAACAAAAAAGCAATAAAGTGAAATTAGTGCAGAATACTTAAACGGGGGATTCAGTGTAACAAGTGAACACTACTGTAGTACAGCGAACGATGAGACAGTAATGCTGCATCTTGCCACTCCAGAACGTGAGAAATGAATATGCAAGCCTCATATTAGAAACTTACATAAACATGGAAATAAACTGGAATGCACTGGAAGCTGCATTTGTGTAACAAAGGAAGCAATGGTCATAATAAATAGTAAGTGTTTTATCTAAAAAGCCCTTTACAAGAGGCAAAGTTGTACCTCTCTGGCAAAAATAAAGTTGCAACGAATAATTTGCTAACCAGCAAATACATTAATTAGCACACTGACATGTCACACTTTGCGCACATCTCTAGTCTCCTAAAGTAAAAAAAAAAAGCACTCTGAATGAGAAAAACGTTTAACACATGTAGCCCAGAGCAAATTCTTTGCCATTTCACTCACACTTTCACATCCAAAAACATTTTCCACAAAGTCCAGGCACAGTTCCACTGATGTTTACCAATTCACCCCCACTTTCACGTCCAAAAATATTTGGCACACAGTCCAGGCAGAGCTTCATAGATAAACAGCTTGAGAGCACCCTACTGATTATTGTGCAGTCCCGCTGCTGGAAATAGAACTGCCGCACATGCTGGTAGTGGTTTCAATCTAGACACACTTGCTGCCCTGGACAGGTATGTTCAGATATCTGCACTGGTGCTCTATTTTGTCGAAGTAGACACATTGATGCACTACGCTGGTAATTGAAATGTTTTGAATGCACAAGTATTGGCTTCACCAGAAAGACTTGCCCACATACCACCACTTGCTCTTCACTCAGTAGCATTGAACTTAAAGTGTTCCCTATGTGGGAGCCATGTGTAAAACCGGTGTCACACGACCACTCTCGATCGCGATCAAGCCCGATCCGGATAGAAATTATCGATGCGACTGGCTCACTCTCGTAGCTTGCGCAGAGGAGCCATCACGACCGAGAAATTCGATTTGTAACGGACTGGATAGCGGCTAAAAGAGCCCCGTGTGAAACCGGTACCAAATAATGCACAGACGTACGCTAGGAAAATGTGTTGCACAAGGACAAAGAACTGCGACATGCCCTGTTGTGCGAAGCGCGCGAACAGAACACATGTATATATATACTAAAAAAAAACTGCGAGAGCGCTTCGCGAACTCCATGCGCACACATGGCACGCGCACGAACTCGGCAGGCCGCCGTAAAGCGCGAAGGGCGCACAGCGTACATTCCGACACAAGTCCCAAACTGCAAACAATCGTACTACCTAAAGCATACAAGTTATTTTATACCAAGGGCATACTCGACTCACGTATGCAGTATGCACAAGCGAGTTATGCAGCGTACATGCTGTATCCATTCGCCAAATAGTAAAATTGATAACAAGCACAAAGCTACAAGGGACTCAATACATTACTACCATTTGAGGCGTCAAATAAAATCGAATTTGGCCGTTTCATATATTGGACACAACATATGGACACATGTGGTACCCGGTAATACCATGAAATACCCATCACGTGGGTAAAGGGGACGAAAACACAATCGAGAACCTCAAGCGCAAACGATAAAAGCACGGTATGGTGCACGCAAAATTCTGTCAGTGCGCTGTAGCGCGAGCGAAGAAAATAGGGTGAGCACTTGACCTCACCTTTTGGGATACCGCACTAGTAGTGAATCATTAAAAAAAAGCCTGTTTGAACCAGTTCCCTTGTCTGCAACACTCTTGCTAAACGGGAGACTAAAATACCACGATGATGACTCTATTGCGGAGATCGGCAAGGTGCGCACAGACAGAAATTTTGCCGCCTTTCTTCGCATTCTGCAAAATGCTTTCTTGTTAGGATCACGCATAGCGGCCGACCCCGACGCTAGGGACACACAGGCACGATTTCGTCCCTCTAACTTTCGTCCTTATACTGCCCTTAAAGCCTTAATTACAGCGTCAGTGAAAAGGCGCCTCACATAACATGACAATGAACTTGAAGAGCTGATTAGTGCCCTCCACTCCGCGCCCTCCAATTGAAAACACTACTGATTTCCAAATTAAACTACACAAACAGATCGCACAACCCAAACTAATCACAGAACGTCGTTTTCTTGACGGCAAAACCCTGCAACACTTACATGACAAAGGGCAGCGGCAGCACATTCAGAACAGCCGCTATCATGCCACAGCGCAATGCAAGTGCGATAACGTTATTATACCCGGCTCAAACAGATCGCACAACCCAAACTAATCACAGAATGTCGTTTTCTTGACAGCAAAGCACTGCAACACTTACATGACAAAGGGCAGCGGCAGCACATTCAGAACAGTCGCAAACAGACCATAGTGCCATGCGAGTGCGATAACGTAACTATGCCCGGCTTCACGAATAACGTGGCCGCCTTGATCACATAACAATTGAAAACACTACTGATTTCCAAATTGAAACCACACAAACATATCGCACAACCCAAACTGATCACAGAATATCGTTTTCTTGACAGCAAAACACTGCAACACTTACATAGCAAAGGGCAGCGGCAGCACGTTCAGAACAGCCGCAAACGCACCACCGCGGAATGCGAGTGCGGTGACGTGACGACGCCATGACGACGCGACTATGCCCCGGCTCGCCTGGCTGCCCGGCATCACGAATCATGTGGCCACCTTGGTCACATGATTTGACGACGGTATCGCCACCTTGCGCAAGGTTGGATCGCGTTGATGGGTTGTTGAATATTGTAGAAGCCGCTAAAGAGGCTGACGCGCCGTGGCGTGGCGGTGGCGTTTTGAGTCATTTGCAAAACGTATTCACCCCTCGTTTTTAAGCTGTCTGGCTTCCAACGTTATCAAAACGTATTCACCCCTCGTTTTTAAGCTATCTTGTTTGGAACGTCTTTGATGCGTCGATTTTGGTCAAAAATCCGTTTCAGACGTTGAATCCCTTAATACGACGTTTTCAAGACTTTGTGTGCTACCTGGGTTTAGATACGAGCACCCGAGCTAAAGCTTCCTCTTAATGCTATTCTATGTTAAAGCTATCGCGTTAAAACAACATACGTCGCGTCGTATGCATGCAGATGAACAAATGTGCTTACGCATACTTAGACAACTGCAGTGGAACTTCTGCAGAAGTTTTTTTTTTTCTTCGAAGCCGTTTGGAAATGCATCGGTTCAGAAAGTTTCGAACCGGTTTTCGCTTCGGAGCTGAACCCCATCCGAACCAAAAAGCCCGAGCCTGAACCGAAGCTCAAAAGATTTCGGTTCGACACCCTGAATGCGCATCAGCAGCCGGGCTAGGAGAGGAGGCGCGCCTTACCGGTTCCCCTTGCTTTACCAATTTAACTACAACGGAGATCATATTTCGTCCACTTTCTTGGGTATTTAATTTGTGCATGTGTACGAAGGATTGTTGCGTGTGTTGTGCGCGTGTGTACGAAGGATTGTACGAAGGAGTGTTAAACAGCGCCGTTCGCGGTAAAAACCGCCCGTTACGACACATCTGTTTTTGTTTTTTTCTTAGGGGGAGGCTTTAGCTTGGGCCCAATTTTGATGCCGCTTATTCGAATACATGCGAAACGCAGAAATGCTTTTTAGAGATCACCCGGCCCTGGGCGGATTTTAGTGAAATTTGTTGCATTCTAGAAACAAAGTTACTTTCTAGTCACCGTTGCAGGCAAAATTTTGATGTAATGCCTTAAAATATTTACAAGTGCATATTTAAAGAATTGCACGCTAATACAATGTAAGCTACCCCGCAACATGGACCCCGAGTTCCATCAGGGCCGTCGGCTGGCCCATAGTGAAGCCATTTGGCGACGCTACAGCTTGCTACTGCTCGCAAGATGGAGTGGTCTACACAGACGCAGCCAGACACCCTCGCGGCGACCTCATGACCGCGGTGGTAGCGTATCACAACGGAGGACTGATAGAACATACGACAATCACGGCTGGCCGAGTGCTGGAAGCGGAGGAAACTACGATTGCCATGGCCATGCATGCGGAAGCGAATACCGTCATCAGCGACAGCAAGCAGGCCATCGGCAATTTCGTCCGTGGTAGAATTTCCAAACAGGCGTACCATGTCCTCACACGACGCCCCCTAAGCGGCTTGAAAACCTTCGTGTGGACCCCCGCTCGCGCGGCTGTGCCCGGCAACGCGTCGGCTCACAGTTTGGCTCGAGATCTCGCGCGCCGAGCCTCGTCCGCGGATGCGGACGGCGTGAATGAGGAGGAGAGACACGAAGAACCCTGCGAGACTTATTATGAAATAGCCCATCGGTATCGCTTGAGGCGTCGCGCGCTCCCACCACCGGCCAAGCAACTCGACAAAACGCAAGCGGTCGCGTTTCGGCTACTTCAGACAAACACATACCCACACCCAAAATACATTAACAAAATCACAGGGGGCAAGGAAAGCGACCAATGTAGGCTCTGTTCAGAAACAGGAACACTCACACACATAATGTGGGAATGCACCTCGCTCCCGTTCTCTCATCCGCCTGTAAGCAGCGAGACTGACTGGACAGCTTGGCTCAGTTCCGGGGACGTCGACCGATAGCTTGAACCAGTGGACTGGGCAGAAAAGGCCAAGCAGGCCCAGGGCCTTACTTGAGCTCGAACCCTCAGCCACGTCCCCCTTTACCCTTCCCCCTTTCAATAAAGTTTATCACCACCACCAACAATGGAAGCCCGAAGTTTACAAATTTGTCTCTCTGCATGGAAAACACATCGTGGTTCTGTAAATAGCATCCGTTAAAGCATCAAAGTTATATATATATATATATATATATATATATATATATATATATATATATATATATATATAATGAGAACTCCGCCATCATCATCATCATCATCGGAACTCTGGCATCGGAGCCAGCCAGCACTCGAAGAAGGAGAGGACTACGGTGTACTAGAAGAGTACACTGTAGTCCACTATTCTAGTGCACTGTAGAGTACTATTCTAGTACGCTGTAGAGAGGACGAAGTGACTCGCGAGCGCGAGCGGTGGTTCGAGGCTCGGCTGGGCACTCTTGGGGCTCGGCTGGCCAGGACTGGGGCCTGCTGGCGTGGACCGAGGGACCGCGCCGTTCCCACATTGGCGCCCGTAACGTGGGGGGTCCCGGCTGCGTTCCGGGACGGACCACGATCGTGGGGAAGACGGGCGGCCAGTAGCGACGCCTGCCTGGCCTGGTGCGTCACCATCGCCGCGGTGGCGCGAGCTGCAGCTCTGGCGTTCGCCGAGGAGCGTTTCCGCCGGCTCCTCCTATGTCGCCGTCATCGGGTCTGGCAGTGGACACGGGGCCGACGCGGTCTCCTACTGGCTGCTGCAGCTCCCGGCGCGACCGTTGGAGAAGGGCCCTGAAGGCGCGGTTACTGCATCAACGCGATGCAGTGCTGCATCAACGCGACGAGGTGTCGAAGCACGGAGACCAGGCGGGGCTCCAAATCCGGCGGCGCGACCGCGTCGAGCGACTCGGAGACGTCGGAGAGCGACGACGACTGGACCGTTGACGGTGAGGGAGCCGCCAAGGTGCGCGAAAGCAAGCCGTCGAAGAAAACGGCTCGGAAGACCCGCTCGTCGGGTAGCGAGGCCGAGAACAAGAACTGCGCGCGTCGTCCTCGTACGAGGAAGGTCTCGGACTCTGGCGGCGGTTCCTCGGCTACCGGCCGGCAGCAGTGGTAGCGGAGACGACGATGATTCCGAAGAAGAGGAGTTTAACGACGGCTACGACGATAAACTCAAGGGCGCTCGAGGTCAGTTGCCAATGGCAGTGGAAGCGGCACCGTTCGAGCGACGACCATCGTCATCTGCGATCTTCCCCTCCCGTTAACTGCGTGGTGCGGTGCCGTCTGGTCTCTGTGCGGTGTAATGACTGCGAGCGGGCGGCTTCCGGCGACCTGCTGACGTGCGCTCGTCAGAACGAGGTCGAGGAGGAAGACTGGACCAAGTGTGCCTCCGAGAAAGGTTCAGGGCCTTCTGGTTCCTGCAAGACCTCGACAACTGGGAGGCCTCAGCACCTGGTCTAGCGTATCTTCGCGAAGCGTATACGTCCGGGGAGCCGGCCAGGTTTAGGGCCTTCGGGTTCCTGGAAGACCTTGGTGACTCGGTCGTTGCCTTCTCCGCCAGTCCCCGTTCGGTGCAGCAGTTTAGAAGACTTGCCCAGCACCGGGGATGCGATGCCGTCGCTGCAAGCCTCCGTGAGCCAGTGCTGTCATCGCCTTCGCAGAGGGAGGAGCAGCGTGGGAACTCCGCCATCATCATCGGAGCTACCGGCATCGTCGGAACTCCGGCATTGGAGCCAGCAGTCGAAGAAGCTAGCAGTCGAAGAAGTAGGGGGCAAAGTGACTCGTAAGCGCGAGCGGTGGTTCGAGGCTAGGCCGGGCGTTCTTGGGGCACGGCTGGCCAGGACTGGGGCCTGCTGTCGTGGACTGAGGGACCGCGCCGTTCCCAGAATATATATACATACAGCTTACGTGAATTTGTCACGTACAATATTTACAATGGCTTTGCAAAAGTCACGCTCACGTAAGAACGGTACGCTGGAGAGTGGTGTATAAATAATAGGTCAGTTTTTTTTTTTACCGCTTTAGACGTATTATTAGTAGAAATTTACAGAATTTCGCTTTTATATTTTATTGCCGGTTTATAGAGTTGTCAACTTGGTAGTTTCATTTCTGGAAATTTGCTATTTTTGACAGTATATATAAAAATAAATTAACGAACTAAATAAGAAATCTGCTTCCAGCTGTCACTGGATTTCTTTTTTTAAGTATAACAAACCTCACCAAATTTGGTGCAGTGGTTGCCGAGAAAAACGATTTTTCCGATGGTGCCTATTCGAATGCATGCAAAACGCAGAAATGCTTTTATGAGACAATCGATTGACCAGTATGAATGGAATTTGCTGCATTTGAGAAATAAATCAAATTTACTGACTAGCGAGCAATATTTTGGTTTAGGGCTTGAAACTTTTTGTAAGGGTTCCTAAAAAAATTACCGACGATTACGTTACTTCCTAATGCGAAATTTGAGCGCAGCAAATAAGCTGTTTCACCTTTTCGATAGATTGAGGCAAAGAAATCGAGCAACACATGTATGCGCTATCACAGAATTTTTTTTTTATTTTTCACACGTATTCCTTTAACAAAGACTCCACTAGGTAAGCTTCTGCTTCGGCGGCACGCACCTCTGGATTCTGACGGCGACGGCGCTGGGCCTCTGCTCTGGCAGCTCGTTTAGCAGCAGCAGCAGCAGCAGACGGAGGACTTCCATCGGTCGTCTCGCTCATGGCTCAGAAAGAACTGGCAGATAATTTCGCAGTGGCGAACGGCAGTGGCGAACGGCAGCGGCGATTTCGGCTCGGGCGGTGCACATATACAGATCCGCCGCCACCGATCTGGCTCTCTGATTGCCACCGCACAGGGGTTGCATTGGAGGAGGAGCGAAGAAAGGAATTAAGTTCGAGCCGGCGCTTTGACAACCGGAGACTCGCAGGAAGAGGGGGGAGGGGGGCGGCGTGTACACCCAGCGGCAAACGATGGGAGCAGAAGCGCGCGCAGCAAGCGGACAACACGATAAAGGGAGGAGGGAAGAGATAGCAGCGACTGACTGATGCCGCTGACGCCTATAGTGAGTCAACCCCAGCTGCGGAGTTGGTTTCAGGGACAACGCCGCCGATGCCGACACAAACAATATGATACCCTCGCTTCCGCAGCGCTAAGAACCAGGTCTAGCCGTGGGAAGGTGGTCACGTATTCGTCGACGTGCCGGGGCCTACGTGAAATAACCGGCGCGTCGGCAACTGAAGAGCACCCTATCCGCCACACAAGAACAGGGGGGGGGGACCCTTTCCTCCTCTTTCTGCATGGCGGCGACGGTGTTCTATGCAGTCACGTTATCTTGACTCTCTAGCGGCGTCAGCGGCATCCAGCGGTATCAGTCGGTCGCTGCTAGCGCTGGGGGGATGAAAGGGGGGCGGAGCTGGTTACGAGGCCGACGACAACGCCGACGACGACGCGAAACCCAGGAACGGACGCCAAAGAGCTGCGCTCTAAAAATTGAAGCACGAAATTTTCAAATGCGTAACTCTGCACCAAAGAAAGATATAGCATGCAGTTCGATATGCGGCAGCTGTTGGAGAATATAAAGCGCGCGAATCCGATATATGAATGTACAGCCTACATGCACTGTTAGAAAGTTTGCGAGGGTTTCGAAAAAGTACACTGAAAAATTCGTGTTATATTTTAGAGTGGCGCATAACAATCATGTCCGCTTTAAATGCGTTATTAGGTGAAGTTTACAGAATCATGATGGCGTTCTTTTCCTGGGTTACAATGTTGTAAACTAAATATCGTATAGACTCGTGTAAAGGCCGTACCCCCAACTTCATCATCATCAGCAGCAGCAGCCTGGCTACGCCCACTGCAGGGCAAAGGCCTCTCCTATATTTCTCCAGCTACCCCGGTCATGTACTAATTGTGACCATGTCGTCCCTGCAAACTGCTTAATCTCATCCGCCCGCCTAACTTTCTGCCGCCCCCTGCTACTCTTCCCTTCTCTTGGAATCCAGTCCGTAACCCTTAATGACCATCGGTTATCTTCCCTCCTCATTACATATCCTGCCCATGCCCATTTATTTTTCTTGATTTCAACTAAGATGTCATTAACTCGCGTTTGTTCCCTCACCCAATCTGCTCTCTTCTCATCCCTTAACGTTACACCCATCATTCTTCTTTCCATAGCTCGTTGCGTCGTCCTCTGTTAAGCAGAACTCTTTTCGTAAGCCTCCAGGTTGTTGCCCCGTAGGTGAGTACTGGTAAGACAGCTGTTATACACTTATCTCTTGAGGGATAATGGCAACCTGGTGGTCATGATCTGAGAATGCCTGCCAAACGCACCCCAGCCCATTCTTATTCTGATTATTTCAGTCTCATGATCCAGATCAGCGGTCACTACTTGCCCTAAGTAGATGTATTCCCTTAGAACTTCCAGTGCCTCGCTACCTATCGTAAACTGCTGTTCTCTTTCAAGACTGTTAAACATTACTTTAGTTTTCTGCGGATTAATTTTTAGACCCACCCTTCTACTTTGCTTGCCCAGGTCAGTGATCATGCATTCACTGGCCTGGACATTCACTGACCTGGAAAGGCCAAACCCCAACTTATGGCGTTTTTCACTGGTCGATCTGGAGCGGCCGCTGAAATCCTCGAGCGAGCGCTCGGGTTTCACAAATCCGAATCGGCCAGCGGAACGCAAAAACGCTCCGCGGCGGATCACGCAGGAAGTCTGCGTACACGTCGCACGAACCGGTTCCGAAAACCAGCCCTACTTCCGTTCTGTACGTTTCCACGGCAACCAAACTCGCCGTCCCCCGTGTGTAATTTGACCGTGGCAGTCGCATAGTCCGTCATTTCCATGTCGCGCCCGCAAGGATTGTGCATGGACAACGTGCTTAGAAGTCTTCGTACAGCACTTGCGTCACTTCGTAATCGCTGTCGTCCGCGCTCTCATCGCTAAACGCGAGCGCTGCAGCAGCACCGAACGCAGCCATGTTGCGAAGCAACACAATGTTGTGCGTACCAACCGGGTACCGATTTCGCTTGAAAACGGAAGTGACGCGAGCTATTTCCGCCCGAATCCGCGCCTCGGCGGCGGAGTTGATCCGAAACGACCAGTGGAACGCGCGAACCCGCTCCAGATCGACCAGTGAAATTCGGATTCGTTGCCACGGAGCAAGAAATTCTGCTCCGAATCGACCAGTGAAAAACGCCATTAGCTGCCCAAAATTTGGGGGAAAATTTTTCCAGAGAAGAATCAGAAGAGTTTATCTCTCCGCCGCCATCTAAGGGAGGGGAGATAAATTCCTCTGACACTTGCTGTTTTCAATAAAAAAAGTTGTTTCATCATCATCAGCGGAGAAGCAATTACCTTCGGTGTCCCCATAGAGTTTCTTAGAGAAACTCTATGGGTGTCCCGATGCCGCGCGCGCACATCGATGAATTTTCGCGCGCTGCACAGTTCCGCGGGCCACCACTAGATGGCGATAGCCATCTATTAGCGGCCTTTACACGAAATATACTTCAGTTTATTTGGATTTTTTCTTTTTCGGGAAATTTAACAATTTTTGTCGGAAAACGACGGCCTAAATTCCCTTCCTAAGGTCATTAGAGAGTTGAACTTTTTTCTTTTGAATGCACCAACCTAATCAAATGAAGCGCACTAGGTGTCGAAAAAAGCACGATTTCTGCGTTTCCATATATTTATATATATAGTAGGTCCCGAGCTAGATCCTCTCAAACGCATGCGTCACTAGAGAGTGCTAGAATTCTAGTGCCCTCTAGCGTAACCTAGCGCGTGAGCTTAGAAGCAGGCAACTGTTCAACAAATATTTATATGTCAGCTCATGGGACCAAGACTACCAAATACGACGCCCTTAATTGTTAGGCACTGAGCGACAGGAATAAAGGCATCCGAGGGGGTCGCCATTTTTTTTGTTAGTCACAACTGGTCACAAACACAGCGGGCATAACTACAGTGGTCACAACCACAGTGGTCATAAGCGTCAGAAGAAACAGACAACTAACCCATAGTATTCACAGATGAAAGATTTTTATGTTTAACCGAAATGTAGAAATAGTAAGGTAAAGAGAAATGTCAAAAGTGGGCGAAATGATTTTTTTCGTAGAACATCTAAAGCAGATAAAATTGATGATGTATTGCACGCCACGCTCTGAAATATACCGCTAAGTTGCGAGTTGGACTTTTTGCAAGACCTTCGTTATCATTGTAAAAGATTTGAGGTGAGCGGTAAGTTCGTACATCATACAATTGTCCGCTTGAGATACTGGTACTAACAGGTACTGTTTACGAAACTGCGCGATACCTGTTTTTGGTTCACTTACGGATACGTATACTTAATCAGTGTGTCAGTTTTCCTTCTCACTTACCGATTTGCAGCAATTCGGGTAAAAGAAATTGAGGCCCGAAATTAAAATTCTACTTCGTACTGGAGGTAGAATCCGGCTTTCTTGTTCTTGTTCTTGTTCTTGTACCCTAGCGAAATGGCGCAGCCAACTCTGGGGGATTGGCCATGAATCGTGCGGTGAAAGAACTGTTAGCATTAAAAAAAATTAAGGTGAAATGAAATAAGTATCTTGCAATTGGGATATAAAGTGTCTCCTTTTACAGGCATGAATACTCAATACTCTATAGATATTTTTGTGAGTTTTGTGAACAGAAGTTTCTTTCACGCAGTTCTATTTTTTTTTTTGCTTAGAACACTCGAATCTCGTCACTTCAGATACATAATTTGATAGAAAAGCCAAAACCGTTCATTCCGTAACCAAACTAATACATTCGTTACCTTTTTACTTACAGTCTTCACGGCAAATTTTTTTTATATTGGAAAGAATCGTCGTAAAATTCTACTTTTGTGTTAGTGCACTTCAAAATAGCGATCTAAACCTAAATAAATGTCATTATTTGTTCAATTTACCTGATTACGCAAGGAGCGCTGCGAAGCGTGGCTGGCAGTGAAACGCCTCCATGACGTCGGAGTGCGCAGCATAATAATTCGCACCCTTAAAACAGAATACTAGTGTGAATCAAATATAACTCCCAATGTTAGTTATGCATTGATGTGAGTTATAAATAGATATAGGCGTGAATTACGGATCTGTTTACCCCCTTGATCCCTGTTAAAGGTGTAAATTATTTTGCTGTGTGTCACACCCAAAAAGAATATACAAGGGTGTGAGTTTTAGATTGGTTTACATCATTGCTCACTTTTAAGGGTGTACATTATTTTTCTGTGAGATACACTCTAAAAGGGCGTAAGGGTGGGAGTTGTAAATTGATTTACACCTTTATTCACTTATAAGGGTGTACATTGCTTTCCTGTGAGTTACACCCAAAAAGGGGCTTGTAAGGGCTTGAGTTATAGACCTATTTAAGCCCTTATTCACTCACTTTAAAGGGTGTAAATTATTTTACATATGTGGCTTAAAATGAAGCTAGGTGATACGTTGCGATGAAGCAGTTCGCCTCACCCCAGCTGCTTATAGCGTGACTACACTAGATGCGTCTAATCGGGAGTTGAGCACAGCGCCAATCGCAATAACATCGCGGAGTGCGACGGCAGCTTTTTTTCTTTTTTTTTTTTTTTGAGAGGGAGGGGGGGGGGGTTGCGACAGGCAATGCAGTTCCTTTCTTTTTTATTTCATTTATTTATTTTATATACAAATACTGCTGTCCCATGTCACTGGGACATTGCAGGAGGCTGCATTTTACGCCAATCTTTTATTTCACTCAGGTGTTGGACACGGAGGGCTGCGTTTCATTGGGCCGCCTGCGTAATGAGGTAAATTGAACAAATAGTTTCACGCCAGTTATTTCGGTCGACGTGATCATTTTCGAATGTAAAGGAAGCAGGGAACTATAGACTTTTACAACGACTCCGTTCGACTTTCCGATATAAACACGTGCCGTACTGTTTGCAATTAAAAATTTGGTTAATGCAGTTAGTTTGATTGGGGAATGGATTGCGTTGTCGTTGTTTTTGAAACGACGTCCGCGTAGGCAGATAATTCATGTGTAGTGTCGTAGTTAGCGGAACCTTTGTAGGTTTAAAAAACAAGTCCGACGTGCAAAAAAAAAAGGAAACTTCTCCGTGCAACAGTCGATCATTCGAATAGGGAAAGTGGTTGCGTAATGAGATCATTTTGTGTTTATCGCGTGTATTGAAACAGACAAATTGTTGGCACTGTAGCAAGGCTTCGTCTTAGCCAAATTCTGCGTAACTAAATATCCAATATAACCGGTGCGCCAGAACAGCCAGAGTAAAATGAAATATAACAAAGAGAAAAACGGCATTCAACCCAGAAGTCAGACGTGAAAAAGAGTAAAAAACAAATTATTGGATTTGCGCGGTCAAGTGTACTACTTAATTTCATGCAGTCCCGCCTAACCCAGTGGGTAATTGTTGCTGCAGCGGCGCTGAGCAAATCCGTTCTGTCGCGAAAGCTGCCATTGCAACTAGATTTGCAAAAGAAAATTGCTCACTGCCCTCACGTTATTGATCGAAAAGAAGACGCACCACAGTGTATTCAGGGAACTGTCACAGTTGTGTCATGTGTGAAGCTGGTTCTTGTTTTCTGCGTGCCCTCACTTAATTACCGCAAAGTCACGTTAATGATTTCCTTGTCATCTTTCTATTCCCTCTCCCCCCCCCCCCCCCGCCCTGTATAGGATAGCCAACCAGACGCATTTCTGGTTGACAGAGGAAATTTTAGCTCGGGCTCAACTTTGACACAGCCTATTCAAATACATGTAAAACGCAGAAAAGCTTTTCTGAGATAACCGTTGGACCAATTTTAATGAAACTTGCTGCATTTGAGAGAGAAAGTTAAATTCTAGTGACTGTTGGAAGCAGGATTTCGATTTAGGGCCTGAAATTTTTGCAAGAATTTTCAAATATTCGCAAGTTCAAACAAGAAATAGAAGCAGAAAGTTTACAAATTAATAGCTCTCCGTCAAGAACAGATATCGAGAGTCTGTAAACGGCATCCATTAGATCATTCAAAGCGCACAAATTAGATATGTCACTTTATATATTACATGAATTTGTTACGTTGTGTGCAAGGGTTTTGAAAAAGCTGTATTTACACCTTACTATTTTTTAAAGATTCATGTGTAACGTATCAGTTTTGTCCGCTTTAGTTGTAGTATCATATCCAATTCACAGAATTGTGATATCATTCTTTCAAGCCGAGTTAAAGAGTTGTAAACTTGATAGTTTCGTTTTCTGAACGTTATCGATTTCTTGCCAATTTTTAATAAAACTTTGACGACAAATCAAAGATTAGAAACCAACAGTCACTAGATTTTAAGTTTTTCCTTTAAATGCCACAAACCTCGCCAAATTTGCCGCAGTGGTTGCCGAGAAAATCGAATTCTCCTTTTACACGTATTTAGATAGGAGCACCCGAGCTAAACCTTTCTCTCAACAACCCTGCCTTCTCTCATTATTTCCTCCTCCTCAGTTATATTTCATACGGCGTCAGCCTTGCAGGTTTCCGCGTCGGCGTCGACATTATCCTATACATAGCCGCATATGTCCATACACCCTTTGCTTCACGTGCAAGTATAGCAGAGTTACCTATCGAAAGTCTGCAGATCTACGAGCGCCTGGCAGCCGCCGTGGTTGCTCAGTGGCTATGGTGTTGGGCTGCTGAGCACGGAGGTCGCGGGATCGAATACCGGCCACGGTGGCCGCATTTTGGTGGGGGCGAAATGCGAAAACACCCGTGTGCTTAGATTTTAGGTGCACGTTAAAGAACCCCAGGTGGTCGAAATTTCCGGAGTCCTCCACTACGGCGTGCCTCATAATCAAAGTGGTTTTGGCACGTAAAACCCCATAATTTAATTTTTAATTACGAGCGCCTGGCCGAGCCACGGTGTAGCGGGGTTCAGTGGTGGCCGCCTGTGTTCTGCTCAGCCGAATTATGGGTTCGTGTAGAGATGGACTTAATCGTTGTCATTATTTTTCACCAAGTCTACATGGGAATCCCACCCGTACGCGCTAACAAATTGTTCTTTATATCCAAAAATTCGGCTTAACCGGAATAACTCTAAAGTTTGTTCTTCCGTTCAACTGTCTCCATTACCTATACCTCCGTGACCTATAGCAGCGCACGACGATGAATGGCGCACTTCGATCTTCGAAAGTCACGAATAACCGTGACGAAGAACGGGTGTCTGAGCTTGCCGCAACAGACGTTGGTTGCGTGCGTGAATATTAAAAACCATAACAAGCAACAATGCGTCATTCGGACATAGGAGTTTAATTCTGTGTTATTTGTTAGACATGTTAACATACGCCGTTAGCATTTATTTATTTATTTTTGCCAATTGCTGGACACTTTCAGACAGTCGAAGATCGGTTCGCTTGGCTTGGCTTGGGGCTTGGCAGAGGCCTTGGGCGGATGATTCCGGATTGGAAGGTCAAGTTCAGTCGCAGAAGCGCAATCCGAGTAGTATAAGCAGTTCTCAAAAAAAAAAATACAAGCAGCGCACTGTTCAATAACATTATTTACAGACGTATGAAGGTGCGCACCGTCACAAATTTGTCCGGTACGCAGAGTCGTCCTTCTCCCATGCTGCTTGAACAGTTAAAAAGCAGACGATGTCATTGCAATACACATCACGATAAACTGTGACAGTGTCTTCGCAACAATGCATGCGAACGATCGTTTAGAATATAAGCGTTAGTCTATGTCATGACGGGTGTAATGGTATCGATGACACGGGATCACTACTCTGGGCACTGTCAAACTACACCACATTTGCGCTTTGAGCGAATCAGAGAAGGCACGCGCAGCTAGCCACGTGAGCCAGTCAGAGCTGGGCAGACGGCGAATCTGACAATATGGCGGACAGTTTCCAGAAATAGCCGACCTCAGGCTTTATTGCCATAACACAAAACAATGACGACAAATACCCGTTTACAAGGTAAGACTGAGAGAGCTTTCAGCTCACATACACATGCACTCTCGCATCCGGGCTACGACTCGGATTCGTTTGGCTACCTCTTGAATAGATGCTGTCAACGCCGGTGCACGTTTCACTGCAAAGCATAGGCGCTCGTTCACCGCTGCGCTCTCCCGTATAAGATGTGGATGATTATGAAAAATAGCCTGGAATATTACGCAACAGATGCACAGTGGTTTGTCACCTGTACGAACGTGTAGGTGTCGCTTATTGGCAACCATAGCCTCATAGGCGCGGTCCCGAAGCAGGCAGGAATTTCCCACTAACTTCGATCAGCTCCCGACTTCTTAGCGGATTGTGATTCATATAGAGCTGGGGCAAACAATCGAGATACTTCCTTCGAGAATTTAAATATCTAATTTCTTCGTATTATAGAATATGAGCGCACATACAAGGAGTACAACAATTATTGGTCCGTGGCCAACCATGAAAGAAGCATAGCATAAAAAAATGCCAGTCGTAATCCAAACAGGAAATTGGGATGACCTTGCTCATTTAAAAGCTGCCAACTTGAACGAGGATTCGCATTCTATTCTCATCAGCCCAGAAAGCCACTAGAGCTCTTCTACAGCACTGAAGGTGGCAGACTTGAGTGCCCAACTTTAGATAGGCTGCGTCTGGCTTAATGCATGTGAAAGTGCGATCAATACTCGTGTCTTTTCTCTCTCTCTCTCTCTCTTTCTTTCACTGCCCCATCCTCTCTCCACGTGAAGGGTAGCAAAAGGGACAAAGTCTGGTTAACCTCCCTGCCTTTCTTTCCTCCTTTCTCTCTCGCTCTCGAATTCTATTCCAAAGTTTCGCTATTCAAGGACCCCTAATTATGAAGCGTCGCGACTATATCCTCCCTTGCTAACTATTGGAATTCTTGTCTAAAAAACGACGTGGCACGCTCAGCGTGACTGCAAGAGAGGATGCGCGCCACTGTTATCGAAGCAGCGCGGTAGGCTGAGGTGACGTCACGGGAACTGGTAAGAACCACAGGCGAACAAGAGCTCCGCTCCAGGGTCAGCCATGCTGATGGCTGACCGTTTGAGCGTTGTGCACATTCTTCCCCATCGTGGTAACATTGCGAGCGAACTGAAACGCTCTGAACCGGGGAGGGCCAACTTACGAAACTTTACGAAACTGTGTGGCGAATGCTAAAAGGAGGGACCTATAGCTGCGACACCCTCGATCTGAGTTTTACTGCACTGCCTATTCCAGTGCAAAGACAAGTTCCTCGAGGACCCTGTAGGCGAAGTTCATATCGCCACCTCTAGGGTTTCGCTGAGCAAAGCGAGTGCGTAATTGTCCCGGTAACTATACTTAAAGAACAGGCTAAAATAAGGTGAGATTTATCTTGTCCGTACACGTGTTACCATTTACGGAAGACAGAAGACGTAAACGTAAGGAGCAGCGCTGGTGGCGTCATCTTGAGACGTCGAGTAACACTAGAGTTCGCGAAACTGTTACTACAATGACAAGGCCACGTATTGCTTATCTACTGGCGTATAGGTGTCGACAAGCAAGACAATCACCTGTGTACATGGCTATTTTCCTGGAACGAGAGAAACGAGAAACACAGAAGAAAAATGCTTCTGACATTTGGGTGGTTCATCAAAACACCACAAGATGCCGCTATCAGCGCCACTTTATGGATGTACGTGCGGTCTGAAACTCCCGAATACCGTCGCACGTGAGTCCGAAACGCTTCTTCAGTAAACACGTGTTCTGGATTAAGGACGCCTAATTTGGTTAGCGCAACGCGAGGTGCTTACTGCCAACGTAGACGGCAATAGGTTAGCGAGGGTCGCACTCCTAAAAGACAAGGGCCCCACGGGTTTGGCACACATAAACAGGCAGCTGACGCGCTGCATCCATCTGGAAACATCTGGTACGTCTGGAATCATCTGGTACGTCTGGCTCTTGCCAGGAGCATCGACAAGGTCTTACACCACGACGTCTGTGCCAGCGGCAGAAACGTGCGTCTACATCTGGAATTCACTTACGTGAGACGTCATGTCGACAGGAGGCAAAGACTCATTGGCGAGGTAGCCCTCGTTATACCAGGGGCATACTACAGCAGCTGCTTTTTAGCACACTCGCCAAAGTGGCTACCTTTAGTGAAACAATATAGTAATATGCAGTCCAATAATTCTATACGACCCTCGCTCAATTCTCATGCAAAAGAAAAACAGGAAATTTTACGAAGTACATCATCCGTTCTGTTATTTTCCTATGGAAACACCTATACGACATAAAGCCTTTCCATCGTGTCTTGATAACACCTTTTTGAACTATTGAGCGTGCTTGTAAAGTGCACGTGTTACCACTGTGCCTATAGTGCATTTGAGCAGTTCATCACGTGGGCTCGTAAAAGTCCAGAGGACATTATGGCAACTCCAAGGGAACCCTCGTTGGGGAGGTCTGTATAGAATTATTGGACGCATTAACGGAAGTTTTTCGACGAGCGTATACGTCCACTTAGTGGTGAGGCGGGCCACCCGGCGTCCAGAAGTATAGAGGCGAGAAACAAACGGTGGCGCCCTCAGACGAGCGAGAATATAGGCACGGTGATGTTGGCCAGCATCTCCCTGCCGAACGTTATGGCCTGCGCTTCGGCCACGGGTATCACGTTCCACGGGTCGTGGTTCAGTATGCTGGTGAGTAACATGGATATGGCCGACGTGAGATTGCCGAGTCCCTTGAGCAACACTTGGGCCTTGCCCATCCTCCATATCCGCACCACGTCGAGCCGGTTGTTGCCGTTCGCGAGCTGCGAGACCTGGATCCAGACGACGGTGCCCGAGAGCTTGATGTCGGCGTCGCCGTTGTACAGTAGGTGCCGGTGGTCGGTGAGCACGCGGTACTTGGCCGTCGCCATGATGCTGTCCAGGAGGATGACCAGGCCCACGGTGACGTCGCCGTTGCGGCAGATGACGTAGGCCGGCTTGCGGCGGGACAGCGTGTACACGTTGCGCGCCTGGACGTCGTACAGGAAGACCTGCGCAGACGACAAACCAGACGGACGAGTTTGATCGAAGCGAAGAAAAATTTACGCGGATGACAGAACACACTCATCGCCTGCTGGACGGCCGTTTATGTTGGACCGCGTCGCAGCCTTGTGTTGCGTGTTTAGAGCTCGTTACGAAGCGCGTACGTGTAGGTGGTCAGTATGTGTAATGCGTAAGTTACCATGGCGTAAGTTACGTAAGTTGGCAGGAGGAAGGAGAAAATTAGAAGGCAGGGAGGTTAACCAGAATAAGGTCTGGTTGGCTACCCTACACAGGGGGAATGGGAAAGGGGATACGTAAGTTAATGCGTAAGCTACCATGGCGCCATCCTTCCGCCTACGTTCTCGCGTATTTGTGTGTGTGCGAGCAAATTTGCCCTAGAGAGTGATGTCAGTGGGAGTCAGTGCGACAAAGGACCAAGGCTCCGGATGTGGGACATATTTGTTTAACCGCAGGCGTCACGTTGTACGTGAGCTTAGGATTAGGCAACCGGGGTAAAGTATGTGAAGGCGCCTATATGGGGGGGGGGGGATATCTGGTCGTGACCAATGTGACTCAGTTGGAAATTAGTGTTCAAGCTTATGAAGTGAACAGCGAAAGAGGGCGAGGACCAGTAGACGACAACGGACGACTACAGAAGCCGATAATAAAATTGTTGTCTGCTAGTAATCTCCATGCTAGTCGTATGCTAGCCGTCTGCTCTTGCTGCCCGCAGTGCATCACTTAACCACGACCGTTTGCTTACAACCACGCACTAAGCTTGAGAGCTTTTCTTTCGGGGGGAGGGGGGAGCTAGTTGGTGTTGCATTGTCGATGTTTTCCCAGCGCATCCGACACAGACGACCGAATGGACACACACAGCTCTGAACTAAGCAAATGATTCGTTAGTTCAGCGTCCATTCTGTTGTCACTCTAATGCAATGGGGGGGGGGGGACGGATTATACAACCATGCAGGTTATCTCATACCTGGAGATGCTCCTCTATGTAGATGGTGAAGTTGGGTCCTTGGATGGGCTCCATGGCGCGGATGAGACGAGTGGCGAATCGGAACAGGTAGTCGACGTAGTCGTCCAGCTCGGTGCCGTTGTTGCAGGGAACCTGGCGCTTGCTGATACGGTGCCCGTGGGGGGAGAAGGTGCGTGGCACCTCTGAGTGCGGTGTCGGCACGACCATCGACTCGAGCAGGTCCTGCACCTCGGTGGGCCTCGTGGACACCGCCTGGGAACGGATTCGGCCCGAGGTTATAGATAACCGTGCATATACGCCGTTCATAAATGGCGGTAAATTGCACTTAACCCCCTATAATACAGAGTGCAGTCAACTTCTGCAAGGCGGCGCTGTAGGAGCAGGTTCAGCCAAAAGTAATCTAGTAACGGTGGGTTCAGCGACAGCAGGGGAAAATAAACATGTCCGCAATAGAGATTAGTAAGAGGCGAATTGGAAGATCGGTGGAAGGAAAGTAGGGAAACGACAGAAAACGGAGACGTACAAAAACAAAGTTCACAATAGGGGGTCAGAAAATTTGGTTATGGGAATTCATCGTCGTTTTTTTTTTTTGCTTTTTTAACTTATATAGGACATTAGGCAGCATAATACCAAGAGCTTGGTGGCGCAACCCACCGCCCCGTTCCAAAGGGGACGCTCATAACATCCATCCATCCATCTATTCATGTTCAGCGCGGTATGCATACGCCGGAGTCTTTGCCTTAAACATATTAAAATACGATTTTGCGCCTATATCGCCCTGCTTTCTTTTTGCATAAGTTTCGCAGCAATATCGCATTTCATGGCCCGGGATCACTTAATATGACATTTGACACAGTTATTTGGCGTGGTTTGTCAGGAAAAAAGTCGATTTTGCTTTCATCTGCGCTTCTCGCAGTAACTGGTGGCCAAAATATGGCGGCTATGACGTCACAGGCCTTGTCGCTTCTGGTGTCTGTATAGAATATGGAAAAGCATGACCTTGTAGGTGTACGTTTCTATTAAACACTGCAAGAACAATTGTATACGCGCGATGATATGATCCCGCCGTGGTGGCGTAGTGGCTAAGGCGTTGCGTGCTACCAAGACCGAGGTCGCGGGATCGAACACCGGCCGTGGCGGCTGCGTTTCGATGGGGTTTACATGCAAAAAAGAAGAAGACAAAAAAACGCCCGTGTATCGTGAATTGGGTGCACGTTGAAGAACCCCAGGTTGTTCTAAATTAATCCGGAGTCCCTCACCGTACGGAGTTCCTCACCATACAGAATCCCTCATCATACGGAATCCCTCATCATATGGTGTCCCTCATCATACGGAGTCCCTCATCATACTGAGTCCCTCAGGTCGTGGTTTTAGCACTCAGAAACCCGTGCATTTTTTTAGTGACATGAATCTCGCGTCCCGGCGTCACCTTGGTTATGACCCTGTTGAGCTTGTCCTCGACCATCTGGCGCACGTGGTCCACGATGCTGGAGCCGACCACGTCCATGACGTCGTCCCGGTCCTCGGACGGCAGCGGGGTCCCGATCTTGGCCGTCTGCAGGAACCGCCTGGTCACCTCGTCGACGTGCGTCCTCAGGCCCGTCTGGGCCACCAGCAGGTCGTCCTTGTCGACGTGCAGCACCCGGGCGAACCAGGACATGGCGGCGCGACCTAGCACCGCCTCGAACTGGCCGCTCTCGTCGACCACGCGGGACCCCTTCTCGCCTTCGCCGCTGATGTAGCCCTGAGAAGAGAGAAAGAGCGACGATGGACGTGCGCGCCGTCGCACTCAGTTACAAGCTCTTCGCAATTAGTTGGCGGAGAGCTTTAGCTCCTGCGTGTTATAATAAACAGTTTTATTGGCATGCCCAGGAAAGACCTGGTAGCATTTTGGTACTGGCACACGCGATCAATGAATGAATGAATGAATGAATCAATCAATCAATCAATTTCTTTAATGTGCCCAGGAATAACACTGAGGTCTGAGTGCTGGTGCACAGAATAAAAAACAAAGAAAAAAAAATAATAATACAGTTAAAACTCGATAAAACGAAACCCGATCTTACGAAGTTTCCGATATAACGAAGAAATTTCCATTTCCCGGCAAGTAGCCATAAGGTTCAATGTTGTCATCAATCCGAATTAACGGAACTAGCTTGCATTAAACCCGATGTAACGAAGCTTTTTCGGAAATAAATGAGCAAAGAAAGCTGTGATTTCTTTCTAATTTTGACGCGGATGGGTTTTTCTTCGAGCGTGCATTATAACGCCATCGCGTTAAAACATCTCGGCGCACTAGTGCCGGCCATAGCTTTATTTTGACGACGCTGCACGCTGCACCCATGCACGAAACAACGGACTCAGCAGTCGCTAGCGTTCTTACGTACCAGATGGCGCTAGCGGCGGCGGTATTTGGACCTCCTCGTGGGCTTTTTACACGCGCAGGTGTGGGTTAGCGGCAAACACAATACCGCGGTACTTGTTGGGTGTCACTACGTTACAATATTAGACTTCGAAGGACCGAAAAAGATCCCTTACTCAATGTTCCGAACTTCCCGATTTAACGAAATAATTCTGCGTGGCCATCACTTCGTTAAATTAAGGTTCAACTGTAATGCATTGTTTTTTGCTCCTGCAAGTACATTTTCTTGCGCACCTAAGCGCACATATATATGCATGCTTGTGAGTGCGCAGACAGTTTTCGCGCACCGTGTAAACAAAAGTGTAATCAACACGCTAAAAGAGCAACACAGTATACAGATCACTGAAACAACGGAAGCGCAGGACGACAACGTGCGCGTCTCAATCAAAATACAGTAATTAAAGCATAAACAACAACCTGCGAATTTTCCGACGCTATAATTGGATGACACCTACACCCAAATAAAAAAAAGAAGAAGAGCGTTTATGTTAGTGTGATGCACCAGTTTGTAACTGTCGGTATAGACGAGTTCTCCCGCGATATAGGTGAACGTGCATTGAAATTCTACACAATCATAATCCTATCATACGTCCTCCCGTACAGGACGAAGGCGTCTCCCATAAGTCTCCGATAACCCTACCTTCATCCAGAACAGTGTTGTGGAGAGTACTGCTGTGCAGTCTCTGCGCACGAGCGTCGCTTTCAATTCAATACCGCCGAATCTCTACATCGCACCACACGTCTCGGCCAATAGGCTGCTTTTACGCTAGATACACCGTTACCAGGCTAACAACCGCAGAAAGTGGCTGAAATGGCAAAGAAGCTGTCGCTACAAAAAAAAAAGTTGCCGCCGATACTTGCTTATTTCACAAAAACGGTCATCTGGGGTCACATTAAGAGGTCAATTGATATGGGATGTTTCCTTTCATGACGTAGACCTCTAAATTTTAAAAAAATTGAGGACCCTCAAACTTCACCTTTAACAGCAGAACGCGATAGCATTCAACTATCCCTGACTGCTTCTCACGCTTCCCAGCAACTCCAGCGCATGTAACCGTAATATTTGCCAGGAAACGCTGGCGGCGAACGCTATGCACGAAGGCGGGCTTTCTGGTAGAAACGCGGCCTCTTGCGTGGGCCGCAATGCGGCGGAAGCGAGCGCCATCTGGAAGTGTCTCGAGGAATTAAGCGGGCGCGCCACTACGTGGACTCCGAGATATTCACGCGCCGGCGCGCGCAAATGGCGGGCGCCGTCGGCGGTCTATGAATTGTAGAAACGTTGAAAAAGGGGTTTGTTTGAGCTTTCCCGCAACATAATTAGGTTTTCTGGTATATTCGAATTGCTATCCGAGAGCTATCATGCCGTTATGTTGCGTGTAAGTCGTACTTTACGATTTTTCTGCGTATTTTAGCTTGAGAAATACAATTAGCTCAGTAACTTCCTTGCCAGGAAGGCCTTCCTGCCTTCCTTGCTAACGTGGAGGGCCTGGGTATCGGTAGTTCGAAAATATTTTTTTTTTTGCCGTAGCACCGTCGGACGCCAACACTGCGACAATTTACTGCGACACGAGCTCCTTAACGATATCACGTTAAAATACGCACCACAGGGACGGCACGTGCAACTGATGAGGTATTCGCGAGATGTAAAGAAAATTTCAAAAAGAAGTAATTTTTTTGTCAAATTTCTTTCTTTCTAACAGAATGCATCTTTAAGCCAGACCCGCTGTGGTTTCTCAGTGGCTATGGTGTTGGGCTGCCGAGCACGAGGTGGCGGGATCGAATCCCGGCCGCGGCGGCCGCATTTCGATGGGGGCGAAATGCGAGGACACCCGTGTTCTTAGATTTAGGTGCACGTTAAAGATCCCCAGGTGGTCGAGATTTCCGGAGCCCTCCACTACGGCGTGCCCCATAATCAGAAAGTGGTTTTGGCACGTAAAAAGCTATATTTTAAAAATTGTAATTCTTTCTTTAAGCCAGTATTTAGGTGGAACACCAAAGCACTCCGCCGCGCAATATTGAAATGCGCATCTCGAAAGTGAAGGCAGCATACGAACTCCTGAATGAATGCTCTTTACGAACTCACCAGCTCCACATTGCAATGTGTACACTAAAGGGATCATTTAAGGGGAAAACGGTGAAATTTTGCGGGCCCGTGAGTTACAGTTTTCGATCTCTTCAGCAAAGAACATCTGCCCTCGGGTAAACTAGATAAAGGAGCAGACGTACTATCGGCCACGGGTGGTTTTAAAAAGCCTGTGAAGATATATAAAGAAAAACACCACGTACATTTTTCCTTACTTTACTATGTGTGGTCTTCTTTCTCGCTAAAGGCATTCACAAGCAATACTGTTAATAGTTTGGTGAAAAAATAAAGAAAAAGCTTTTGGAGACTCTGCATCCACTTCTGAACGTCTTTTAGCGGAATTCTAGTTGGCAGAATCGGCAACACTGTCCAGGCTCACCTTGACGCGATAGGCGCACCGTATCTCCAGTCGGGGCATGATCATCAGCACGCTGGCGCGCATGGCGGCGTTGTTGGTAGCCACGTCACGTATGGTGAAGTTCGACAGTCCCGTCACGGCGACCTGCAAAGACGGAACGTGCAGAGTCGAACTCCAGCGTCACGCGCACGAAAATGCGGCAACCACACCGGCTTGTGACGTCATCCCGGGCGTCTAACAGGCCCAAGTCACGTGACGCGAAGCCGCTATCGGCTCAGAGCGAGCTCGGAAATGACATCTAAATTGCGTTCAAAGATTCCTCGTTTTCAGGCGCCTCTTGGCTTGGATTATGTCATTTCGAGCCCACGACCACAGTTCGGGTAATAATTAAGGCAACCAAGCCGCAGTGTTGTTGTCAGTTTAGCATAATCGCACGTGGTGGGTATAGTATGCGTATATACGCACCTTATACTACGCACCTTAGCACGATTTCATTTTTAGAATTTCACAGAGACACACGATAGAGTTCGAAGCCAGAGAAAGCAGAATAAGAAGGAGCTGCGCATTAAGAGCTCTTACCTAAATACGTGGGAATAGAGAAATAATTTTATTCGGCATACATGCAAGCAAGTTTGGTGGCGCTTGGCTGACATTTAAAAGAATATGCTTAAATCAACAAAATGTACGGATCGGGTTATCTGTATTTAGGGCATCAGAGAGAAAGAACTTTACTAAATAAATTGCAGCAAGTTTACAACTTTGTAAGGCAGAAAAAAAGCAATAACAATAATAATGTCACAATTTTGTTGGGACGTATATAAAGCGTGCAAAAATTTTGCATTAGGCACCGCTCTAAATTATACCAATAAATCGTATATTCTCCTGTTTATTCTCCCAAATCCTCCTGTTTTCTTACTGTCCTATCCCCGACGTGCTTATATACTAAGCACTCGCTAAAATAAAGTACAGTTGAAGGCTCAGTGCCCGCATTTTTTCTCTCGTCTATTTGAGTCGCAAGACGTTGTTCGCCACGAAATAGCCCACCAACACGCCAATATACGAACGTAAAACGCAGCTATACTTTAGAAGAGTTAACTGCTGGGCTAGCTGGTGATCCTGCATGCTGAAAAGATTTTGCGCCAGAAACAACACACACAAGAAAGGCGACGACACGACGGGCGCAGGTATACCTTGGTGAGCGAGACATTGATGTAGGCGCCGGGCTCCTGTATTAGAAATCCCATGGACCCCGCCTGGAACGGATCCATGCCCAGGCTGACCAGGCCGCGGGTGCGTTCCAACTTCCTCTTGAGCAGCTCGTGCAGCGACATCACCTGGTCCTCGTCCATCGAGCGCATGTTGCCTGCGAACAAAGCAAAGAGAGAGCGCGCCCTTTTATCGCTTACGGTCACGCTTAAATTCCACGCGAAATACAATCCGGAGCAGACGAGCTCGGCCACGTTAACAGGAAGCTAAAGTTTCCTTTTGACCTCGTCATGCGCTAACGTATTGGGAGTTACTGGCAAGTGCCGCTACAGAGAGAGCACTCCCTTTTATCGCTTACGGTTACGCTTAAATTCCACGCGAGATACAATCCGGAGTAGATGAGCTCGTCCATGTTAAGTGGAAGCTAAAGCTGCCTTTTGACCTCGTCATGCGCTAGCGTATTGGTAGTTACTGGCAAGTGCCGCTTCAGAGAGAGCACGCCCTTTTATCACTTACGGTTACGCTTAAATTCCACGCGAGATACAATCCGGAGTAGATGAGCTCGTCCATGTTAAGTGGAAGCTAAAGCTGCCTTTTGACCTCGTCATGCGCTAACGTACTGGGAGTTACTGGCAAGTGCCGCTACAGAGAGAGCACGCCCTTTTATCGCTTACGGTTACGCTTAAATTCCACGCCAGATACAATCCGGAGTAGATGAGCTCGTCCATGTTAAGTGGAAGCTAAAGCTGCCTTTTGAGCTCGTCATGCGCTAACGTAGTGGAGTTACTGGAAAGTGCCGCTACAGAGAGAGCACGCCCTTTTCACGCTTACGGTTACGCTTAAAGGCCACGGGCTAAATAAAACTAATTTAGCCCGTGGCATTTAAATCAAAATGATTTAGCCACAAACAAAGAGGAAATCACTTTGTTTGTTCTTGCCGCATGAAAAAAAGAAAGTACGCGTAGCTCCCAATAAGTACCGAGATGAGGCAAAGTGATCTCAATTTTTATTTTCTAAGCAGTCTTGTTAGTTTTTTTAATGCATTATCACGGCTGATTTGTACTGAATTTGTGAAATGTGGTACGTACTCTTTTCTCTCTTTTGTGCCTCAAATGTATGTTCTTTAGCTGGTCACATTTTATTTTTACGTTCCACAAGCGATAATTTTTGCATTCTTGTTAGTACCGAAGTTTTCATGCTTTGTATAATGCTCTACTAGCGATAGCTACCACTTTCGTGCTGCCATTGACTGTCTGTAAGGGTACAGAGATCCCGTCAAGCTGTCTACTGACAAAGCTTTTTGTTCCTGTTCCCTGCATTTGTAATGTACGACGTACGTGTAAAAATAAATTGAAATTAAATTGAAATTGAAGTGCTGAGGTCCTGTGTACAAGAGTGATCAAACTCGGGCATGAAGAGACGTACATGTGACGTACACACCACGCAGTACATATTCCAGTTTCCGGATGAAAAAATCAAGCGGTTGTGTTCATCGCGATGTTCCGGCATGCCTGTCGCATGTCCTATTTTTGCAGAAGCTAGTGAAAGCCCAATTAGTTATTAAATGTTGTATAGGGAATCATATGGTTGTCTGAGGTGCAAGAAACGAATGCAGAAGGCTCCTATAATAGCATGCTCCTTTACAGTTCTTTGAAGAACTTCATTGGAAAGGATAGCGTCTTTGCATTCTATGAGACAATAGAGAGTTTTTAGAATAGGGGCCCCAAAGAGCTTTGCGGTTGTTACCGTTGGGGCACGCAGGAGTGAAGAGTTTTAGAATAGGGTTTTACGTTTGCAGATAGCGTCTTGCGCTGACAGCGCCACTACGGTGTCAAAGAAAAGCTATTAGAAATAATGGGATAAAATATACCATTTTATGATAGGAATAGTAATTTTGACTTGCGTGTATTCGCCTTTAATTACAATTTAGACGTTATTCTGTAAGCAGCAAACAATTAGTTGCGCTTAGTTTTGAGCAAACCATCTTTACGTGCCTTCACCAGCCAAGCTTAGCCGTGTTAGGCCTACGAGTCATAAAATCCACAATCGAATTCGGAATCAGCGGCGTCTAATGAATCACTCTTCATAATCCACGCTAGTTGAGAGAAAGCGATAACCGCAGTCACTTTTCCTAGCTTGTGAACTTCACGCGTTACCACGAATCGAACCCAGTTTGATACTAGGTTAGAGCCGTCGCTTCGATGAGTGCCGCCATGTTTGCTGACGCAAAGTTTTTGGTGCCGCTATTTGGGCTCCCGGGTAAAATAGCGTTCACAACGCAAAACCCAAACGCAGTTTGCGTCTCGCGCATGCGCAGTGGCTTCGACGCAATTTCTTTGGGGCCCTTATTCTAAAGCTCTCTAATGTCTACAAAGCGATATTGCGCAGTTCTGGCGCTGGCCATATATATATATATATATATATATATATATATATATATATATATATATATATATATATATATATATATATTTGCAATGGGCACTGCGGCAGAAACCGTGGTAGACATTTTAGCCAAAGTCAACGATAGCTTTCTTTTGCGATCCTTCTGTCTATTTGCACGCGATGCCGTGGTTCACGGCACACCTGATACGCGCGAAATCTGATTAGACGAGGCTCTTTCGGCATAGAATCGGCGACAACATTAAAATAATTTCGATGCACAGTGTATAGTCGGGTCTTGCGCGCCTAGTGATTCGTTGCGATTGAGCGTGTGTCCTATTGACGGTACCTCAAGAGACTCCAGGTACGGAGGTGACTTCCAGTTTCTTTCCTGGCCGATTAGACAAGACTTCGTCCGGTCAGTATTGCGCGTAGGTCGAAGTGGCGAGGTCCAAGTTCAACCAGCATGGAAACGATAGACAGTGCGTGGATTTTGCGAATTTTTTTTCTTTTTCTGGAAAGCCCGTATGGTTTCACTTTGCAGTTTCGTGCGGCAGTCATGCGGACGAGAAATCTCCTCTTCCATGAACCTTCCCCCACCTTCCGGGCTTTCGCAGAACTGATTTGCCGTATTGCATTGCACGCCTGACGCGCTGTATTTAGTTCTTTTCCGGAATCGTCCGAGATTTGCCAAAGAATCGAAGGCCTAGATTAAATATATGCACCTATAGTGGCGCTGGTGGGTTGTAACCTTCGCTTCTCAAAAAATACCGGCAAATCTCGCCGATATTGATCCAGTGTAAACGCTCGGCGACTCGATTCTATCCGTTCCTGTACATATATCAACCTATAGGAGGTACCCCAGGCAAAGCTTCCGTTAAACTTCCGGTCTACGCATCCAGCAACCGCAGATGTTCCATGCACTGCGCGAAGTTTGTAGATGGATACTTTACACGGAGGCAGATGTCCGTGGATAACAGTGTGCAAATATACTGCACTGAGCGGGTCAGTTGTGTGTGCGTGTGCGATATCGATCGACTCCTGATGAGCGAAGGAGTCCGCGAGCTGTAGAAGAGATAAAAAAAAAAGAGATAGAAAAGGAGTCGTCCGTGACTTACTGTAAGGGAGGAAGACTATATGGAGGACGCGGGAGAAATGTAATGACACAAAGCGCATGACTACCGCATAGCTGCTGTCGCGCAGTCTTTCCGTCTTCGCTTACTTTGTTTCGTCGAAGTTTCCTTTTACCGCTTCCGGAATCACGCCCGCGCTGCCGCGTTCCTGGGACGTTTGAATGTACGTGCTCTGAACGCAACTTTCGTTTCCGGTATACGCGCTCTTCGCGGTAAGAGAAGTTTGTTATATGCGTGCGGTACTCGATCGCTCCGGCCTGGGGATTCCTCGGGTACTGAGACACTGTGGCTCTACATACCGCGTGTGTCCGTGGGGTACGCCCCGGCGTACATCGAAGCACGCGGCCGTATAGTTTCTTACACGGTAAATACTTTTTTTGTTTTGCGCCCTCAAGAGCGCTGGCTTGTTCTATGGCTAAGACCCTCACTCCTAAAGATCAACCGCAACTATGTTTTGAGCCGCGTTTAAGAGGCACAGTTTCAGATCATACAGATACGGAGCTGCCTCTGTGAGAAACTTTTGAAATATGCGAATGGGTGGATGCAGGGTGATCAGACAAATCTATGAACTAGTCATCATTCCCATGGAAGCTTAGCGATTGCAGCGCCCTCTGGCAATCCTATTAGGAAACGCTGTACGCTATCCCCCACTCTCTGCGCGCCCTCGCCGGATAGAAATTACCACTTGCCCATCACGTGGTGAGGGCCTATTTTACCGAGAGCACTTCCTTTATACTTTTGTTACGTCTAGGTTTGAAAATTATCACGTGACGCTCACCTCTTATGCTTATCCCTTCCTCCACCATTCCCCTGCTGGCTCCACCGCCGTACTATATAGACGCCAGCTCAGGCGTTCTCTCTAGTTAATTTCTGTAGGAAACTAGGCGCACGCGGCACAGCGGAGGGATTTTAAGCAGACGACGCGTGTGCAGTAGTCGATGAAGCTGCATGGGGGTGCCGCCATTTTGAATGCTGGAACGCGGAAGCTCGTTCCGAATTGGTTGCCTTCGAAAAAGCCGCTTCGACTGCGGCTCCACTTTGCCAGCAGCGAAGTGTCATTACACGCATCCCTGATTGTCGTTAGCGGGCAAGTATATTGCTACGGAACAGCCGCCACAGTGTGGCTGCACTGAGGAGAAGGAAGACGACGTGGCCACCGCTTGATATAGCGTCGCCATCATTGCCACCGCTTGTCTGCGTGTAAATATATTGTAGACTCGTACGTCAGCTACACGTAACATTAATTTGGTGGAGGTGGACGTTCCCCGTACCCGTCATGGAGCTTCGCAGCGGTCGCAACGGCGACAGTGCAACTTCGGCTCCTGCTGGCGGCACTTCCTCTACGCAACCGTCTCCGCCTGCAGCCCTTTGCCGCGTTCTTGAAGGCTATCGCGACATTTTTGACTTTGACAATCGACCCTTAGGTCAAACGTCCGTCGTGACCCATCGCATAAACACTGGCGATGCGAACCCTATTCACCGTCGTCCATATCGTGTTTCTGCGTCAGAACGAGCTGTTATCCAACAGGAAGTCAAAAAGATGCTTGCAAAGGACATTATCGAGCCTTCCTGTAGTCCCTGGGCTTCTCCCGTCGTACTAGTCAAAAAGAAGGATGGAACGTGGCGTTTTTGTGTAGATTATCGCCACCTGAACAAAATCACAAAAAAGGACGTGTACCCTTTGCCACGTATTGATGACGCTCTAGACTGCCTGTACGGTGCCACTTATTTTTCTTCTATCGACTTACGGTCCGGATACTGGCAGATATCCGTCGACGACATGGACAGAGAGAAGACTGCATTTGTTACCCCTGACGGCCTTTATCAGTTCAAGGTGATGCCTTTCGGTCTCTGTAACGCGCCCGCCACCTTCGAACGAATGATGGACTCTTTGCTTCAGGGGTTCAAGTGGTCCACCTGTTTGTGCTATCTGGACGACGTCATCGTTTACTCACCCACATTTGACACGCATCTAGACCGCCTTTCAGCGATTCTTGACGTGTTCCGCCGCGCCGGTCTCCAGTTGAACTCGTCAAAATGTCACTTCGCTCGCCGCCAAATCACCGTCCTTGGACACCTCGTGGACGCCAGAGGCGTGCGACCTGACCCGGACAAGATTCGCGCCGTTACGAACTTTCCTGTTCCGAAGTCTACCAAGGACGTTCGTAGTTTCGTAGGGCTGTGCTCATATTTCCGACGCTTTGTGAAGGATTTTGCGACCATCGCCCGTCCCCTTACCGACCTCTTGAAGAAAGACGCCCTCTTTTCTTGGGGACCTGACCATGCCGCATCTTTTTCGCAGCTCACTACTCTCCTTACCACGCCTCCAATTCTGGCCCATTTTGACCCGTCTGCTTCAACGGAAGTTCGAACTGATGCCAGTGGTCACGGCATAGGAGCAGTATTAGCACAACACCAGCGTGGACATGATCGCGTTATAGCCTATGCCAGCCGACTTCTATCACCCGCCGAGCGCAATTATTCAATCACAGAGCGCGAGTGCCTCGCTCTTGTGTGGGCTGTTGCCAAGTTTCGCCCCTACTTGTACGGACGCCCCTTCTGTGTCATCACTGATCACCACGCGCTCTGCTGGCTATCCTCGCTCAAGGACCCCACGGGACGACTCGCTCGCTGGGCGTTACGCCTGCAAGAATATACCTTCTCCGTGGTATACAAGACGGGACGCTTGCACCAGGATGCCGATTGTTTGTCCCGCTACCCCGTCGACGACCCGGCTGATGCGGACACCATCACTTGCGTTTTCTCTGTGTCCAAGTTGCTCGAAATCGGCAATGAGCAACGCCGCGATCCTTCCTTACGAGCCCTCATCGACCATCTGGAGTCAACGCCTGGCGACGCTTCTCTCCGGATGTTTCTCCTTAAGGAAGGGACACTATACCGCCGCAATCTCGATCCGCACGGCCGTGACCTTCTGCTCGTAATTCCATCCCACTTGCGGTCGACTGTCCTCCAACAACTTCACGACGCTCCCGTGGCTGGACACTTGGGCGTCTCGCGCACATACGACCGTGTACGCCGTCGCTTCTTTTGGCCGGGTCTCGCTCGCTCCGTGCGGCGCTACGTTGCCGCTTGTGAGCCCTGTCAGCGCCGGAAGAAGCCCTCCACACCTCCAGCTGGATGTCTTCAGCCGATCGACATCCCACCGGAACCCTTTTTCCGTGTTGGTCTAGACCTTCTTGGACCGTTCCCTCTCTCGGGCTCCGGCAATAAATGGGTCGCCGTCGCTACTGATTATGCTACGCGGTACGCAATCACCAGAGCCCTCCCGACAAGTTGTGCTACTGACGTTGCTGACTTTCTGCTCTATGACATCATTTTAGTGCACGGTGCCCCGCGCCAATTACTCACTGACCGTGGCCGCAGCTTTCTGTCGGCAGTCGTCGAGGACATTCTCCACTCCTGCTCGACTAAGCACAAGTTCAGCACGTCCTACCACCCACAGACCAACGGCCTCACGGAGCGCCTCAACCGGACCATCACCGACATGCTATCCAAGTACGTCGCGACCGACCACCACGACTGGGATCTTCACTTACCATATGTGACGTTCGCGTATAATTCATCGCGTCACGACACCGCCGGCTATTCGCCATTCTATCTCCTATATGGCCGAGAACCCGCGTTGCCCTTGGACACATTGTTGCCCTCGGCCACACGTTCAACCACTGAATACGCCCGCGACGCGATCGCACACGCCGACCACGCGCGCCAGCTCGCCCGCACCCGTCTCGAGGCCTCGCAGGAGCATCAGAGACGCCTCTATGATTGCCACCATCGCGACGTACAATTTACTCCGGGTTCTCTGGTGCTTCTCTGGACCCCCATTCGACGTGTGGGCCTTTCCGAAAAGCTGCTGTCCCGCTACACTGGCCCATACCGTGTGGTGCGACAAGTGACCGATGTCACGTATGAAGTCGTCCCTGCCGACCTGTCAGCGTCATCGTCGGCTGCAAGTGACATCGTTCACGTGGCGAGACTAAAGCCATATCACACACCTTTCGCCGCGGATGTGTAGATTCAGCACCGGGACGGCGCTTCTACTGCCGGGGGTGATGCTACGGAACAGCCGCCACAGTGTGGCTGCACTGAGGAGAAGGAAGACGACGTGGCCACCGCTTGATATAGCGTCGCCATCATTGCCACCGCTTGTCTGCGTGTAAATATATTGTAGACTCGTACGTCAGCTACACGTAACAATATACAACGGTAAACGGGCGATGGAAGGGGAAAAAAATTCGGCATTATGTTAAGATATACGAAGACAGCGGTGTGTGGATTAGAGAGCAGACGAGGGTAGCCGATATTCTATAGCTGACATTAGGAGGAAGAACTGGAGTTGAACCGACCATGCAATAATACAAAGGACAGAAAACCGGAGGCCCATTAGAGTTACGGAATGGGTGCCCGAGAAAAGAAAAGTGCAGTTGAGGACGGCAGAGAACTGGGTGGTTGCATGAAATGGGGCAATTCACGAGCATAAGATGGGGTTATCTGGCGCATGACAGCAGCGATCAGGGATCGCTATAGGAGAGGCCTTCGTTTTGCAGTGGACATAAATAGGAAGATGATGATGAGGATGATGATGAGGATGATTTAATTGCGCAGCAATCACAGCTAGGCAATCACAGACTGTACCTGCACCAAGAGCCCGCCGTACAAAATGGCGGCGACGATTGAGCGCGCCATAAAATAATGATGTAGTCTCCACGAAGGCAGTTTAGCCGGCCAAGTTACATGGCACTTAGCAAGCGTGTACGTCATTCGTACGGTGCCGAAACGCTGAGGGTGCTATATTTGTCGACGGCATGCCTCGGCATCCGCTCCAGGAAAGATTGAGCGCGAAATGAAGACAGGGTTAGAAACGGTGTAGACCCGGCAAATGCTAGAAACACGTATACAGAAGGCAGACATAGCGTCTGGCTCGTCCACGTTTTCGTGGAAATGAATCAACTAGCCCAGCGAGGAGCAATCTCGGGTTATATGCCCAGGAAATAATGCAACCGATCGAGCGTGTGAGGACGATTTCGACGGAGACTGCCTGCTGGGTGCCGCCATCTTGAACGCTGGAATGACAACGCGGAAGCCTATATACATTCTCGCAGACCGTGATAACCGCGACCCTTGCGACTATATACTGTTGCAAGTGGAACGAAATGCTATCCTTCGGACTTCTAAGCTGTTAGGCGAAGCAAGTCCTTTCGGCTGGCACTATTTTCACGCATACAACACAGTCACCGCACAATTGAGGAAGGAAGCTGAGGAAGGTGCGTGACGTCACGCCGCTGTAGTCTTCGCTAAACAACTCTCTGCGAAGCCGTGACTCCGAAAAATCGGTCGACCACGTGACCCCTGTAGCGGATTCGGCTGAGTGCGTTTGGTTCCCATACCCAGGAATATTGGGCGTTGCCCTTTCGGCAGTCTGTTGAACTTCGCCACCGCACACCAGCGTAACTCCTATGTGCGGCACTTAAAAAAATTACATATCAAAAGGTCGATTAAGTTTCAACAAGTTTTCGTATAGTAACGTCGAGAGGGTAGTTTCTTCTAATACCACACTCATTTATGACATTTCGTCAGTTCTTAGTGCTGCGTTATAGCAGTGTTTTTTTATCGTGACCAGAACACTGCTATAAAGCAAAAGCGAAGTTGGGATAAGTGCCGCAAACACCTATACGTTATTCGAAGAAAGTTTGCTCTCAATATCGCTAAATGAAATTTGTCGAAACTCGGCCAATTTTTCGGAATGTAATTTTTTGAAAAAATGTTGCCCGTCGAGTTAAGCTGGTGTACTTCGGTGTACAAATTTTCGAAGCGGGCAATAGTGTCCAAAATTCTCGGACATGCGAAGTTGCCAACGGTTGCGTGTCGGATTTGTCTACGCGGACGGCAAGCGCACAGCATACACCGATTCTGTCTAGCCGCTGTATATGGACAAACCGCCGCAAATAGCTGGCAGTGAAGTGGAGACCCTCGAAATATTTGCTCCGTCTTCGAGACACCGCGGGAGGAAAAACTCTGGGGCTGCTACTGCGCGAACAGGCTTGATGACAATGATTTATTGGCATCCCATTTGAAAAGGGGCGGTGACAAATAGTCACCTAGCCTGGTTCAGTTAACCTGGCGAACTGGCGTGCCCGACCAACACCACCTAGCTAGCACAAGACCTCTTCACTCCGATCCATGGCGCCATGTTACCTGGCCCGACTGCCATAGAATCTAATGGGGATACTCCCGAGTAGACAACAGTGATTTCGACGTCACCGCTTTCATCATGCCAGCCTTCTCAATGGAAATTTCGGGCCAGGTAGCGTGACCTCGTGGATCGGAGTAAACAGGCCTTGTGCCATCTGGGTGGTATCGGTCCGACGCGCCATCTGTCGCGGGCAGTTGACAGCGCCCCGAGGAGCTCCCTCTAGTGGCCACGCGGTCCATCTCGCGCGCGCAGTCGAGGCTGGCCCACAAGTCGGGCCTCGCGCCCCGGCTGCTCTAAGTGGTGAACGAAGAACAGCGCGAAATGACGAGGACGAGAAGGCGGCACACACACGCAGCTAACTTACAACTGCTTTAATTTTATAGCATACAAGGTATGTGTAGCATACACATGACACGCGGAAATAAAGAAATAGATGCAACCACGCGTGCCCGGGTTGGCCGCTTAATCACGACTGCTTGTTCCTCTAGACCTACCCACCAAGAAACATTTTAGCCTTTTAAGGCGAAAGCTTTAGACCTCTGTGTTTCAAGGTCGCGTTGTGAGGTACAGAAAAAGTCACGTGACCTAGGGAAGGCCAGAAGCGAACCGAAGCCTGTGGGTAAGAGATGATTAATGATTAGCAAGATTAATGAATAATTGCTTATTGATTGGATTAGGGTGGATTAAGATGGATTAGGGTGCATTGCGGAGGATTATGTTGGATTAAGGAGGATTAGTTTGGATTAAGACGTATTAAGGTCGATTAAGGTGGATGAAGCATAATTAGGGGGTATTACTGTACGCTTTACAAGGTTTTCGTCTTCGCGTATCTTAGGCGATAGCTAAGCACACCTTGAAATTTTTTTTCGCTCAGCGTCACGGACGCCATGCTTACACATGCGCCATCTAGTTGAGCTATATTTGCCGCTTAGGCTATTAATCTTGTCATCTTGTTGCCTTCTCGCCAGTTTCATTTCGCACCGTTGTTCGTTCACTATGAATCGGAGCCAACTATAGCCCATCAACGAACCGTAACAGTGCTCTACATGAACTAAATACAGTGCCGGTGTTGCGGTGCCGGTATTACGCATACACTTCGCCGGAGAGACTATACAGGCGAACTTTAGTCATGTTGAGGTAGCTGCTTTTATTTAGTTAATCAAATAATTTATTTGGTTGTCATCTCTACCACCTTGTACATTGTGTAAATAGTTTCCTCTGTCCAACTCTAGCGTCTATACCTCTGTCTCTTCCTTCACTTCCCAACGTCACCCCAAACCACGGAACAAGAAACATTTAGGAGTGGAACCGCTGTTTGCGGCGACCAGAAAAAGTCACAAGCTCGCGGAGCAGTTATCGTGCTGGCGGCGCCTGGCGGCCTGGAAAGAAATTACTGCCGTTGAGAGCGCGCCGGAACGGCCTGCCCGGGCGCTGCATTTCTTTTTTTTCGCTGCGGCTTCTCCGACGCACTGCATGGCGCCGCCACTGTATATGGCCCCGTCGGCGCATACAACAATTGTGACCTTATCTAGTCGCCCGCGCTCGCTCGCGCTGACGGGAGTTTCCCCTCCTAAATGTCTTACTCCGTGCCCCAAACGCTGACCGCCGTTATGGTGTCCGACGATGTGTGTCGAGACAGTTGCGATTTGATCAGAAGTTAATTTCTTTATTTTCGTTTTTCCTCGTACTATTCAAAATAAACAACCACTTACTGCTACTACTCGTGCAGCTGTTCTGCCGACCGCTCTGCAGTGTCCATTATCTCGCGACATGCCCGTGAAACTTCGGTCCGTTTATTGCAACGCATACCTTTCTGCTTTCTATGTCCACGTTCAGTTACTTGTCCGTGTGATTGTTCGTTTATTCATATAGCATAGGTATATGTACTTGTTGATCGTGTATGTATACCCTAATATAAAAGAAAACAATAGAACGCACAAAGTAAAAGATCAATCACAGATGTAGGGAAACTTGCGCAATGAACACAGAAACGGCGAGCAATAGCTCATCGTTTCTGTATTCACTGCGCAAGTTTCCCTACATCTGTGATTGATCTTTTACTTTGTACATTCCATTGTTTTATGTTCTGCTGCTTGTTCCCTTTGCTTGAACACTTATGTTTAGCATCGTATACCGAACGTACCGTCGTGTTGACAGTCTCGATTCAAGCGCACTGACGCCGAGTGTTCCTCTTTGTGCGGGGCGGATGTGTGTCCTTACTCGATCGATCATCCCTTCACGTCATTTCCGTCTATTCCTTAGACAATCGAATGTGCTTCCGGCGAAAGTTGCCCAGCATTCCCAACGTCTTCGAAAGCGAATCGACATTTATGCTTTCTTTTTTTTTTCGTTGCCACGTGCGTTAGACTGCCGTTCCGTGTTTTCTTTCCCCTAAAAGCGCCGGCCGAGCGTGACCGGTACGGGAGAAACTAAAACCTACCGTGACAGGATCACGTGGTGGGCCGACATTACAGTGGCCTCCGAATTTTTACCACGCGACGCGCCGCTCTCCCGTACTGCGACATTTCCTTCCTGCGTGCAACGCACTGTATAGAGTATACCCGGCGAACAAGATGGCGCCGCGCATTGGGCTCCGTAAAAGGCTTAAAGCACGGGAATAGGTCTCCAACCTACCTAAGGTATATTTCGAATTTGCCTTACATACGTATAGCTAATTTTTGACCATTCGTTTCCTTCGGAACAGGCGCAACAAAAATGAAAAAAAGAATTAGGCAGGGCCTTGACGTTCCCCCGAGGGAGACCTGAGCCTGGGTCGCGTTAAGCCTTGCCAGACGTACAATAAAGTTGTATCCATCCATCCATCCATACAAAGCGCAAGCACATCGGATGCCCCGCAAACATTCCGCGCATCCCGTGCCGAATAAGTAGTTAAGTAAAGATAAATAAAGGAACGATGAGATTAGAGCCCATGTTTCTATCTTTATTTGTTTAAGGGATCGGTGCTCACGAATCGCTTCCTCACCTTCGAAGGGAACGCACGTCCGCGTCGTTATTTCGTCGTCCTAATTGTATCGGCCGTCGGTGAACGGCGGAAACGTACACGTGCTGCACAGCGTCGGGCATGACAGCTTCGGAAAACACACCAGGAAGACGTAGTGAAAAGAGGGGCGGAGTGTACAGCCACGTCCGTATCTGTCTCGGAAGATTTCACGGGCATTCGATCAAGGCGGGAAATAGAGCAAGATAAGAAAAAAAAATGATACTTTTTTTCCTCCGGTACATTTCAGGGTGAGGGTGTGTGTCCGGGATGCCGGTCGCTCCCCGCGTGTATAGTTCGGCCCTTCTTTAAGAGTGCTTCATATCGGTCCTGCAGTCGCAAGCACTTCGTACACTCCCCCCACCGATTCCGTCTTCTCCCCTCCCCCCTCATACCTCCAAATAGCTCTCTTCCACTTGGACAAGCTCAAGGCCTCTGAAGAGCGGCGCATGTCGTTCTCGATCGGCGTTTTGTCGTTTTCAAAGCACTCTGTGCGGGAAGTAGAACAGCGGAATTTCCTAATCGAATTGAATGTGTGAGAAAGAGAGAAATTTATTTACAGAAAGGCAGAGAGGTCGGCCTGAGCTAAATTGAATGTGAATATTCAAGAAACACGATCTCCCAACATCCGATTGCATATAGAACATTTTTTTTCTTTCTCGTTTCTAAACAAAGTGAAATATAAGGTTTATGCGGAGTCCGTTAGGTAAGAGGAAGAAAAAAAAGACGGCTTATTTGCGTCAATTTATTACACGTACGGCGTCCAGAACTGGATGCGCACAGTCCAAGGTCGATCCAAATAGGTCGCGAAGCTTGGGTGAAAAGCGGTTCAGAACAAATTGTCACCGACATCAGCAAGGGTGGTTATGGGAGCAGCGATTGAAGCGCGACTATGTTTGGAGGGAACAAACATTGGGGAAAGAAAAAGCGTTTTTTTTTTTCAATTAAAGCGAGCCACAGATTCATTCAACGAAAGTAAAATTCTTAATCAAATTTATATGCGCGGGACAAGTAAAGACAACTCTTTTTTATTCTATCATTATCCATAAATACCTTTCTTTTTCAGCGCCCATTGTAGCGCCCATGACGCCGCTATCTCTTGCAAAGCAATGTAGCTCTTCAAGTGTACAGAAAGGCGCGCTCGTTAAGTTCACCTGTTACGTGTACGCGCCCCTCACACGCTGTGCTGTTTTGCTTGTCGACGTTTGTCTGGATTTGGAGACGCGGGTAGCTCCATCGTTTCTCGACCTGCTCAGTCAAAAGTACTGAGTTACGACCGCCAGATAGTTGCTTCTCGACCTGCTCAGTCAAAAGTACTGAGTTACGACCGCCAGATAGTTGCTTACTTCAGTTGTTTTCGTGCGACGCGCAGGCCAACGGGCTTGGCGTCCGACGACAGAACCAGCACTGTACGCCTAAAGCTTTCGTCGGCCTCCAAAGAAAGTACGTTCTTTTCAGGGGTGCGATTTCGGCGCTCGTACGGCTGACATTCTCTTGAATCTCTTTTCGCGCTGAAAGCGCGAAGCGCCCATCAAGTCAAATGGCGGGGCGTTTCGTAAAGCTCCTTTGGTTGCTGCTTCAAAAAAAAAAAAAAAAAACTGTAACTCTGTAAAAAGCCTGTCTGTAACAAAGGCAGCTGCACTGCTTTGCACCATTTCGGCGCTGTTTCGCAGTGAAAACCCCTTTTGCAGCGTTCTCATCGCGTAGATAACACATTTACCCGTAAAAAAAAAAAAATAATTATATGGTAGATGACAGCAAGCTCAAACTACGCCTAGTCCCTTGCGCGTGTCGCTACGCTGCTGAGCAGAGACGAAATGCAAGAAACGCTCGTTGAACTATTTAGGCCCACGTTAATTAAGAAACCCGTGCAGGTGTTTCTGAATTAGTGCGGAGTTGGCCACTGCCTCAAAATCTGATCGTGGTTTTGGTACGCGAAACCCTAGAATTTATTTATTCTTAAAATACACACCGCGATGAGAAAAGCGCTGGTTGAAAACTGTGTTCCAATGGTTTGACGTAATAGTTTTGCGGAAACGCGCAAGGTGGAGAGAACTAATTAATGAGGGGAAATGAGACAGCCACCCAAGCGTAGCTAAGTGTGTTTTACCGGCTGACCACTTGGTAAGCAGCGATATCTCTCACACAAGAGCGTGACCGCGAGGGCCGTTAAAGTTTAACGATGCGTCAGCATTGGAACGGAACGGTAATGCGAACGAAAACCCGTCTGTCGGCTTGTGTACGGAAAAGTAGGGGAGGGGAGTGGAGAGGAGGTCGACGTAAATGGAAGGGGAAAAGACACTTAGAGGGAGGAAGAGAAGGAGAAGTAAGGAAGGTAGGTAGGTAGGTCAACCAGACGCACGTCCGATTTGCTACCCTACACGAGGGAAGGGGTTTAAGGGACGAAAAGAAAGAAAGGAGAGGGAGGGAAGAAGGCGCTCTCAGTATGAACACAAGCGGTTGTCCGTCGCCTAACCACGCCTGTACAATCGGTCACTGAGGGAGAGGCGACGCGCTGGAATACGGCTGCCCCACACAGCTGGCGTTCGGCAGATAACGGCTTCATTCCCGGGCAAGTCCAGGCGTGTGTCGCACGTGGCTGCGTTTGTGATCTGTATAGTTAAAGTAGCGATGGACGCCGTGCCTCCTACGGGTGAATACTAATGCTAACGCATTGCTGTCGCACGAATCCCTTTGATCGCACTAATTTTTTTTTTCGTGCAATTTTTTGTGAACTTTATGCGATGAGCCTGTGTACACGATATAGTCCATGCAACAGGAGACACACCTGCGTGCTGCAGCCCAAAGAAGAAAAAAAAACGTTGGAAGTACGTAGGAAGGGCGGCGGGGGGTGAAGGATCGAAAACCCCCACCCGTCTATTCGTTTCTTTTCTCGTTCTCCACGGGATATAATAAATCGCCCGTCGAGAGTCCAGCGGCTACGACGACACATCGGCAGGTCTCCGCGGCGATGGCAATCATCCCTGCGAGGAGATCGTGCGGATCGGGCCAGCGAGGGAGGGAGCGATTCGGGTGTCCGAGCAATACGGAACACCCTCAGGAAGCGGCGAGGCATGAACGGCCGCGGAAGGAGAGTAGAAGCGTTGCGGAGCGATCTTCGAATCCGCGCACGCGCGGTGGGCGGAGAGAGCCCGAAAGTGATCACGACGCCGGGGGAAAAAAAACGACGTCGGTTGTTGTGCCTGTCTCGTTCAGCGCGGGCCGCCGGTCGTTTCTGGCGTCGGTGATAAACGGCGAGCTGCAGGGAGAAAGCACGTAGCGTGGTATTTATATACGGCGTCGATCCGAAGCCCAGGTGGCGCTTTTGTGTCACGTGTTTGCGTGTGTGTGTGTGACTGCGCGCGCTAACAGACAGTCTCCGCTTCCCCCGCTGCGTAATTCCGAAACTATGCTTTTTCTAAATGCGTCCAACGTTTCTCTGAAATGTCTTGTGTGTTTTGCGTGCGAGTGTGATGCGTATGCACCTGCGTATGCTTGTGGTGTGTGCGTCTGCAGTGGCGTGGCCAGGAATTCTCTTCTTTTCGGGGGGGGGGGGGGGGGGGGGTAGGGGGCACTCATTTGAAAGGGGATGGGGGGTAGCGGAGTGGAAGACT